>NC_140966.1:14052366-14154866 GCF_056783735.1 Eptatretus burgeri
TTGGAGGCCACCACCAAAGGTGAGGACATTTTTGGGAAAGTAGAGCAGTTTTATCGTGACCATGATCTGGACTTCAGAAAGTTGCTCGGTTCTACAACAGACGGCGCGCCAGCAATGTTAGGAGTGCGTTCTGGATTCAAGGCTAAATTGCTTGAGGTGGCTCCTCAGACCTCCATGGTACACTGCATGATTCACCGAGAAGCGCTCGCCTCTCGTACTTTGCCAGAAACCTTGCAGGGCGTGCTCTCAGAAGTCGTAAAAATGGTAAATCGCATCAAATCGACCGCCCTCAACACTCGGTTATTCAGGCTATTCTGCCAGGAGATGGACGCCGACCAGAAGAATTTACTATTCTACACTCAAGTCAGATGGTTATCTTGAGGAAACCTTCTTCTGCGCGTTTACGAGCTCAAAGATGAACTGAAATAGTTCCTACGCACACAAGGGAATACGGCATGGGTAGCGTTGCTTGAGTCGGACTCTTGGCTGTCAAAACTGTGCTTTCTCGTTGACATCTTTGAACGTCTCAATGTCCTCAACCGCTCCCTCCAAGACAAAGACGCCAACCTCATGATTTTTTCACGACAAAATGAGCGGATTTCTGGCGATTCTAATATTACTGGCAGACAAAGCAGCTGTTAAGCGCTTCAGCCTTTTCCCCCGTCTGATGGAGCATCTAACTACCTGCCAGTACGATGATACTGAGCTCGACAGTCTTTCTGGGGAGATAGCATGTCACCTTCGGTCGCTCATTGAACAGTTCGAGCACCATTTCCCTGAGCTGGATGTGCAGTCCTTTTCTCTGGTTCGGGACCCTTTCACGGCTCCACTGGACTCGATTGAAGATGATACAGCACAGGAAGAGCTTGTACAGCTCCAACAGGATTCAGGAGCGCAGGCTCTTGCGCGGACAAATTCGTTGTCGACATTCTGGTGCAAAATGCTGCCGTCGTACCCGACCCTGTCACGGC
Source organism: Eptatretus burgeri (assembly GCF_056783735.1). Taxonomy (NCBI): domain Eukaryota; kingdom Metazoa; phylum Chordata; class Myxini; order Myxiniformes; family Myxinidae; genus Eptatretus; species Eptatretus burgeri. The sequence continues at coordinate 14,053,338 of NC_140966.1, forward strand.
ACGCCATTAAGGTTCTCATGCCATATCCTTCATCATACTGTTGTGAGCAGTCGTTCTCCACCATGGTGGTGATTAAAACAAAGTACAGAAATCGCCTAGAAATGGAGCATGATATGATCCTGGCATTGTCATCTACTTCTCCACGAATAGAGAAGTTTGTTTCTGAAAAACAGGCTCATCCTTCTCACTGATAGATCTAAATGTCATTCGGACTAAACTTCTGAAACATTCAACTGTACTATTTGGATACTGTCGGCTATTCTCCGTTTACTCGTCTATGAAAACATGACGATGGTGAATAAAGTAAACAGTAAATGTTATTGTGTCATATGAAATCTTATCTTGTATTTTATGAATTGGGTTTTGAATCTTTTGGGTCGTGTGATGTTGAGAGGTTCTGAAATTGGGTCGCCACCTAAAAAAGTTTGAAAACCACTGGCATAGAGTATGGTCCCAATGGATGGATGATGTTCTATCCACCTCAAAGGCACCGTTTCAAATAAAAAAAGAAGTAATTAAAAAGATTTGCTGTGATTCTGGACTTTTGAAACACCCTGTATATAAATATGGTGAAATAAATATACAGACGTAATAATAATTTATGCCCACACTATATTTGCTCAGTAAAGAGAATGGGCCGTACAACAACGATGACAGAAAAACATTTGCCCCGAAGGTATTGCTTCCATGTCGTGAGATGAAACGGTGGTGTCTTGTTTATTACGTTTGGTTCACATCCTTTATTCTTGGAGTAGCTACATCTCTTCACCCCAGCCATTGATCATACACAGACGATCATAATTTTCACATTGTATATGCAAGCTAATCCTTCACATTCCAACAGAATTAAACAACATAAAATAACGTTCATCACCACGAACATGAGAAACACTCTCTGAAGTGTGTGAAAGGCAATAATTTGTAATATTTAGCAAATGATGAAAATCCATTCTCAATAATAAAATAATTATATCCACTGCTTCCTTGGCAGCAACTTTCCAGTGTCGTGATTTTGGTTTATATTGTCATTTTTTATTTCGGGCCTTTTTTATTTGAAACAAATATAGCGATAATTACAGGTGGCATAGAAAATGAGAAAACTATCTTAGTTTATGGGTTTTCTACACCAAATTAATGATCCTTTTGATTTTTTTGTGGCCTTTCATAGTTCGAGGTCACACTCTGCTTTCAAACATACTGACTGCAGACATATAACGTTTTTTTGGTTTATTTTTGCATAGAGGGTAGAGGCTTGTGGAAGGGCTTGAACATATAATGGATCAAGAGGTAACAGAACAAAAGGAACCATAGAAAGAGAGGGGGGAAACACACAAACAACAGGGTTGAGGGACAAAACTGAGGGAGACTTCGACAAATAAGGGGTAGGGAGGATGCACTCCACAGGGTGGACAAGATTGATACAGTCACAAACTTTCAGGAAGGAAAGACTATAACTTGGAAAGATGGGTGCTTGTGGATGGTTAATGGGGGAAGAAAAGATCATGGTTTTGGATGGGGGATGATCTGAGATGGTTGTGAACAGCTGTCTTGAAAGCCTGGATGTAAGGAAGGAGATTGAAGAGGATGTGTAATTGGTTCCACAGGTGGGGTGGGGGGGGGGGAAGAGGAACAAATGAATGGATGTGACCAGTTGTTCTGGTCTTGTACCCTCTGCTGTTTCCGTGCTCTGTCCCCTCAGGTTTCTGCAGAGTGCATGCGGTGCACCTGCAACCTGCAACCTGCTTCTGGTGAAATGCCAAAATCCAGAATCACAGTTCACCTCCACTCAATCGTTCCTCTTTTTCCCACCCTGTGAAACCAACTTTCACGTTCTATTTAGTCTCATTCTTACCCCCAGGTCTTCATGACAGCTCTTCACCACCATCCATCCATTGGGACCATACTCTGTGCAGAGCGTTGGTGCTGCTTAAGCAGTCTCCTTGGCTATCGGGAATAATCCTGGACGGGTCGCCACTCCGACACAGTATACCAGCATGCTGGCACTCATTATCTTCACCACCATCTCGGATTTAATTATCCCCAATCCAAAACCACAATATTTTCAACTCCCCTTCTTACCCCTGCATACTGCATTGAAATTTAAAAAAAAAGTAACTGGACTCAGTGGCATAATGGCTAGTGTCTGTTCTTGAGTCTAGGAGATATGTGGTTTGATGCTGAACCTGGCTGAGTCACACCAAAGACCTTTATGTTGACCATTTGGAGGATAGAGTATGGATAAATCCTGTGGGTTAGCATCCTGGGTTAAGGTGTAGGAGGGCAGATATTTCTCCTTTATTTGCCCCACTGACAGTGGATAGGAAAGCAACCTCACAAAGATGGCACCACTGGTACCCAGAGTTCTCTAGGAAGTTACATCACTCTCCCCAAGGTCAATGGCTGTGTTTTACTGAGGTAAATTCCGGTGTTGTCTCATGTACTTATCTGCATGTGTGTGGATGATTTGTGTTAACAGCTCCTCCATGAGCATTAGACCATGTTCAAAAAATAATAACAACAATAAAGAAATGTCTAGATGTACTAGGCCAGCACATTGATCATCTGTGTATGTAATAATCACAGAAAGATCAAATGTGTAATGCGTTTTTATTTGGAGACGATAAAAAAAATATTTTGCTCTCCTTAATAACAATGGCATCTGAAAAGTGAAGGAAAGCACAGGGGAGTGTGTTGTTTCCTTTTCTGTAATGATATCAATAGATTTCATCTTGTCCTTGCTATGTTTTAGGCAAGCTCAACTGATTGAGTGTTATCTACTGGTCAGTAGACATTTAGTCTTGCGATGCAGCAAGAAAAGTCTGCCTTCCCCGGGACTGCCACCGGACTGACCACTCTTTGCTGTCCAAAACCGGCACCGATCCCCCCTGGGACCCATAAAATCCAAGCATCTGAGGTCAGTCCTCCACCAAGATTCCTGGTATTCTAGAGTCAAAGGTCATGTGTTTGCTCCCTCCAATTACTTTCCTTTCCTATACATAAACAAACCTGTTATCTGGAAGTTGTCATGGGCTGCCATTTGTTATGATCCTAGGAAAAGGAAAAAAAAGCTGATGTCACAATTGTACAATTTACTTACTCTCAGGTGGCCTTTTTCAAGTTTAAAACAATGCAGTCACGATAACGTGAACAGATATGCCAAATAGTTAAACAGATTGGATTACATTCTATAAGTTCATATTAAGCCATAAAATAAACGGTTTGCATGTTTTTTATCTTTTAAAATTTCAGAATATCTTCTTTAACAGCCCCAATTATTCCCATCTTGGGTCGGTTGGGGGAAGGGGTTCTGACCCAAGTCTTTCACGAACCAGCTGGCAAGGGTTGACGTTCAATTGAAAGCGGTGGGAATTTGTAATTTGTTCATGGTGCAGATGATAATTCACCCACTCTTCGTGAAAGACACCGTCAGATCTTCAAGCGCTTGTTGTTTAACATCCTTTGAATGGATGTTGCACACCTCGACGCCGTGCCCTGAACGCGAAACACTGAGGTGACGGTTAAAGCCAAATCGAAAGTCTAACGCAGACTAAATAGCTCAGAGGTGTGCGGACCTCGAGGCTCTCCTGCCCCGGCCAAATTGTGGATTGTGTGCAACCGAACAAAAATTTGTTGTTGGTTTGAAGTTGATGTCTCGATTACAAAACTGTCTAAATATCCTTTTAATGTGTGAACATTCACCTATGAAAGAAGATACAAAATTTAAATATTTGGGAGTATTTCAAATTTATACAAACCAAATTCAACAATCCAAGTCCAAGACATCTTCCACGGTGTCGTATATTTATAAATACAAAATCCATTGAGATGTTTTCTCACCAATTTATTTTTAATCGAAAGAAACTTTGGCATGCTTTTGACTGTTGTAGTTCGTCGGAACTTTTGAACACCCCTCATAAGACAACGTTTTGTTGTCTTGGATGCGGCTCTTCAGTTTTTTTTTGTTCCAAACGTTGCATGGAATTTATGTTATAGAAAGTGATTTCTGTGGCTTGAGGATTTTAATTTCTCAATCTCATTCACTCCTACCATTAGAAAGTAAGGAAGTTTCCATCATTTACAACAGCAGCAAAGGTTTCTTATCTACATGTAATACCTATGAAAACACTTTGAGCTATAAATCTTTCTAAACCATTAACTTTTAGGTGGAGACAAGGTTGCATTTTTGAAATTTTTTTTTGCATTGCTTCCACAGTTTGCCGAGTCCCAGGAAGGAGATGGAGTAAGCTACCAACCGGACCTTTCCCATGGGGATGCAGAGCAGGTCTCCTTTTCCTCTGTCTGTCAGCTCCAATTCAAAGCCAAGCTGTTGGAGCTGATTGAAGAGCTGAAAATGCGACGGGTGAGAACTGGGGGGCAGGGGTTGGAGAAGGCCAATGGACATTTGCATTTTGTCTTGCCAACGGAGAGGTTAGTTTGAGTTCACACAAAGATCCTTCTCAGGTTACACTCAACAACCTCGCTCCACCTTCATCCACGGCTCAGTTTTTCTTCTTTTTTGGGGGTGTGGGGGGGGGGAGGACCTTTAGCAACCTGCCTGAATCATTTGAGCCATGACAGCAATTCGTACGTCTGTTTATATGCCTTGGTAGCCACAGCTTGAGAGAACTCGCTGTTCCAGAAACACAGCCACGCTGTTATCAAGTGTGTTTGCTGAGGTTCTTGGTACATCATGGCTTTTTGATTTCGCAAGGCCGTTCTGGCCCACTTATTCCAAGATAACTTGGCAGATGTTGCCAAAGGAGCAGTTATAATTACACAGCCATGGCGTGAAGTTTAAAAGACATAACGATCTGTGCATTCCACTTGAGCTGTGCTTTGTTTTATGCCTGACACCTGCTTAAAGTGCCATAAAGTTTCACGTTCTCATGCTTTGATAGATTTGTAGATTAATTGCTGCGGTAACTTTACTCACTTTAAAAGTTACAGTTTAATGCCGTTTTGTATTTTTCTTTTATTCCGAAGGTATGTCAAAGTTTTTATCAGCCGGAGTTGAGATAACGTTTTGGCGATATGTCATCATAACAATTGGAGTTCACTGAAAGTGCAATTGAGTGCTTGTGATTTTAGAGTCCACTTTGTGTCTCCTTACAGTATATACACATATATGTACACTACATTATCCTTCAAGTCTTATGTAGAGTTATTATTCTTAGTTTGTACATCTGGTTCTGTTTGTGGTACACTTCATGTTGACGGGTAAAGTGTGTGTACAAATGGTTCGACAATGCGCTTGAGTGTCATATTTAACATGCATCATCTTTTCTTTTTTTCTTCCTGTATCACTTTCCTTATGTTAAAAGAGTCTTTCTTGTGTTCCCATCAGGGACTTCAGTTTTGGTTATGAAGAATGTTTGGTTGATAAGTACGCTGACATGCCATGAGGCAGTTTTTAGAAACTGTTATTCTAAGTTCACGTTATCATGTCATGTTGTTATGTTGAAAATAATGACTACCTCAAGGCTTAAAACCTAACTTAATGTTGATTAAACGTCTTCCTAAAAACGGATTTTTGGATTTATTTATTTATGATAAAATACCTTTCAGTTTGTTTTGTTATTCCTTTATTTTTGGGATGACGTTCTTTTTTAATACAAGTGAAAGTGGGCTGACATGTTGCTGATCTTAATTTTGAGCTTCGTGTAGTAGTTTATTGAGGTCCTTGGCAGTTAGTTTTACAGCCCTCATACATTTACCATGCTGGACAGGATGGTTCTATTGTAGCTTGTGGCTGCAGGACGGACATTACCTGCTCGCCTGCTGAGCTACGATATTGCCGTTAGTCCATCCATATAGCGTGAAGGAAACACTAAATTGTGTGTCACTGATGGTATTATAAACCTTTATGGCAGGAGAAGTGTTTTCGTGATGCCGCTGGCGTTGTGTGTGAGTGTAAGCATTGTAGCAATAGTTGAATGCTTTAATATGATTGTTATTATGGAAATTGATGCATTTCCAAAAGCCGAGATTAACAGCACAAAAAAATTGTATTTGAATTTTGCTTTTAATAATGTATCTGGGCACATCAAATGACTTGAGGTTCAGAGGCAAAATCACCGGACACACAATTCTGTTTCTGAATTTTGGCGATTAAAAAAAATAACTATGGGAGAGAAGCTACAGATACCACAATACACATGCACTTTACCAACACACAACTTTGAATTATTTATCAGCCCACGTCGTGAAGTGAAAAGCTGGGTTTAGCAATTGGTCCCATATGTGCGTGCGTACGTGTCCACGTCTTGTTATTCCCTTTTCTTTGGAACCGCTTGTCAGATTGATACAAAATTTTCACCATAGGTGCAACTACTCATGTAGAATGTTTTCATGATAATTATGATGACATAGGTCATGTGGCATGGCAGCATGTTGCAAAAAAAAGGAGGAAAAATGTTGGAAAAAAATATATTACTAACAGCTTGGTGCCTTCATTATGACGTCATGATTGCATATGAAGAATGCTACATCTGATTGGTATAAAATTTTTGAGGGTCATCTTAGGGTAAATTGGTGGACAGAAAAAAAATGATGTCATCAGTGATGTGGTTTGGCAGCCATGTTTAAAAAAAAAATCTCTGAAACGGCTGAACAGATCTTGGAGAAACTTTACAGGTATGACTGCCTATCCATGAGGAACAAAAAATTCCCACCCATGACATCATCGGTCACATTGTTTGGCAGCCATGTTGCATTTGCCCTAAACCTTTAAAAATCTCCAGAATGGCTGGACAGATCGATGGTAAACTTGACACATGCTACTAGATTGATTCCGGGCCTAGCTTGAGTGAGCTATGAGGAGTGGCTGAAGGAGACGGGGCTTTATACACAAGAAAGGAGGTGGTTACGAGGAGATATGATAGAGATGTTTAAGATAATGAAAGGTATAGATAAAATAAGTGCAGATGAATTATTGAGCAGAATAGACAGTGATAGGACCAGGGGCCAGAGCTTGAGAGTTAAGATGGTAGCAAGGCAGGGGACTTTCACTCGGAGAGTAGTTAATGCATGGAATGGCCTCCCTGGAAGAGTACTGGCAGCAGAAACAGTCGATAAGTTTAAATTAGAATCAGATAGGTACCTGGAAGTTATGGAGGGGTATGGGGATGTTGATAGGACTTTTAGGTAGCTTGCGCATTGATGGATGATTGTGTATATGTGTACGGAGTGCTGTTGGTGGGGGTCTCGTCAAGGAGTGTTGTGTGGTTGTGTTTTGTTTTATCCAAGCCCATGCCCCCTCCCGTGGAGAAAATGAGAGTTGTGGGGAAGAGTGAGGAGGTGGAGGGGGGAAAAAAGAGAGAAGGGGGGGAGTGAGGAGGGAGGGAGAGTGAGGAGGGAGGAAGAGTGAGGAGGGGTGGGGAAGGGAAGGCAGATGTGCGGTGGATCATTAACGGCAATTCATATTGTCTCATTAAAATGATTCTGCATAGAATAACAGTGAAGATGGAAACAAATTAATGTCTGAAATCCATTTTCTACCGGTCATACGATAAATACTGTCCAAAGACAAACACTGCCCAGATATGTCTGGAGATAAACACAGTCACAGAGACAAACACCAACAGGACACATCCAGAGATAACCACCATCCACAGATATACACCATCAGGACACATCGGTTGATAACACCGTCCGGAGTCCGGACACGTGTGGAAATGGAATAAAGCCATGAACACTGGCATCTCCAGGCATTTACAAGCATTACAATGTATCCTGTGATTCGTACGTATGATGATCAGGCATTTGATGATATGAGTGAGGAAAGTAGAAAAAAAAAAACTTTATCGTTAAGAAATCATTGTGGCCTGTTCCAACTCAAGGCATTGTTGAGCAGGCTGAATAAAATGGCAAATTAAGACCCCAGTGAGGGAGAGCAAGGTAATCAGGATGTGCCTCAAGACACCAGCGAGGTGGCTGAGAATGCACCTGATAAAGGATATAATTAAATAAAGCCGTTAATTATCTTCAGAAAGGGTGTTTTAATTCACCCAAACACCTAATTTTCACTCATACACTCAATTAGAGTTCCCTTCGTATGCATGCAAGGTTTCAGGCTGCAAGGTTTCATGGTTTTGGAGTTATTGGAGGAGACACACACACATGCTGGCTGACTGACTGACTGACTGACTGACTGACCAACACACTGATACACTGACACACTGACATTTATTTGTATAGATTTATTTAAATACAATTTATTTACAATCTCCACCACCTAAACACATCTTTGAATAACACTATATATATATATATATATATATATATATATATATATATATATATATATATATATATATATATATATATATATATATATATATATATATATATATATATATATATATATATATATTAGGCTAATGCTGACTGTCTGTCTGTCCCACCCTGAAACACGAAGACACTTGTTGCGGTTTTGGACCCCCAGGGAGAATGAAGCAAATACACTGGGTAAATCGAGTTATATGGTAGTATTCTGTTTAGCTTTTCAGTAGTACTCGAAAGGAAGACCCGTTGCCTCGCTGATGGGAAGACGTCTCTCCGTAATTGTTAAAACGAAAAGCAGTTGCTGTTAATGGGAGAAAATATTATTGGGCATTGTATTTACATTGGCCTAGCTACACATTCATGGAGTGAGAAGGGGCAGAGTGTCTGGGATATTCATCACAGCCTTTTTAGATGCTGAATTCCGAATAATATACGACAACACACTTAGAGGAAGATCAATAAAAATTAATTCTCACCCTCCACCTACTCCTCTCTTCCTTCTTTTGATCAAACTGACTGGGGTATGTATGAGGCACAGGCCATACCAGGGAACAAACTTTCCTCATGTGTGTATGTGTATCACGTTATATGCTGTGTATGTGCATGTATTGCTATGCTGCGTTGTGGAGAGGGTACCGTTTTTGCTTGATTAGTGGCATCCTCGATAGGACAATTGTTGATGGATGGACGCAGGCATGGATGTAGGCATGCTGAGACTGAGCTCCTTTCATATATTGGATACTGTTTACATGTGGGCAGATATGCATTGTGAGTGTTTAGTTTGAGATCCTATATGTGCCTTTTCTTATTCAACATGCTTTACTGCACTCATTTCCCACATTACTTATCACATATGCTCCCTCTGATAAAATGCCATGATTGCCAGCCCACCGTTCATGAATCCTCAGCGCAAGTGCTACTCAAAGCTGGCCCCCAAACCGGTTTGGTGAACACTTGGAACCCCGCATAGTGCCAAATGGCTTGATCCATTATCTTGAGAGAGACAGCATGCCAAAACCACTAGAACCAATCACCAGGTACCAGCTCACCTATCAAGTACGGGGGTGGGGGGGGGGATACTTTGTGGGCACAACTCCTCCCACGGACAGAGATGGGGAATGCAAGTGGGGGGAGGGGGGCTCGAACCCAATAAAAGATGAGCCATGAAGAAGTGTTGAAGAGAGTGGAGAGTTCTGGAATTAAGAGTCACCAGCCAGTCTCAAGCCTTTTTGCTGTTTCTCACAGAACACATTCTCATCTGATCAGTTTTCATCTCTGCCTTTTTTTCATTCCCCTTTCCTTCTCGTTTTCCTTCTACCCTTCCACCTCCTTTCATTTCTTTGTTCACTTCTCTCGTTCGCACGCTCTATTTCTCCTTCGCATATTCAACACCTCTCGGCCCTTTGCACCTTTACATCGAGCCCTGATTGTCATGATGCGCCGCCTGGTTAGAACATCGACACCGCTTCGCCTCGTACACCTACTGCATTTCCCGCAAAAACCATGATAGAGTTTGCACTGCAAACCGTTCTAACGGGACGCAGGGAGAAGACAGCATGGAGGTGAAAATGAGGAGGGATCAGGAGAATGGAGCGCGAGGGGTCCAGAGACCAAGACCATCAGTCAAACCATTGGCGGCACCAGCTCAACCGGGCCAGTGCAAGGTGTGAAGGGGCATGGCACACAACCCAAGCTTTCTCTTTCTTACTGGCTTGACCTTCCCCCTCTCTCTCTCTTTTCCCTGGATGCATGTGGTGCTAGTTACTGTAGAGTTGTTAAGTCACTGTTAAAGGTCCGAGAGCAGGTATGTTGAGTAAGGGTAATGGGAGTGTGATATGTGTTGTGGATAATTGCTTGGATTGACCTGTTTCTTCTTTGTAAATACTTGGCTGCTTGGTTGCCACTAAATGCCTGTTCTTAAGAAACTGTCATGACTTATTTTATCAGTTATGATTGTGGCGTCGGATAACTAAGGGTTAATCAGGCTTGGTAAGCACGAGAAATGGGTATGTAAACAGTGGTTCCACTCGGCCAACGAATTAAGATCGGTTATGTGATCTTCTGCACGGTACCTGCGCTTTTTCGTATGATGACATGACTTTGGGCGTGCAATCCAGCGCAGAGTTCTGGGGTGACTGGCAATCATGGTTTCTCAGAGACACGCTGTCCTCTTGAAGTTATCTGGAGGTGATGACTGACACCTGCTCCTCAGAAAAAAAATATATTACCAAAGTAAAAGTTGATTCAAATTCATCTAAACCTTCGGGAAAATTACAATTTTTTTGAAACAAACAAGAAATTTGAACCTGAGCAGTGAACATGCAACTGACCACTACTTCGACCACTACTTTGATCACTCCTGAAAAAAATATTTTTCTTTGCTGTTTTTATGTATATATTGTTGCGGTTCCCAGAACCGCATCCCTCCAAAGCAATAGCAACCATCATACAGCGGTTCCTCGACAGTTATTCCATTCATATACGTTCAGACAGACCCTTCCCTTTTGTCTCGCAGGACAACAGGACAGTGTGTTGTGTAAACTTCATAACTAGGTCTGATTAAATCTCTGCACTCATTCCTATTCTTTTTTCTACTCTTATTCCTGAGGTAAATCCCAACCACTTGCACCCTTCGCTGTGAGATGGGTCCTCAGTGAAGGCCAAGCAGGCATTACGCTGGACACCCCTCTGCAGAAATCACAGCCTGCCAAATGCACGTGCAGCGGTAATTTCCACCCACTGGACAGAAAGCGCACCCAACACGATGCCCACGTTGAACGGAACACGTACCGAGGAGATGGAAGAAATGGCATCCAAAATGCTGGCAACTTGCAAAGCGCATGCAGCCGCGCACTTTCCAACCCATTTCCAAATCCCCATCTAATAATTATATCGATCTCCTTCCAGTCCGAATCCCCATTTAATACCTGTGTATATCCTCTCTTCCAATCTTTTCACTGAATTCATGACACGGATCAGGGCGGCAGACCCACGCACGGCCCCGGGGTGGTTTATCATCGCGCTGTACGGGGCATGCTCGATGGCGGGCTGACCCACGCGCTGACCACGTGCTTAATGGCGGACCCACGTGCACTGTGCAGGGCATGCTCTTTGGCGGGCGGACCCGCGCGCTGACCACGTGTACGATGGTGGACTCGTGCGCAGCCGTGATACTTTATCATCGTGCAGAACGGGACACGAATAACACACATCTTTGGCCGTGTCTGCACATGGGGTTACAATAACGTCTTACCATCAGTCTTCGCTCACCACGACGGCAAAAATGTCTCCTGCGGATGGCAGACATCCTCCCGCACCTCCATCTCGATGTTGCTGCTACCAGGCAGAGGCATACTGTGCGGCCGGATCACCCGGGCCGCGTGGCACACCATGGAGCAGGCACATTGACCAGCACCGACCGCCAACCGTGGGTCGCCAGGGCACGGCACGGGGTTCGGTGCAAAGCTATTCGTATCACGGGGTTTGGTGCAAGGCGATTCATGTCATGGTGCTCGAAGCGAGACGATTCCGCAGCTTGGAACCATCTGGCCGGAAGTGAAGTGAAGCGCTTCCGGTCATGGCGGCTGGCCCGTCTGCTGGCCGGGGCCCAAGCAGAGTGCGCAATTCGGGTGACGACACATCGCTTTGGGTGGTCACCCCCGCCCCGCACCACCGGATCTATAAAAGGACGGGTCGCGGGGCGGTGGGAGTAGTAGTCGTCGTTCCTGAGTCGTTCGTATGTCGTCGTTCCTGCTCACTCAGTCCTGTCGATTCGTCTTGCTCGTCCTGGCCTGGAATTCATCTTCAACCATTCGCCTGCTGCCTCCGCCTTCTTCACCAACTCGTTGCTGACTCCGCCTTCTTCACCACTTCTCCACCATTCTCCGCCCACTAGCTTTGGACTCTACCTCTCTCTCCACCCACTGGCTTTTGACTCCACCCAAGTCACTCCGTGCACACCCGACGGTCGCGTCTCATTCTCTGGACCGACGCTAGCTGCACAAAGTGCCATGAAGCAAGAGACGATGCACCAGCTGTCAGGGAGGTATCGCCCAGCGGAGCATCCCCCCTAAACGTATTGGTGGCGTGGTTGGGCAATCGTGCAAGGTATTGAGACCGTTAGCCTCATGTCCTCTCCTTTTTCTCTTCATCAACTCCTCTTCGTGTGTGTGTGTGTGTGTGTGTGTGTGTGTGTGTGTGTGTGTGTGTCCTGGCGCCTGTCCTCATTTAAGTTAAGAGTGTACCAGAATGATATCGGGATAACTCTGCTTTGTGTCTGCTTTTGTAAGTTGCTTGCATATTGCCGCACCTCTCACATTTCTTTGTATTCCTGCTACAGACAACAATAAACAACATTCACTGTGCCACAGACCTTTCCTTGCCTGCCTGTAATAAATCCTTTATAGAAATGTTCCCAGCTCGTTTTTGTCTTTTCTTTCATTGATCCAGCATGGTCTGTATCCTGACTTAGCCAGGACTTTATTCCCAACGATCCGTTCCTTTTAGCCGGGATGTCCTTGGAAGTGTCGCTCGGCTGCATCTGATCTGGTAAAGTGATCCGGTTCGGACAAAAAGTACCGAGGGTGTGACCCCTGGTAATTAGATCACGTGGTTATTTTTAGGTAACCGGATTAACTTGACGGAGGACCCTAAGTCACTGGTTGAGTTATTGGCATTCGGTTAGCGGTTACAGTCGGTAAGCGACCCGCCACGTCACGGAATTATCACGATTCACGGACCAAGCAGTGAAGTTTTCTGTTTTAAAAGTTTTGTGCCGAGGGCTCTCTTCAGGACCGTGACTGAGCCAAGGTGGCTTCCAATTGTAGTTCGTTTGTAGTGATATTCCTCGGGATGGTTTTTAGCTCGCCTGTAAAGTAGTTCCGGGGAGCTTATGGGATGGCGTGTCGTCCGTCCGTCCATCCACAAATACTTACAACTTCTCAGAAACTGCATATACGATTTCAATAAAATTTGACCACAACCTTCATCACCCGTCACGGCATTAAAAAACAAAAAAGGGGTCTGAAGGGGTCTACAGGGGGAACGAGGAGTGGGTTGCCTCCTCAAAGAGGTATTTGCTTTCTTCTTAACCGATACACACCATTCTGATGAAACTTCACGACAACCTTCATCACCCATGACATTCCAAAGTTTGTTCATGACATTAGAAAAATATTCTCAAAGGGGCTTTAATGGGGGTTGCCCCCCAAAGTATGCATTTGCTTTCTTCTCCAAAAGTACAGATACAATTCCAATGAAACTTGACCATCTTCACCACCCGTGATGAACTCAAGTTTGTTGACATTAAAAAAAAAATTGGCATCTCGGAGGGTCTATGGGGAGAGTGCGTTTGCCCCCCAAAATATGCATTTGCTTTCTTCTCGAAACTACACGCAATTCCGATGAAATTTGACCACCATCTTCACCATCTTCACCACTTTGGTATATGATGTACCAAAGTTTGTTCATGACATTAAAAAAAAAATTAGGTTATAAGGGGTTCTACAGGGGGGGGGGTTGCCCCCCAAAATTTTTATTTGCTTTCTTTTCTGAAGCCACACACGATTTTGATGAAACTTGACCTTCACCTTTATCAACCAGGATGTACCAAGGTTTGTTCATGGCATTAAAAATAGAAACCCCATCGGTATTTACTTGCTTCTCCATTACATATTTTGTGGGTTATCTATGCCTACCAGTGGTTGCCTGATTATCTTATCCAGTCATTACCAGGTGAGCGCCCAGAGGTATTGCCCCTTTGTTTAATATATCTGTGAGGTTGTTTGTCATTATTCCTGTAGGTCCAGCTATCACTGGTACAACTTTGTCATTCTTCAGCTTCCAGGATCTTCTCACTTCATTCTGGAGGTCTTGGTGTTTGGTCCTTTTCTTGATTTCTGCATCATTTAGTCCAAAATCACTGCTTTCACACCTCAATAAGCAATGCCTTCTTCTCTTTTTTCTTGTACCTAAGTATGATATCTGGTCATAACGCTTTGTTCTCGATGTTCACGCTCAATGGGATCATTAGGTCGTATGTGAGCGGTAGGTACTTCCATGTTTTCAGTGATTACTTTTGGTTCATGTTTCCACAAATTTTCTGGAACTGGGACGTCAAAGTTTTTTCAGGTGTGCTAGCGGATTACATTATACACTCTGTTGTGTCGTTGTGTGTATCGCTTTTCTGACATGAGTTTTTTTTTTGTGTGTGTGTTCAGTCATGAAGCATAACATATCATTCTCTTTACTAACCCCACCTCCACCCCTCACCTTCCTCTCTTCTTTTTCTCTCTCTCTCTCTCTCTCTCTCTCTCTCTCTCTCTCTCTCTCTCTCTCTCTCTCTCTCTCTCTCTCTCTCTCTCTCTCTGTCACACCCCCTCCTCACATCCCTCCCTCCCGCGCAGTATAGCAACGTTTGGTGAGGCAGAGCTCTCCCCACCTCTCCCACTCCTTCATCGCTCTTTGCCCCTTCCTCCTTTCCCCTCCCTCCTGCCTCCTTGTTCTCCCCTCACTCTCTCCTCTCTTCCTCTCTCCCTTCTCGCCCTCTCTCAACGCCCCTCCTTAATATCCCCCATCAGCAAAGCAATAGGTTATATTTACTAATATATATATATATATATATATATATATATATATATATATATATTAGCTCTTTCAACCAGCACAAGAATAATAGGCTTTCTTTTTTCGACTGTGGTATTTTTTTACCACAGGATGCTGCTGGTTTGTTAAAATACACTTTACCATCCTCACTATCTACAGACCACCTTGAATTTTTTTTATTTATATTTTCACTTTCCCGTCTTCACTCTGGATGTACCACGTTGAATTATTTATTTATATACACTTTACAATCATCACTACAAACACAACTGAAGTATTTATTTTATATCTGCTTTCCCATCTCCACTACTGACATACCACCTTGAATTATCCATGTATTTATGTATACATTACCATCTTCCTACCTACATATTCAATTTATTTTATTCATTTCATTATTTCAATGTAAAATATGTATACATATCCCATTTTTAATGTGCTGTTCGGGCCTGTGTCCTCGATCAGGACTTGCATTCTTGTTCATCAAATTTTGCAGATATGATAAAATGACCAAAAATGTTTTCCCATTAGCTGTATAAATTATCTTTTTGTGTATTATGTACCATTTCTTGATCTGTTATTCTTATTTATTGTTTCGAGAGATGCAAAAATTTATCGTATCATTGATCTTGTGGAGTTGTTGCTGACGGTATAGCTCCCACCATTGAAATGTTTCTTTTGGCTGTATCTCCTTGAAAACTAAATTTGTTTCTAATCTCATCATCACATCTTGAAAGCTAAATTTATTTATAAATTGCATCATTATGTTAACATAAATTGTTATTTCTATTTTTTGTTTGTTTGTTTTCATTAGGAAACCCAGCAAAATTTGGAACAGCAAATAAATAATCTTGTTGCAGAAAAACAAGAACTCGAATGGAAAAACGTAAGTTGAAGTTTTCGCATACACATAAAAGAATCATTTAACAGCTTTTAAAATGTGTTTGGATTAAGGCCTAGAGGTAGAAAGAAGCCAAGACGTTTGAGTATAGACATTATAATATAGCTGTCCTTCTCAGCTCGGAGCAATTTGGTGATCGAGTGGGTCAGGCATTGTTACTTTTCCTTCACTGGTGTGACTTTGATTGCGATGGATCCTCATGGTGGAAATATCCACAACCTGCAATGTGGTGGCAACATGTCCATTGGGCTCTTAGCCACGAAAACATTCACATCATGTTGCCAGCGCCCCAATGCTCTGTCAAGAGGATGGGCCACTGCTGGCTGCCATCACCACAACCTTTTTATCTATACTGGCCTCTTCAACAGAGAAAAATTGAAGCTTATTACTAGTTCAGGAGTGAGACAAAAAAGAGCATTTACAGTGGTAACAACAGCTGATACAAAGGGTAGTTAGCAACCCAAAAGAATGTTGGAGTAAAATATTGCAAGGGAGGAATACTGTCACAACTCTGAATTATAACAAGTATAGAAGCAAACAAAAGACCAAAATGGTAAAACTCCATTGGGATAACAGTACAGGATCTGTTTATTAAATGATGATTTAGAGATGTGGTATAAATATTGCTTGAATGAGGCCTATGTGATTGTTGTGTACATTTACAAAACGATGAATCTACTGGTAATTATAGCCCTGCAGTTTTCATACGAGTGAAGTAGAGATGTTATCAGAGCCAGCATGAAAATGAAAATTTTGCAAATTGAAAAACCTTTTTGTTAATAACGATTCCCATCCTACCTTGCTGGGAAGTAGAAAGTTGCAAAGTCAAGTGTTTGTCATGATTTGATAATGAGTGACCAACTGTATATTGACTCCAATATTAATTCACAGAATGAGTGTTCTGTTGCAAAGATCTGTTATTACCCTTGCCGAAGGAGAGGGTATTGCGTTCGGGTCCGTTTGTTTGTTTGTTTGCTTGTCTGAACAGAACTTTCATGTTTTTCTCCGCAACCGCTTGTCAGATTGAGACAAAATTTTCACCATTGGTGCGAGTACTCATGTGGAATGTTTTAATGATAGTTATGATGTCATACGTCACGTGGTGTGGCAGCCATGTTGGGAAAACGGAAAAACTATGACATAATTGCAAATGTAGAACTCTACATCTGATCAGTATGAAAATTATGTGGTGTGGCAGCCATGTTGGAGAATTGGAAAAGCTTTGGACCTCCATCTCTGAAACCACACAAAGGAAAAAATTGAAACTTGGCACACAGAAAGTGCTCCTCATGCGGAATAAGTGTCATTTTTTATGACATCATAGGTGCTTTCATTATGACATCATAATTGCATATGTAGAATGCTACATCTGATCGGTATAAAAAAATTGAGGGTCATCTCGGGATAAAATGGTCCACAGAAAAAATTTTGGTGACGTGATCGGTCACGTGATTCGGCAGCTATATTGTTTTTTTTTTAAACCTTCAAAAATCTTCTTCTCTGAAGTGGCTGAACAGATCTTGGCGAAACTTTACAATTATGACCGCCTATCCATGAGAAACAAAAGGTTCTCACATATGATGTCATTTGTCACATGGTTCAGCAGCCATATTGGACTTACCCTAAAACCCATAAAAATAATCTCCAGAATGGCTGGATAGATTGACAGGAAACTTCGCACAAATCTTCCTCAAGCCTTTTGTGTACAAGTTTGTTAAGAAATAATTGATGTTACTTGGTTTGTCAGCCATATCGGATTAAATAAAAATATTAAATAATGTTTGTCAGCTGGATCCTTCTGGAACAACAGGGTGAAACATTGAGATTTTCCTGCATTTAATGATGTTTTCCATTTATCAGATCATCATCATCTCATCAATTCCAGATGAGCAGAGAGTGACGCAAATGCAGTCTGCCTAGTCGTGGGATGTGGTACTTTTTACACAATGTGGAATATTCTGCGAAAAAGATGAGAGGGTTTTGCAGAACACCGGAAATGTCATTTCTATACATGAGGAACAAAACTGGTCCCAACATGCTACTTTGGGAAATTGCAGCCTCTGCTGGGAGAGGGGAGGAGAGAGTTCCATTGACAATAACACATGCGTTGAAGAAGTCAGAAATCAAGCAAGATGCCAGACTGTATTGAATGCCCGAGATACGGTATGTCCAAGGAGACTGTCCTGACCTCTTCATTGAGATCGAGAACCTCCAAGCATTGCTGAGAGAGGAGCACCAGCATATGGAGCAGCAGCATAAGCATATTTTAAGAACTCCACTATAGGCTGGCGCCACAGTATCACACCTGTCTCTCCTGGATTCTGTGGAATCTAAAGCTCTCAACATTATTGGCATCTCCCACGATGAGTTGGAAGTACAATGCCTGTTGCTCTGACATGGCAGACAAAATCCAGACTTTCTGTCCACCCTCAGTGTTTGTTCCTCTTTTCTCCCATTTGTTGAACTTCCTTTCACGGTCGTTCAATCACACTGTTCACTCCAGGGTTGCAAGCAGGTGGTGCACGACCATTTCACGTCGGTGCATGACCATGATCTTTTCCCCACACGTGATTTCCACCCCGTTAACCCCATCTCAAATCTTAGTTCAAATAGACACAGAGGTGTTCCCTCCCAAATACTGCAAGGTCATGTGAATTATCACATGACGACATATCGACATGACGACAGGTCAAAATTTTGAATACCTACATCTGAAAACCTTTTTGACTGAAGAGAATGAAACATAAGCTATCTACATACATATCTCTGGAGGATCACGAATTCTTTTAATAAAAAGGGAATTTGAGATATTGATGGAGAGCTTGTTATTTTGCATGACTCGATGGCAAAACTTTATTGAAAATGTTACATCATCTATTAACCATTAACCAATATTTTGATAGCAATTACAATACAGTACTCTATTTGCATTGCATTATGTTAAGTCAAAGTGTGTTAAGAAAAGTGAATAGATTTGCGTCCCCTTTAAATCTTGTATTGGTTTTCATGCAGGATGCATTCACGAGTAAATGCGATTCTTTAAAGACCGAACATTCAAAAACAGTCACAAAGTTAAACAGGCAGGTAAGGCAACCTGCTTTCTCTTTTAACTTCCCCATGCTTTCCTTAGTGACCTGCAATTTATCTCTCTCTTACAGGCATCATTAATTCTTGATGACCATGCAATGACTGGTGTCAAACCTTTCAGAGTGCAGTCTGAGGCATAAAAGCCTTTGGTATTATTAAGATAATTCGTGTTTTTTGCAGTTTGAAAGCAAGCTCGAGGTGCTGAGAGAAGAAAAGGTCTGATTGAATGCACAATCCATCCATGTTGGTGATATATGTTTGTGTCTGGTTAGTGTAAACTTAAAATACAAGTTGTGGCTTATTTTGTCATGATGTGATGATTCACAATTGTTTCATTCATTCTTCTCAGTGGTAGAATGTTTTATTTCATTTATTTCAGAATAAATGTCAATTTATGATTGATGCATCAGAGAAGGAGATGACTGTCATGAAAGAAAAACTGAAAACATTGAATGTAAGTTTTTTATTATACAAGTTGCAATGCAATTTAATATACAACCCTCCTCCCACTCCCCCACACTTTAACAAGAGAGCAAATGATGCCAAAAATGTATTTACTGATGTGAGGAATACACTAGATAGTTTGCTAAATCCCTCCTACTCCCATAAATGGTCAGGATTTAAACCCACAATCGGCAGATTTCAAATTGAAAACTCAACCCATTGAACAAACCAAAAACCCCACATGAATATTTTAAAGAACCTTTTTATGCTTTAATGCAATAAATTATTTATTTCTCTCTTGCAGTTTACCAATTATACATTGGAAAAGCAACTTACTGAGCAGGTATATATATATATATTTTTTTATTATTTATTTATTTATTTATTTTAATTGCAGTCAATTGATTTTTCTAAAGGTTTTCACCTGCAGAATGAACATTCTCTAATGAATATCTAATGTGGATATTTTATCCAGAAACATAAAATACAGCTTCAAACACATGGAAAAGAAAGTGTTCTCAACCAGTTGGCTGAGGTGTGCAAGATTCATGGACAAGTCATGAAGCAGTGTAGGATCTACAAAGAAGATTATGACAAACTGAAGATAAATGGTAAATTCATTATTAACCATTCAATATTGTACTTCATATTTTGGGATAACTCCCATACATTTGAGCCCTGTCTTGCCTTGCCTATGGAGCATTTTTGCATTAACCTATAAGTTGTATTAATAATCCTTCCAGGTGTAAAGGTAAGTTGACTCTCACCCAGGACTCAATAATCGTACAATTTTAATCCTCAGAGCTAAAGTGGTGCTCGTTTTTCATATTATGAATGATAATCTACATCGTATTGGAGTTAAGAACATGGACAGGGTTTAATGTGGCAGTGCAGCAACAGCAGAACAAAAATGATTTGCAATTGATTAGCTATGAAAGGTAAAAGATGAGGTGTTGGTGGGCACCCACCTTGAAATCCTGCAACAATAAACGGGACTGGGAACAATCAGGAAGTGAATTTCCAACCTGAGAAAGGAAGGAATGAATGAGCAGAGGTCGGAAGACTTGGGAAGGGAGACATTGAAAGAAGAGGCAGACAATCTTTTCAATTTGGAGAAACTGGTGAGAGAAAAATTGCCAAAATAGCAAACGCCATATGACCTGAGAGGAAAATGTGATCAACGAGATGTCATCCTACCTCCCATGAACAAGCAGCAAGTCCAGTGGGTTCTACTTCAAGGCAGAAAATGCCATTAATACCCAGAAGCCTTGATTCCATACCATAAAGAAGTGTCACTTCATATTTTGGAGCTTAATGTTATAAAGACACTTTATAAAAGGCCCTGCATACTGTGAATATTTGAGGCTCAACATAATGGAGAACGTCAAACCGGCATCTGGCCTTTGAGGACAGTTTTGAGATATAATTATTCAAGATAGGTCATGACTGCTGGCTAAGCCCAGGAGCTGCATAGATTGTGTCTCTGACCTTGCTCAGAAGAATGTGATGGTATGGATAGGAAGAGGGGGTTGATGGTAGATTTGGTCGCTAATTTTTCCAAAGAAACATGATGAGCAAATGAACCTTGGGTTGAACTTCACCTTTCATGTTTTGGACCAGTTCCTGATCTTATCCAGGTCAGCATTTATTGCTATTTTTTGTTGCCTCATATTTATCAGCTATTATGACATGATGTCATATAATTATGACACAAGGAGAAACTATTTCTAAAATATACATCCTTATTGACAAAGGAAGCTCCAAGATGGTTGTTGATATAAACCGAAAACTAACAAACTGTAGGGAAACACGAGATTCATACATTGAAATTGCAAAAAATACAAAGCCAAAAGCAAAATGTTCCTTTATGCATTGATAAATTTGACATTTGTAAATAAATTTAAAATGTTTCATGCTTATCAGTTGCTCACACATTCCATGCATGAAAATGAAAAATGTAAATAGCTATCGAGTATATGGAAAGATGTGAGGTTGGTGAATCAATCCTCTGTCATTACTACAGAGAGACACAAAGGTATATTCTATGTACAAATTTGCTCGGTTCTCCGAAACTTGTTGCACAAGTCTCTTTCAAACATAAAAAGTATCGTTGTGGCTTCCCGCCGGTGCGTCGCCACGAGCACGACCCTCGATAGAGCGGTGGTCGCCTCAGCTCCATCGCCCGGAATATAGATCGTACTTCTACGGAAAAGTCCGGAGAAGACGGGTCCTGGCTCTATTGGACCGAAATACGCCAATGGGTAGATCACGTGGGGTAGGGTTAATTGCCAACTTCAACTTACCTAAGTACCCACGTGATCCAACTACCGGGGTACTTCACACTCGGCAGAACTCGTACAGAAGCGAGCCGCTTAAGCGAGCCCGTTCCGTGTGCGTAGCCGAGCGGTGGTATCGCCAAATTCCGCCGGCCCGATTATCTTGTGACCCTGGCAATGGCCAACTAATCCCTTACACGCACGACATGCTCAGTCAATGCAGAAATGACACGACAAGCTGAGTACATTTAACAATTGGGGTTTATTTATACAGTATGCAAGCAATCAATGGGGGAAAAGGGACAAGACGCGAGCAAAGCCGACAGCCGGTTCTATGCGGAATGTACAAACGAGCATGCACTGAACAACAATTCAACTTCTCCAGACTGGTGCCACAAACAGACATATGCACATGCACGCAGAAGTGGTGTGGCTGGAGCCTTTATTCGGCCTTCAGCTGAGAGGACAGGGGAGCTGAGGACCAGGATGGCTGGCGAACCTGCCCGCCAACGCGTGGCCAGACGATCCCACCTTCCAGGAGCTCCGGTTGCCGGGGACTCGCGCGGCGCAACCGCAGCCGGCCGAGGTGAGCCGAAGTGATCGCCCAGGCTCGCGATCGCGCGGAGGATGAGGAGGTAGCGACACTGGGAGCGTTCTCCCTTTCTCTTGGCTGGCTGGCTTCCTCCAGAACTCGTGCACGACCACCTTGCCAGGACCAGAACGAGAGAAAAACGACGACTGCGACAGACCCAGAGCAGAACGAACCTCGAACCTCTTCGCGCGCACAGACCGTGCTATTTTTATCTCCCCTGCTTCGCAAGGGGCGGGGGGGGGGGGCGCCTCCTCATAACTCCGCCCTTTCCACACCGAAGACCTTCTGCGCATGCGCGCCCCCTCATTCCTCGGAGGCGCGCCTTTTCTTCCCTTCGTGACTCAGCCGCCGCCAATGTGGCTGCCGCATTCCACCCCCGCCCCCCACGAGCTGCTTTTATGCCCATACAAGGCAAGGAATTCAGATCGGGGATGCAGTCTGAACACGCCTGCATTCCAGTGAGCGTGCAGGGGATGCTCGCTGTTCCGGCAGCGTGTCTGCCACCAACGGGCATTTTGTGGCTGTTGTTGTTGATGGTTTTCCAAATACAAATCGCAGCGCATGAACATTAAATTACCCATTAGACTAGGGTCGGGACCCTAACTGGCAACATGTACTTACCAATATAACTGAGCTAAAGGACCTGAATGTTGAGTGCGATAGCTTTCCAAATCCGCAACAGTATGTTGATTACACCTTACTTTTTAATCCCCATTTTAAATTCTTCCCTCTGATAATTCAATTTAATATCAAGCATAATCTTTAGAGACATATACTTGTTACTCAGGCATCAGGTTTCTCTCAAACAACTTTACATTTAGTTGTGTGCAAGGTTTCCATAAAATAATGGTGCAAAAGGAAATTAGTTTTACTTTTAAGTGATTTCAGTTGATGGTCGGGTTATCGGCGACAAAACCGTCTCCCGACCAGGTTTCCTGGTGAGGAGGGTGAATAATGGTATTCATAGAATACTTACCCCGCATAGACACCCAGCAGGATTCATAAGAAAACCTGTCAAAGGGTGGAGGAGTTCCTTGTGAGCCAACGGCCATCCATATCTAGTGCCCAAACTGTCTTTAGAGGTCCTCCTGCAGTTGGGTTACTGTTTTTTAGGAGGTTGGTGGCAGGATTTGCATTCCAGCCACTGTGAAGCCCTTCACTCCGCAAAACACCAAAACACAAAGTAATCTAAAAACCCACTCTGTGGCAGTACCTGCTGTGCACACCGTGGGAGCTCACAGAATGACGGGATTGAGGCAAAGCCTTAGGGACCCCCACTATTTGATTCGAGGAAAACCACAGGGTAACTTTCCTGGGTCAGATTGCGGTAGTGTGTTGGGGTGGTGCTGAGGTGTTGTCTACCATACGGCGGTCTCCTTTGATGGACCTGAAGCAGTCTCTGCAATGTCCTATCCCAAAGGGAGGATGATCACCTGTCTCTTATCATTTGAGCTCAAGCATTTGAACATCGGTATTGCAGCACTCTGAGGTTCAGAGACCGAATAGTGGCGAGAGCATGGCGGGTGGTTGTACCTACTATTGGTCTGGTTGCTCTGATGGTTACCATGCCCAAGGAGTTGGTGTATCTGTGTCCAATAAGCTGACTCCAATGATAATTTAGGTATGATTCGTCAACAAGTATATGATGAGGCTAAAGGGGCTGTCGCACCTTGACGATTTAGCCAGCATATGCTGACGTATGAAAAATTTGTCTAAAACGCTGGCACACGTCGAATACATTATGGGTAAGTTTGGTATACGTTTAGAGCATGCTGTAGCACGCTGGCATACGTCGTAGTATGCCGAGCTCATCGACCAATTTTTTCATGCTCAAAAATTTTCGATGTATGCCAGCGTATGACTCACATGTTCCGTATACGCTGGCCATAAGTTGTAGGCACGTTACGCGATCGTTGACACACGTTACTTGTAAGTTACTCAGAAGTCGAAACACGTCGAGGTAATGTTTAGCGTACCCAAAACTTATTTCTAACCTATGAGTAACGTGTTGTAGGCACGTTACGCGATCGTTGACACACGTCGACACACGTTACTTGTAAGTTACTCATAAGTCGAAACACGTCGATGTAATGTTTAGCGTACCCGAAACTTATTTCTAACCTATGAGTAACGTGCTTTGAACCTATTTCCAACGCATATTGACGTATGTAGACGTATTTGACGTCTTCCGGATGACCACAGATCTTACTGAACGTGTTTCTAACTTACAGCTACCGTATAATGGCGTATTGGCAGCGTTTTGGGGAATTGATGTGTAAAAATGGGATTCACAGGAGGAACCCGTCAGTGTTCCAGACTCCATGTTTTTTTTTTTTTTTGTTTTTTTTTTGTATACCTTGGTCGAGGCTCGTATGAGAGCTAACACACAACTCACAGCAAGGAGGCATGAGACAAGAGGGGCGGGAGTGGAAGGGACAAAACAGTGGGGAACAGACACATTAGGTGAACTGTGGAAGGGAGAGGGATGGGGATGGGACGGGGAAAATGGCGAAGAGAAGATGGACATTTCAGGGACTTTCAGGAAGGAAAGCAGGAGAAATGAAGGAAGTGGGCTTGGGTGGATTATCGGCGGTAGAAAAGATCGAGGATTTGGATGGGGGAAGATAAGAGGTGGTGGTGAACAGCTGTTTTGAAAGCCTGGAGGGAAGAATGGGAAAGAATAGAGAGGAAGTTTATTCCAAAGGCGGGAAAAAAGAGGAATGAAAGAGTGAAGATGAGCAGTGATTCGTGATTTTGGTAGTTTTACCAGAAGGGGGTTGTTGGCGGACCTTGAGCGCCCTGTGGAAATGTGGTGGGGACAAATCGCAGAGAGAGCAGGGGGGGCAAGGCTGGAGAGGAGTCGGTAGAAGACAGAAAGACCACCGACCAACCTGCGGTGATTGAGTGAGAGGCCCAAAGACTCAGCTTCATTGCGGGAGATGCCGATGATCTTAAATGCCCTGGTTTCGACAGCGTGAAGCCGAGAAAGGTGGGAGGCAGGAGCACCAGCCCAGAGGGGAGAGCAGTACTCCATCAGGCTACGGACAAAAGCTTTGTAAGTGGTCAGGAGCTCAAGAGGGCCGAGGAAGGACTTAGCACGACGGAGGATTCCCAGTCGGCGACTGGCTTTTGAGGCGAGGTTGGAAATGTGACTTTCCCAGGAAAGGTCATGGCAGATAGTGAGACCTAGAAGCTTGAAAGAAAAGACTTCTTCCAGAGGATTGTTGAGAAAGTGGATGGGGGGTTTTGTAAACGGTCCTTTCGAAGAGACATAGTGAGAGTGTGAGATTTGTCTGGATTGAAAGACATGTTCCACGTGTTGGACCAGTTTGTGATTTTATCCAGATCTGCAGTGAGCGAAGAAGCTGCTGCTTGCCGGTCTGAGGGATGACAGATGGTACGGCAGAGGGTGGAGTCGTCGGCAAAGAGAAATAGAGGATTTTCCAGAGAGTCCGAGAGATCATTGATGAAAACCAGAAAAAGAACAGGGCCCAGAACGCTACCTTGAGGAACTCCAGCCTGCACAGGAAGAGGGGATGAAAGAACTCCATTTAGGGCCACACGTTGACTGCGACAGGAGAGGAAGTCTGCGAGCCATGAATGGAGATGGCCTTGAATACCATGGGAAGAGAGTTTGGTGAGTAGGGCAGGGTGCCAGACTGTGTCAAAAGCACGTGATATGTCCAGGGATACGGCTCGGATTTCCTGTCTGGCATTGAGGACCTCCATCCATTGATGGGAGAGCAGAAGCAGCATATCCAGGGTAGAGTGACCTGGTCTGAAACCAAATTGATGATTGGAAATCAAGCCATTGGAGAAGAGGAAGGATTTCATATCTGAGGCGATGATGGATTCCATCACCTTGCTGATGATTGGGAGAAGGCTGATTGGTCTGTAGTTATAGGGATCTGTTTTTGCACCTTTTTTATGCAGGGCAGTGATGTTAGCAGATTTCCAAGCAGATGGCAGATGACCTTGGGCAAATGAGAGGGTGAATAGAACAGAGAGAGGGTGAGCAAGAGCAGAAGAGCAGGCTTTGTGGACACGTGGGCTGATGCCGTCTGGACCGGTTGCAGAATCTGACTCGAGGTTTGAAAGCAAGCTCTCCACCTTGTCAGGAGAAAAGGATACAGAGTCCAGGGACAGTTGGGTGCGACTGGGTAAAGTGGGTAGAGATAGTGATGGGTTTAGGACACAAGATTTAGCTGCAAACACCGAGTTTAGACATTCAGCTTTATCACGTGTGGAATCAGCAGTGCGACCATTTGAGGTAAGGGAGGGGATGGAGGGGGAACATACACCAGAAGCAGATTTGATTAAACGCCACCAGGATTTTGAGGAGGGAGAGAGGTTTGAGAGTTCAGACTTGAGATGAGAAAGATGTTGTTTTCTGGCTCTCCTGAGGGTCGATACACACTTGTTCCGAGCTTTGTGGAAAGAACTGAGATTGCCCTCAGTTGGGTTTGCTTTCCATGAGGAAAAGGCAAGTTGTTTCAGGACAACTGCCTCGCCACAAGCTTCAGTAAACCAAGGGCGGGAGGAAGGGTAAGAAAACTGAACACGAGAGGGGATAAATCTGTGCATGAGGGAGAGCAAGTTTCTTTGAAAGAATTCCCAGGATGAGTTGATGTTTGAGAAAGTAGTAATAGGAGACCAGTCTGTAAGTTTGATGGCTGCTCGGAGACCCTGCCAGTTGGCTTGAGTGAAATGCCAGACTCGACGGCGGTGAGGTGGTTCTCTGATAACAGCCAGAGAGATGTCCACTTTGACACTTTAATTTCTCGTGCGGTTATGATTTAAATCGTTGAGCGGCAGCCTATGAATAGCCTACGCCACGTGATTGCCGACGATACGCTGCCGCACGCTATGCATACTGTTACGGTTGTGGAAATTCACAGAACACCATTCAGGCTTTCCAGAGATCAGTTATGTCGATAAGTGTGTGTTCAGATTAGATTTCCCCACCGATGTCTAAAGGGATTTATTCATGTAACCGGGCTGTGATCTTTGAGTCAGCTATTATTCTTTTGCTATCTTTATTTTGGAACAACCACATCTGAACAACCACAATCGCCTCTCAACAACCATGCCATCCCCACCACAGCGCCAACCACAACCGCCTCTCAACAACCACACCATCCCCACCACAGCGGCAACCACAACCGCCTCTCAACAACCACGCCATCCCCACCACAGCGCCAACCACGACATTTCCTCACCATCTCCTCAACAACATCTCCACAAACGCACAACATCGCCTCACCTTCATCTCCATTGCACCGCCATCTTTTCGCCAGCCACGGCAAATCCCACAGATGAGCAACATCGCGGGAGGGTTCCCTGTTAGAGCGGGAGCCGATGATTCCTGCAACGTCCGCGTGGTTGATGATTTCATCCACGTCCGCGCATGTCCGAGCTTCGCGAAGAGATCGGATCAGAATCACAAAAGGGGCAGAGCCAGCAGGGGGTGAGAGGTAAGAGATCAAACGCACCCCCGACCCGATAAAAAGGCGCGCTGGAACGCCAGTCGCGCAGTGGACGTCTGGAGTCGAGCTAGCGTTGAGTCGGAGGAAGCCAGCAGCCCGCCAAGGTCCAAGTGCAGTCGGGGTCTTCGGAGTGCATCCAAACCTGCCGTGCCGCCCAGAACTGCGAGTCGGTGGAGAGAGGTCGCCAGCCAGCAACAGAACGGTCCGAGCCAACGCTGAGGAACGGGCGAGCTCTTAAAAGAGCATCAACTCTCGAAAGAGCAAAGGCCCATTTGTTCCTTTGAGGGGTCGTCGGCAAGGCCGATCCACCAGGCCGCACGGCGGGGCCTGGACCAACCGAGCTGCCGTGTTTCCGACGAAACGTCGAGGGTCGCTCAGCGAGTCACCACGAGGGTGACAGGTAACCAGCCCGGCCTCTCCGAGCTCTTGCGGTCTCCACAGCTCCGTGGATATTGAAGGCCTACGGGTCCAGTTCTGCCCCTCCCTTTCCTGGGGTTTCTTTGTATGAAAGTTGTGGTGCCGTGTCCATAAGTAGAACTGTTAAGTGAATGTACAGTAAGAAATAGAACGATTGTAGTTCTTTGTCTTGCTCGTGTTTTGTCCCTTACCTGCATTGCTTTACTGACTGCATGATTGCATACGTGTTTGCATGCATACGTGTTACAAATAAATGTCATTGTATGAATGTTCACCTGTTCGTTGCGTCCTTTCCCTCGATTGAGCTGCCGTATTGCGTTTGGGATATTAGCTGGCTTTTAAATAGCCGATAAAGTAATCGGATCCGGCGGGGCTTGGCGATATACACCGCTCGGCAAATCTCAAACGGAGCGATCTACTTAAGCGGCTCGTTTCCAAGCAGGTCCCGTTGAGGTGTAAATCCCCGGCATTTCTGTCTGCACGCATACTTAGGTAAATCGACAATTCGGCGATCGGACCCTGTCGCGCGTGGACAGAATAGTTGGCTGATTTACGGTGTGATTAAAAACACACCCGTAACTGGATTTCGGCGTTGATCTGAAAGCTGACACGAGGTTTGCCACGTCTGCTGGGCGCGTGGATGCGATTAGCTAAAAGTGGTCGCTCGCATGCCGGAGTGGTGAGAAACCACAACAATACATTGGACTGTCGTGGGGCATACATTGTGAACGTCGACAACATGCTAAGCATTCGTTGGTATAAGTTATCGAAACATTCTGTGTACGTTACTAATACGTTATGCATTTGTCCATCTCGTTATGAATACGCCAAAAACTTAAAAAAACATCAATAGTTCAGCGTGGAAAAACGTTAAAAAAAAAAAACCCAAACAAAACTTCGAAGAATGCTGCAAAGAAGTCTCCTGGCCGTGGCCGTGGACGCAGACGCAAGGAGGATCCATCATCACCCACACCCTCCCCATCACACTCACCTACTACTACTACTCCTACCACTACTACGACTACTACTAATGACACGCTCATCTACTACGACTACTGATATTACTGACATGGACATGTACTCACCATAGAGTCTGAAACACTGATGGGTTCCTCCTGTGAAGCCCATTTTTATATACCAATTCCCCTAATCGCTGCCAAAACGCCATTATACGGTAGCTCTAAGTTGGAAACACGTTCAGTAAGTTCTGTGGTCGTCCGGAAGACGTCAATCAAATACGTCAACGTGCGTTGGAGATACGTTGCACATAGATTCAAAGCACGTTACTCATAGGTTAGAAATAAGTTTCGGGTATGCTAAACATTAAGCCGCTGTCACACCTTGACGATTTAGCCAGCGTATGCTGATTTATTAAAAATTTGTCTAAAACGCTGGCACACGTCGAATACGTTATGGGTACATTTTGTATACGTTAAGAGCACGCTGAAAAACACTGCCATACGTCGTAGTACGCTGGCTTTAAACGTTGTACTTTTGGGTTATCCTCAAATTTTTGCATGCTTGAAATTTTATGACTTATGCCAGAATATGACTCACACGCTCTGCTATGCTGGCAATAAGTTGAAGGCACGTTATGCGATCGTTGACACACGTCGACACACGTTACTTGTAAGTTACTCATAAGTCGAAACACGTCGAGGTAATGTTTAGCGTACCCGAAACTTATTTCTAACCTATGAGTAACGTTTTGTAAGCACGCTACACGAACGTTGTTCAAACTTCGCAACACGTTACTTGAAAGTTCCTCATAAGTCGAAACACGTAAAAGTAATGTTTTGGGTACCCGCGACTTATTTATAACCTATGAGTAACGTGCTTGGGAATTATTTGTAAAGCATGTCCTACGCACAAATACGTATGTAGATGTATTTGACGTCTTCAGGACGACCACAGAACTTACTGAACGCGATTCTAACTTACAGATACCGTATAATGGCGTATTGGCAGCGATTAGGGGAATTGGTATACAAAAATGGGGTTCACAGGAGGAACCCGTCAGTGTTCCAGACTCCATGGTGAGCAGATGTCCATGTCATTCGAGAGATGGAGGATCCAGCCAGGCTGAGACGAGAATACCTACAAGCTGTCCTCCAACATCAACATGACCTCATCGAGTTGACACTGCACCAGTTGCGTGCCATTAGAGCCAGGAGAAGAAGACGTGAACGGAGGAGAAGGAACTTGGTCAGACCATGGATCGGGAGGCGACGCCATTACGGCATATATGACCAGCTCATGGTGGAACTCCGGAACGAGGACCATGCATCATTCATCTACTTCCTGCGAATGCCCCCAGCGATGTTCGACGAGCTGCTAGCCAGAGTGGGTCCAAGGCTAACCAAGCAGTACACCTTCTACAGGGATCCGCTTGAGCCTGGCATGAGGCTGGCACTGAGCCTGCTGCTGTTGGTGCCGTGACTGCAGTGCTGTGGAAGCGATTTAACTCATTCAATGAAAACTATTTCAATTGCCGAGCACCAGCGTCCAAAAACAATAGGCGAGTGACAGGCATTTATTAAAAGTGAAGTTGCAGCCTATGAATAGAAAACCTCACGTAATCGTCGGCGATACGCTGCCACGCTATGCATACGTTAGACTATCGTTGGGCATAGGTTGTGGATGCCTAAAACACGCTAATCAATCGTTGGTATAACTTATCTATGAGTTATCGAAGCGTTCTGTGTTCATTACTAGTACATTATGCATTTGTCCAAGTCAGTTTGAATACTTTAAAAACTGAAACAAAAAAAATCGTTCATCGTGGGAATGAGAAAAAAAAAATTAGCCGAAAAGAACATCGAATAATGGTGCAAAGTAGTCTCCTATTCGTGGACGCAACGAGGATCCATCATCACCCACACCCTCCCCATCACACTCACCTACTACTACTGACATGGACCTACTACTACTACTACTACTACTACTACTACTACTACTACTACTACTACTACTACTACTACTACTACTACTACTACTACTACTACTACTACTACTACTACTGACATGCTCACCTAATACTACGACTACTGATACTACTGACATTGACATCTACTCAACATGGAGTCTGGAACACTGACGGGTTCCTCTTGTGAAGCCCATTTGTATATACCAATTCCCCTAAACGCTGCCAAATCGCCATTATACGGTAGATGTAAGTTAGAAACACGTTCAGTAAGTTCTGTGGTCGTCCGGAAGACGTCAATCAAATTCGTCTACATACAACAATGTGCGTTTGAGATACGTTACACATAGGTTCAAAGCACGCTACACATAGGTTCAAAGCACGTTACTCATAGGTTAAAAATTAAGTTTCGGGTATGCTAAACATTACCTCGACGTGTTTCGACTTATGAGTAACTTACAAGTAACGTGTGTCCGACGTGTGTCAACGATCGCGGAGCGTGCCGAGAACTTATGCCAGCGTATGCGGAACTTGTGAGCCATACGTCGAGTACGTCGTAAAATTTTCAGCATGCTTGAAATTTCACGACGTACGAGACGTACCACGGAATATGACAGCGTACTTCATTGTTTTTTAGCGTGCTCCTAACGTATGCACAACTTACCCATACCGTATTCGACGTGTGCCAGCGTTTTAGACACATTTTTCATAGGTCGGCATACGCTGGCTAAATCGTCAAGGTGTGACTGCGATGTTGACACTTCCAATTTTCAGGCGGTTATGATTTAAATCGTCGTGCGGAAGGTTTTTAACAGAGAACGCCACGAGTTCGTCGGCGATACTTCCAGCGCGCTATGCCTAAGTTAAACTATCGTTGGGCATAGGTTGTTAACGCCGACAACAGGCTAAGCATTCGTTGGTATAAGTTATCTTCAAGACAACGAAACGTTCTGTGCCCATTACTAATATGTTATGAATCCGACCAAAACTTAAAAAAAAAACTCAAAACTTCAGCGTACGCCAACGTTTTACATACATTTTTATACGTTGCCATTGCTGGCTAAAACGTCAAGGTGTGACAGCGCCTTTTCCTCGACGTGTTTTGACTTATGAGTAACTTACAAGTACCATGTGTCGACATGTGTCAACGATCGCATAACGTGCCTACAACTTATGGCCAGCATATGCAAAACGTGCGAGTCATATGCTGGCATACGTCGAAAATTTTTGAGCATGCTTAAAATTTGTCGACGTGCTCGGCGTACTACGACGTATGGCAGCGTGCTTCAGCTTGCTCTTAACATATACAAAACTTACCCATAATGTATTCGACGTGTGCCAGCGTATTCGGCAAATTTTTCATACGTCGGCATACGCTGGCTAAAACGTCAAGGTGTGACAGGGCCTTGACACTTCGATGTCTAGTGCGGTTATGATTTGAATCGTCGAGCGGCAGCCTTTTAATAGGCTACGCCCGTGATCGTCTGCGATACGCTGCCGCGTGCTATGCATACGTTAGATTATCGTTGGGCATACGTTGTGAATGCCGACAACACGCTGAGCATTCGTTGGTATAAGTTATCGAAACGTTCTGTGTACGTCACTAATACGTTATGCATACGTCCAACGCATTATGAATACGCCAAAAACTTAAAAAAAAAAAAAAAAACATCAATCGTTCAGCGTACTACAGCGGTTTACATACATTTTGATATGTTGCCATATGCTGGCTAAAACGTCAAGGTGTGACAGACCCTTAAGGATTCATCACTTGAATTCACCATTGTTTTTAGCCTGCCTAACAATGCCTTGACTTGAAACAGGCCGCAAAGGTTTCTTTACGATGAAGTTTTTTTTTTTCACTTTCCCTACTCATATCATCAAATGCCTCATCATCATCCCTATGAATTGCTGGATACATTGCAATGCTTATAAACTCCCGGAGACGCCAGCATTCGTGGCTTTATTTCATTTCCCCACGTGCCGTAACCTCGGGAATCTCTTAATCTCAGCTGAATTTCAAAATTTCAACTTCTTAAAGGACTTCAGCTGCAGTTCCAACTGCTAAAAAAAAGTGGTCATTTGTCCAAATCAGACATTGCTTGACATTCCGGGTGTGTCCAAGTACATGGTGTTTGTTTGTACAGTGCCTTCAGAAAGTATTTACACCCCTTGACTTTTTTACATTTTGTTGTGTTACAGCCTGCATTTAAAATGGATTCAATTGAGAATTTTTTTTGTCATTGATCTACACGTAATACCACATAATGTCAAAGTGGAATTTTGGTTTTTAGAAATTTTTACAAATCAATTGAAAATGAAAAGCTGAAATGTCTTGAGTCAATAAGTGTTCAACCCCTTTGCTATGGCACTCCAAATTGAGCTCAGGTGCATCCAATTTCCTTTGATAATCATTGACATGTCTCTGCAACTTAATTGGAGTCCACCTGTGGCCAATTCAATTGATTGGACATGATTTAGAAAGAAACACACCTTTCTCTATGAGGTCCCACAGTTGCCAGTGCATGTCAAAGAAGAAGCTCTACCATGAAGTCCAAGGAACTGTCCGTAGAATGCCGGGATAGAATTGTGAGGAGGATTCGATCTGGGGAAGGCTATAAAACAATTTCTAGAGTTTTGAAAGCTCCCAAGAACACAGTGAGCTCCATCGTTAGGAAATGAAAAGAATACAGAACTACCCAGACTCTTTCTGGAGCTGGTTGTCTGACCAAACTGAGCAACCGGGCAAGAAGGACTTTGGTCAGGGAGGTGACCAAGAACCCATTGACTACTCTGATAGAACTAGAGAGTTCTTTGGCTGAAATGGGAGAACCTGCCGGAAAGACAACAATCTCTGCAGGACTTCACAAATCTCAGCTTTATGAGAGAGTGGCCAAACAGAAAACACTCCTGAGAAAAAGGCACGGGAAAGACTGAGCATGAGGAAAAAGATTCTGTTGTCTGATGAGATGAAAATTGAACTACTTGGCCTGAATGCAAAATGCTATGTCTGGTGGAAAACTGAGCACAGCTCATCACGCATCTAACACCTTCCCTACCGTGAAGCATGGTGGTGACAGCATCATGCTATGGGGATGCTTTTCAGTGGCAGGAACTGGGGAACTTGTAAGGATAGACTGATAGAGGGAACAATGAATGGACCCAAATACAGGCAAATCCTTGAGGAGAACCTGCTTCAGAGTGCAAAAGACCTCAGACTGTGGCAAATATTTACGTTCTAACAGGACTATGACCCCAAGCATACAGCCAAAGCAACAATGGAATGACCAGAACAAGAACGTGAAAGTCCTTGAGTGGCCCAGCCAAAGCCTAGACTTAAATCCCATTGAGAATCTGTGGAAATACTTGAAAATTGCTGTTCACCAATGCTCCCCACCAAACTTTGACAGAACTTGAGCAAATCTGCAATGAAGAATGGAAGAAAATCCCCAAATCCATATGTGCAAAGCTGACAGACATAACCAAAAAGACCCAAAGCTGTAATCACTGCCAAAGGTGCTTTGACAAAGCATTGATGAGGGGGGCTGAACACTTATGTAAATTAGATATTGCTGCTTTTCATTTGAAATGAAATAGTACATTTTTGTAAAAACATTTGTAAAAATTTTGAAAAACAATGTTTGATTTTAAACTTGATTTAAAAAAATATATAGCATTTTGATTCCTCACCCTTTCCGAGCTCCCCACCCCTCCTCACTCCCCCACCTCACTCCTCCTCCCTCCTGACTCCCCTCCCTCTTCTCCCTCCCCTCCCAACTCCTCCTCCCCCACCCCTCACCCTCTCTTAAGGGGACTGCTAAGGATGGATGGTTTAGTTTTGAATTTGAAATGGCTTCTCCAGAGTGTGTAGCGTGTACTAATCAGATTTGGAGTGAGCTGACCAGAGGGGTGCAAAGGTCACTGCAGGAGTGAGCATGCCGGCAGACAGGCCTTTGCCGAGTAGATACCGTGGGTTTTAAATGCTCCCGCCCGGTTTTTTTTTTTTTATTTTTTTTTTGTATACCTTGGTCGAGGCTCGTATGAGAGCAAACACACAACTCACAGCAAGGAGGCATGAGACAAGAGGGGCGGGAGTGGAAGGGACAAAACAGTGGGGAACAGACACATTAGGTGAACTGTGGAAGGGAGAGGGATGGGGATGGGACGGGGAACATGGCGAAGAGAAGATGGACATTTCAGGGACTTTCAGGAAGGAAAGCAGGAGAAATGAAGGAAGTGGGCTTGGGTGGATTATCGGGGGTAGAAAAGATCGAGGATTTGGATGGGGGAAGATAAGAGGTGGTGGTGAACAGCTGTTTTGAAAGCCTGGAGGGAAGAATGGGAAAGAATAGAGTGAGGAAGTTTATTCCAAAGGCGGGAAAAAAGAGGAATGAAAGAGTGAAGATGAGCAGTGATTCGTGATTTTGGTAGTTTTACCAGAAGGGGGTTGTTGGCGGACCTTGAGCGCCCTGTGGAAATGTGGTGGGGACAAATCGCAGAGAGAGCAGGGGGGGCAAGGCTGGAGAGGAGTCGGTAGAAGACAGAAAGACCACCGACCAACCTGCGGTGATTGAGTGAGAGGCCCAAAGACTCAGCTTCATTGCGGGAGATGCCGATGATCTTAAATGCCCTGGTTTCGACAGCGTTAAGCCGAGAAAGGTGGGAGGCAGGAGGACCAGCCCAGAGGGGAGAGCAGTACTCCATCAGGCTACGGACAAAAGCTTTGTAAGTGGTAAGGAGCTCAAGAGGGCCGAGGAAGGACTTAGCACGACGGAGGATTCCCAGTCGGCGACTGGCTTTTGAGGCGAGGTTGGAAATGTGACTTTCCCAGGAAAGGTCATGGCAGATAGTGAGACCTAGAAGCTTGAAAGAAAAGACTTCTTCCAGAGGATTGTTGAGAAACTGGATGGGGGGGGTTTTCTAAACGGTCCTTTCGAAGAGACATAGTGAGAGTGTGAGATTTGTCTGGATTGAAAGACATGTTCCACGTGTTGGACCAGTTTGTGATTTTATCCAGATCTGCAGTGAGCGAAGAAGCTGCTGCTTGCCGGTCTGAGGGATGACAGATGGTACGGCAGAGGGTGGAGTCGTCGGCAAAGAGAAATAGAGGATTTTCCAGAGAGTCCGAGAGATCATTGATAAAAAACAGAAAAAGAACAGGGCCCAGAACGCTACCTTGAGGAACTCCAGCCTGCACAGGAAGAGGGGATGAAAGAAATCCATTTAGGGCCACACGGTTTTATATAGAACCTGGCAGTTAAAAAGAAAACATTGCTGTTTGGGCGCATTTTATTGCCCTTCCCTTCCCCTCCCCTCATGCTGCCTTTGCTTCTTTTCATGCTGCCTTCCCTTCCTGTCATGCTGCCTTCCCTTTCCCGTCATGCTGCCTTCCCTTTCCCGTCATGCTGCCTTCCCTTTCCCGTCATGCTGCCTTCCCTTTCCCGTCATGCTGCCTTCCCTTTCCCATCATGCTGCCTTCCCTTTCCCGTCATGCTGCCTTCCCTTTCCCGTCATGCTGCCTTCCCTCCCTTTCCCCTCATGCTTACCTCCTCCCAAACCCTCTCCCCTCTACACCCCCATGGACATCTCTGGGCGGTCTGTGTGTGCTGTTTAAACGTACACAATTTGGTTCAACCCTGCACTAACCCCCCCCCTCCACTTCTGCACAAGTCCTACTACCAAACGAAAGTCGAGAACCCCTCCCCCTTTTCCACCAAGTCCCCCTACTAAACGCAAGTTCAGAACCCCTTCCACTCATGCTTACCTCCTCCCAAACTCATCCCCTCCACATTTCCCCCTCCTGTCCCACCCCCTCCCAGAATGTATAGTGACATTTGGCAAGGCATAGCTCTCCCTCCCCTCACCTCCCCTTCCTCACTCTTCTCTCTTCCTAGCTTCCCCATTCCTCATCCTCTCCTCTCCCTCCCCTCCCTACTCTCTCCCGCCTTTCTTTCCCCTCCCTCCTGTCTCTCTCTCTCTCTCCCTCACCTCTGTTCTTTCTCCCTCCCTCTCCTCCCTCCTCTCTCCCCCTCCCTCCTTTCGCTCCCCCCTCCCTCCCCCCCATTTTCGAATCACATAAATATAGGACGACGTTTTATTCCAGATTGAAATGTTTCGATCAGGATTATATTTCACCTGCTGTCCAATAATAACAATCGCCATGCGAATGAAACTTCAGGTGGTGTTGATCCTGCAAGAATTTAGCTTTGTATAATACAATTTAAAAATAAACTGCAAAATCATTTTGCCTGTGCTCTGTGTGCCAACCTACAATGTTTTAAAGCATTAAAATAAATGTATTCTTTCTTCTTCTTTTTTTTTTTTTACTTTAGTGCAAGGCTTTTTAAAATTGAACAAAAAACTTCAGTATGCGAACAGACACAATGAATGTGTGCAAGCAGATCTTAAACAGGTACTGTACATCATAAAGCTTCATGTTGTACAATTTATGGCTCGGAATGAAGTTTGTGAGATATTTTGTGACATATGACACATTAATACACTATACCTGTCATTTTCTGTGTTGACCTGGGTCTTGTTTTCAACGAGCAAATCTCAAAGGAGGGTTGCTTTTTCCTTACAATTGCCGTTTCTTGGCCCAAGGCCAGATAAGTACATGGTGCGTATTATTTCTCAGCAGTACCTGCCCGTCCTATGTCAGCTTCTCATTGATCTTGAAAGATATTTTGAGTTGTGCTTTTGTTATTAGAAAAGGAATTTATTGTTTTTAGTTTCATCACATGACTTCATATGGATTTATGAATAGTATAGCTATAAGATGGTCATTACTTTGTGCAGCCAAATACAGTAATAACATTAATACAGTGGTAAGTTCAAGTGAACATAAGAGTGTGCTGCCATCTTGATAGAATGGAGAGAAGAACAGCAATGGATAAACACATAGGTAATTGCACAAAAGAGAGGAAAGGAGACATAATTGTAGAGGTGTAGAAATAGTACACGTATCCTCCAGTAAAAATGCTTTCCTTTCAGTTTTTGTTATTCTATTGAAAGATGTATATTCCAGATAGATTTGATATTTTATTAATTTCACATTGTGATGTGGATGGCATCCTCTACACAGGATGCAATCGCTGGAGCCTATACCCAAAAGATAGCCAAAATAATTAAGCTTTTCTGCACAGGTTGCCACAGGTTTGAGTGGTTTCCACAGGCCTGTGAACTGGTGGCGCTATTTCCACACCGTTTATGAAAGAAAGTTACAACAATGTAACTTTCCAGGAAACCCAAATTAACCTGATGTGTCATGCGATAAAATGACAGAAGCATGAGGTTCACCATTCCTTATGGAATAAATAATTTATTTGCATAATATATACGGAATAAATATTTATAAAAGCCTGGTGTTGGCTTAGTGGTTAAGGTGGCTGGCTTGGGACTTGAGGGTCCTGAGTTTGAGTCCTTGTTTGCTGTTGAATTAACACCTGGTGTGGTTGACTCAGCCTGTCATCCTTATGAGGTTGGTGAAATGAGTACCAACTTACTGGGGTAATAACCATTTGTGGTAACTTATGTTGGAGTAGTGACTCATCTTGGACTGTACCTCATTGTCAATGAAACTGCCTTAGCAGCCAGCCCTATGTTCCTTACGGCATGAAAGAAATGGTATTGTTGCAAGGGTGGCCTGCCCAAGTTAACCCCCCCCCCGAACCCAAATTTGTGGTAGCCAGGCGGTTAACACCAACAACATCCTGGGACGGCCAAGCAGTTCCTTATAAGAGGAGGTAGACACGTTGATCGACGACGATTTCAACACATGCTCAAAGGGCATGGCGGCGGGCAAGGACGGACTGGTGGAGGAATACTGGGAATGGCGGACGGAAGGAGGATTACAGAGACTGGAACGGTTACATGGGGTTTATCCACGAATCCCACTACAAATGGACAAATATAATTTCTTCAAAATAAACACATTTAATGCACGTACACAAATATTTACAAAGACAATAATGTAAAAGGAAATAATGATACAAATAAATAAATAACTCCTATGGTCGAGGCCTCACACATGGACACAAATACAGACAAAGGGGTGACAACCCCCCCCCCGCCCCCCCCATTTTCAGTACACTAGTACTCAACTTGGGCCAGAACTGATCCCTGTCGAACCCGAAATGGAGGCGTCTCCACCAGCACGTACACACACAGGCAGAATGATGCTTCACTTGTAGCAGGGCACACGCATGCAAAATGTCGCTTCTCGAGTCGCAGGGCAGATATATGCCCTATAATCCGCAAGCGTCTTTCCATATGCAGGCTCGAGAACGTGCCAGCCTTCCTCTTCCAAAGGTGCCACCTGCCTCGTGCGGTCTTCACACCAACCTCCTGTGTGTGTTCTGCCGAACTCCTGTCTTTTCCAGATGGAAGGATTCCACAATCCATCCGTGCGATGCGCCAGCCACTCCTGTCTTTTTGATCACTCCCCTCTCCTTCTGCTCTCTATATCCTCCGCCTCTGGGGCGTGGCCTCCTTGCCCCCAAACTCAGGAAGCGGGGCTTCTCCTCTTTGTTGTCGTTTCAGGGACGCATTTCCCAGCTTTACTACCTGGCTGGCAATATAAAAACAAGGACAAGTGTGTCCAAGAGCCGCGTCCTAAAGGTTTTGTCTTCACCAGAAGAAGAAGAAGAAGAAGAACAAGAAGAAGAAGAACAACGCGGAGCTCGCTTAGAGCCAGCGTTCGCAATGCGACGTGGCTAAAAACATCGGGAAAAATCACAGAGGGGACTTATTTTTACTTAGTACTGGGGGACTTATTTTTACTCCCTTGGCTAATTAACACCGCACCACCCCTCGTGTGGTGACACGTAGCTCTTAAGCTCACAGATTCCCAAACTTGGTTACATT
Source organism: Eptatretus burgeri (assembly GCF_056783735.1). Classification (NCBI taxonomy): domain Eukaryota; kingdom Metazoa; phylum Chordata; class Myxini; order Myxiniformes; family Myxinidae; genus Eptatretus; species Eptatretus burgeri. The sequence goes on from NC_140966.1 coordinate 14,093,215, forward strand.
GAGATGCTTCGACTCGTCCGCGGGCCAAGCAACTCTTCACAATGCTAAACTTCCTTATTAAATCATTCCATCTTCCCCCAACACCGTAACAGTGTTATTTTACATAAATATTTTTAAGTAACACAAAAATAAAAGACCAATGTCACCCGCAGGGTGACCCGTATCTTGCCAAAAGGTGACCACGTGTGACTTCTTTAAGGTCACACTGAGGTGAACAGAGCTGCTATCCACCAGGAGCGACTCCTTGAGGAATATCTGCCTACGAGAGATTCCGATGAGAATCGTTCTACAGAGTAACCATGTGTTTGCCTCATAACGTCACCAAATGAAGTCATAATGTCTCAAGCTTGACATATCAAGAAAGCACTCATCGAGGTGTTCAATTTGAGGTATGACATGATATGGTTCCTAAAACTTGAAAATTTGACCTTGGGGTCAAATATGTTTGACCTCAGGCGCTAACCATGAAGGGCAAGGCCAATCGCCACCAAAAACTAATCAGCTGAGCGCCAGACCATGAACTATATTCCCATGAAGTTTGAAGACGATCCGATCAAAATTACTCAAAAATTAAGGGTTTCGTCGACTCCCCTGATTTGCGACAAAGTGACATTGACCTTTGACCTTTGACCTTGACCTTCAAAATTTTATGCGCTGAAAGGGACCTCTATAGGCCTCTGATATGCGAAGTTACAAAAATTTCCAATGATAACTGTGCTCTGCAGAGTGATCGATACATGATTACAGACAAACAAAAAATAATAATAATAAAAAAAAAAACAAGCTGACTAACATATCTTGCAAAAACTTCGTTTTGGCAAGATAATAAGATAAATTTTAAAGTGATACAAATTTAGATGGTGTCTTGGGCCTTAATCTGATTATTCCCCCTCCCTCACAAGCATAGCCTCTCCCCTGGACATTTGGCCCTCATAAAAGTCGCCCAAGGCCATGACTTAACACTTACATCATTCACAATAATTGCCTAATCAATAAATTAGTGGAGGCGGCAGAATCACTTGACTCGAACTGACCCACAATAAAATTAGAGTTCACAGAACACGATACCCCACGCAGTATTATTATTTTGTATGCAGCCTATGGCTGCTCGGTGAATCATTACTGGGAGCTTGGCTGTGTCACTAATGTGGTGTCCCCTGTTTAATCATTTTGCCAACATCGGAAGGATGACAGGCTAAGTCAACCTATGTTGTGTTATTTAACGGCAAACCCGGGCTCTAACTCAAGACCTAAAGATCTTAAGCCAACACCAGGGGTGTGTTCAATCACCACGTTTCTTGTAGATTGCTCGTCAAGTGGCTTGAGCACTCAAACAAGCACTCCATTCAAAACCGTTTAATAAAGAAAGCGAGCTTGGCAAATGCTAACTTGCTGCTTTGTAAATGAATGCACCTAGGCCGAGCCCATGCAGTGTACAAGTATAATACGGTGCAATCCTGACATTCGCAGATTCGACATTTGCGGACTCTGCGTATTTGTGGTTTATAAAACGTGACCTGCTTCTATATTTGCAGGCCTGTGCTTCGCGTATTCACGTTATATATATATATATATATATATATATATATATATATATATATATATATATATATATATATATATATATATATATATATATATATATATATATATATATATATATATTGTTTTTTTTATAACTGGTCTTCTACATTGTCTTCAGAAAGTATTCACATCCTGCGACCTTTGTTACATTTTGTTGTTATTACAGCCTGAGTTTAAAATGGATTAAATATAATTTTTTTGTCACTGATCTACACATTTACCGTAATGACAAAGTGAAAACATGTTTTTAGAAATTTTTACAAATCAATTAAAAATTAAAAGCTGAAGTATCTTCCATCAATAAGTATTCAATCTCCTGAGTCAATACTTTGTATAAGCACCTTTGGCAGTGATTACAGCTTCAAGTCTTCTTGGGTATGTCTGTATCAGCTTTGCACATCTGGATTTGGGGATTTTTCTCTCATTTTTCCTTGCAGATTTGCTCAAGCTCTGTCAAGTTGGATGGGGAGCATCAGTGAACAGCAATCTTCAAGTCTTTCCACAGAATCTCAATGGAATGCAAGTGTTAGCTTTGGCTGGGCCACTCAAGGACTTCAATGTTCTTGAACTGAAGCCATTCCAATGTTCTTTTAGCTGAATGATTGGGGTCATTGTCTTGTAGGAACATAACTCTTCGCCGCAGTCTGTCTTTTGAACTCTGAACCAGGTTCTCCTCAAGGGTTTGCCTGTATTTGGTGCCATTAATTGTTTCCTCTATCCTTATAAGTCTCCCAGTCACTGCCACTGAAAAGCATCCCCAAAGCATGACGCTGACACCACCACACTTCACGGCAGGGATGGTTTTGGATTAGTGATGAGCTGTGCTCGGTTTCCGCCAGATGGAACACTTCGCATTCAGGGCAAAGAGTTCTATTTTCGTCTCATCAGACCACCAAATCTTTTGCCTTCTGCTCAGTCTTTCGCGTGTGTTTTTACAAACTCCAGTATGCTGTCATGTGCCTTTTTCTCAGGAGTGGCTTCCGTCTGACCACTCTCCCATAAAGCCAAGAATTGTGAGACTATTGACTATTGTCCTTCTGGTAAGTTCTCCCATCTCAGCCAAGGAACTCTGTAGTTCTGTCAGAGTGGTCATTGAGTTTTTGGTCACCTCCCTGACCAAGGTCCTTGCCCGGTTGCTCAGTTTGGTCAGACAGCCAGTTCTGGAAAGATTCTGGGTAGTTCCATATCCTTTCCATTTCCTAATGATGGAGCTCATTGTGCTCTTGGGAACTTTCAACACTCTACAAATTGTTTTATGCCCTTCCCCAGATGTATGCCTCCTCACAATTCTACCTCGGAGTTCTACATACAGTTCCTTGGATTTCACAGTGGAGTTTCTGCTCTGACATGCATTGTCAACTGTGGGACCTTAAATAGAAATGTGTGTTTCTTTCTAAACCATGGCCATTCAATTGAATTGGCCACAGGTAGATTCCAATCAAGTTGTTGAGATATCTCAAGGATGATCAGAGGAAATTGTATGCACCTGAGCTCAAGTTGGAGTGTCATAGCAAAGGTGTTGAATACTTATTGATGCAAGACATTTCAGCTTTTCATTTTTTATTGATTTGTAAAAATTTCTAAAAGCATGTTTTCACTTTGTCATTGTGGGGTATTTTGTGTGGATCAGTGACAATTTTTTTTTAAATTCAATCCATTTTAAATTCAGGATGTAACAACAAAATGTGACAAAAATGGAGGGTTGTGAATACTTTCTGAAGGCACTGTATATCCACTACCACAGATTAATTCAGCCTGCGAATTCTTCCACAGAAACCTGCTATCTCTTATGCACAGATTCATCCCATCTCATCTTCAATCATCTTACCCATCCTCCCGCTCTTGGTACTCTGAATTATGTGGTGAATTGTTTGCTTTAAAACAACTTGCATTTTCCTCCTGGAAGGTAAATCCGACCGAAGGCAACCTCAGATCATTCCACAAGGCCCGCAACAAGTGTGTCTCCTCTCAAGAGAGCCAGGAAACAACATCTGTCCAATATCAAGAATGAGCTTTCAAACTGGTCTACCTCCTCTAAAACATGGTGGTGCCTTGTCAAGTCGGTTTTTGGTGTATGCTCCCCTTCCATCCCTTCCCTCGACTCTGCCACGAGATTTCAGCTCACATATCCTAGGAGCCTGCTCTGCTGCTCTTGCACTTCCTCTCTCTCTGTCCTTTTCACCCTGTCATTTACCATAGGCCATCTTATATCTGCTTGGAAATCAGTCAGTATTACAGCATTACATAAAAAAGTGCAAAAGCAGATCCCCTTAACTCCAGATCAATTAGCTTACTTCCAATCACCTTTACTATTTCTCAACTAACTTTGACAAAAAGAAGCAAGTTACAAAAACATGTTTTTGGGTAAATTGCAAAAAAAACCATCTCATTCTGCCTCTCAGAACAGGTAAGTAATGTGTGAGATATGTTTGGCTGATGAAAAAGATGTTACCTTTGACTACTTTAGCCAATATAAGGAACTTAAGTTTTAGTATCCTGGAATACAATTTTTTTTGCTATCCAGAAAAATCTGTGTGCTCGTGGATGCCACTTGTTTCCACGATGATTGGGCTACTTAACTCATTTATTCTCAGTTGTCACTTGCTTCCTTTTGTCAAAGTTGGGCAGAGTAGGTCCCATAACAGATTTAAACCCACCAAAACTATTACATGGACCCCATGCCCTTCACAGCATAAAAAGAGGTGCATGTACCCCGAGAGGCACCTTTACCATTTCTAAACACTTCAAGTTTATTATGCTTTTTTTTTCTCCTCTGAAAGACTATGGCATCTATTTACACCATGTGGGTCACTCACAAGGGAGCATGATCATAAAATGAGATGTTGGTCTGACAATCTGGTACCCACAGAGTAATGTAAAAAAAAAAATTGTATGCATTGTCGAGGCTCGTATGAGAGCTAACACACAATGCACAACAAGGAGGGCAGGAGAGGGAAGGATAAAACAGTGGGGAATAGAGACATTAGGAGATCTGTGGAAGGGAGAGGGATGAGGTGGGGAACACAGGGTAAACAAGATGAACACCACAGGGACTTTCAGGAAGGAAGGCAGGTAATTTGAAGAAGGTGGGGTTGGGGGTAGATTAACAGGGTGGAACAGATCATGATTTTGGATGGGGAAGATAGGTGGTGGTGAACAGCTGTTTTGAAGACCTGGAGGGAAGAATGGGGTTGAAGAGTGTGGGAGTTTATTCCAAAGGCGGTGAAAAAAGAGGAATGAAAGAGTGAAGGTGAGCAGTGATTCGTGATTTTGGTAATTTTGCCAGAGGGAGGTTGCTTCTGGACCTTGAGCACCCTGCGGAAATATGGGGGGGACAGATTGCAGACAGAGCGGGGGAGGGGGGGGCAAGACTGGAGAGGAGACGGAAGAAGACAGAAAGACTACCGACCTGCCTGGGGTGAGAGAGTGAGAGGCCCAAAGACTCAGCCTCACCGCGGGAGATACCATTGATCGTAAATGTCTTGGTTTCCACATTGTGAAGCCGAGAAAGGTGAGAGGCAGGAGCACCAGCCCAGAGGGGAGTGCATTACTCCATCAGGCTGCAGACGAATGATTTGTATGTGGTCAGGAGCTCAGATGGGCCGAGGAAGGGCTTTGCATGATGGAGGATTCCCAGTCGGCGACTGGCTTTGGAGGCCAGATTGGAAATATGGTTTTCCCAGGAAAAATCATGGCAGACAGTGAGACCCAGAAGCTTGAATAAAAGGACTTCTTCAAGAGGATTGTTGAGAAAGTAGATTGGGGGGGGGGGGTCCAAATGGTCCTTTCACAGAGATGGAGTGAGAGTGTGAGATTTATCAGGATTGAAAGTGTTGGACATGTTCCCTGTGTTGGACCAGTTTGTGATTTTATCCAGATCTTCAGGGAGCAAAGAAGCTGCTGCTAGTCTGAGGGATGACAGATGGTACGGCAGAGGGTGGAGTCATCAGCAAAGAGATATAGAGGATTTTCCAGAGGGTCGGAGAGATCATTGATGAAAACCAGAAAAAGAACAGGGCCCAGAACGCTGCCTTGAGGAACTCCAGCCTCGACAGGAAGAGGGGATGAAAGAACTCAATTTAGGGCCACACCTTGGCTGCGACTGGAGAGGAAGTCTGCCAGCCATGAATGGAGATGGCCTTGGATACCATAGGAAGAGAGTTTGGTAAGCAGGGCAGGGTGCCAGACCATGTCAAAAGCATGCGATATGTCTTGGGATATGGCTCCAATTTCATGTCTGGCATTGAGGACCTCCATACATTGTCGGGAGACCGGAGACCAGAAGCAGCATATCCAGGGTAGACAGACCTGGTCTGAAACCAAATTGATGATCGGAAATCGGGCCATTGGAGAAGAGGAAGGATTTAATCTCTGAAGCGAAGATGGATTCCATAACCCTGCTGATGATTGGGAGAAAGCTGATCGGCTGTAGTTGCAGGGATCTGTTTTTGCACCTTTTTTATGCAGAGCGGTAATGTTTGGTGATTTGCAAGCAGATGGCAGATGACTTTGAGCAAATGAGAGTGTGAATAGAACAGAGAGAAGGTAAGCAAGAGCAGAGGAGCAGGTTTTTAGAACCTTTTAGGTTTTTGGCTGATGCCGTCTGGCCCGGTTGCAGAATCTGAGTCGAGGTTTGACAGCAAGGTCTCCACTTTGTCAGAAGAAAAGGACACAGAGTCCAGGGACAGCTTGGTGCAACTGGGTTTGGTGGGTACAGAAAGCGATGGGTTTCGGACACAAGATTTAGATACAAACACGGAGTTTAGGCATTCAGCCTTTTCCCGTGTGGTGTAAATGTTCCACATGTTGGACCAGTTTGTGATTTTATTTTATTCGTTTGGAAATCTCCCACTTTAAGGGAAATCCTGAGCACACCATTCATCATATCACTCAGCAACAATACAGTTTCCTTGCTGTATCATCACAAAGGGCGGATGAGCTCCGAGTGAGCCAATGGCCATCCATATCTCGTGCCCAACTGTGTCGGTGGACAACCTCCTGCAGTTGGGTTTCTTCTTTTTTTATGAGGTTGGTGGCAGGATTTGCACTCAAGCCACTGTAAAACCCTTCATTCTGCAAAATGTACCACAAATAAATCTGAAAACCCACTCTGTGGGAGTACCTCCTGTGCAGCTGCTCTCCACAGAGTAGCTCACTGGATGACAGGATTGGGGCAAAGCCTTTGGGACCCCCACTATTTGATGTTAGGAGGAAAACCACAGGGTAACCAAACCAGGTCAGATTGTGGTAGTGTGTGTCGGGTGGTGTTTAGGTGTTGTGCACCAGACGGCGGTCTCCTTAGGTTAACCTGAGGCAGTCCCTTTGGGTGGGTGCCTGGAATATCCTCTCCCGAAGAGTGGATGATCACCTGTCTCTGTTACCATCTGAGCTAAAGCGTTTGGACATCGGTATTGCAGCACTCTCTGAGGTTCGGAGACTGGATGGTGGCGAGATCATGGTGGTTGGTTACACCTACTTTTGGTCTGGTCGCTCTGATGGTTACCATGCCCAAGGAGTTGCTGTAGCTGTGTCCAATAAGCTGACACCAATGATAATTGAGGTAACACCAGTCAATGAGCGTATTATGAGACAAAGGATTTATCACTTCTTGAGTGTCGTTTCCCTCGTCTGTTTATGCTCTGACTGAGGTGAGTGATCTCACAGTGAAGGACGCATTCCATGCCACGCTTGAGTCTGTGGTTTATCAGTGCCCCAGGTGAGATACTCTTCTCATCTTGGGGTATTTCAGCACATCAACTGGAACTGATAGGGATGGTGATGAGACTTGTGTTGGTCCCCATGGGTCAGGAACTATGAATCAGAATAGCACTAAGTTCCTTGACTTTGCAAGAAGTCATGGACTTGAGGAGGCTGGCTCATGGTTTCAGCGGCCACAGGCTCATCGCTGGACTTAGTGTTCCAATGCTGGTGGTGTGCAAAGGAGATTGACCATGTGCTCGGTGATGGTCGCTAGAGGATCATCCAGAATGGCAGGGTCCACCGGCGTGCTCAGTTCCTCAATACCGACCACAGGCTTGTGGTAGCAACTCGGAAGTTACAGCTTAAATCCGGGAGAATGCTACCATCCCAACCTTGGCTCGATGTTGGCCAGCTCAAGGATGAGAGGGTAACTGAGGAGTTTGCGAACAGGCTGAGTGGGGATTTGGGGGTCTCGGTGATTTGGTGAACCCTGAAGAGTTGTGGAGTGCCTTCAAGACCAAAGACCACCATCCTTGATGTTGCCGTTGGATGTCTTGGAACTCACCATCAGGCGAAGAAGATATTTGTCTTTTAAAGGATACTGGATACCATTGACCAGAGTCGCAGGGCCAGGCTGAATGGCAGAGCTGAGCTCTTCAGGGAGCTGAGGCATAAAACTGTATGTGCACTAAGGGTGGACAAGGAGGCCTATGTGTGAGGAATCTGTGAGAGGGTGGAGCATCACCTGTGGTCAAGTGATTCTTGGCCTGCTTAGAGGGGAATTTGTGCATTGCTTTCTTCCAAGTCCGTCTCTAGGTGTACTGCAGTTAGAGCGGAGGGTGGTGGGCTCTTGACAGAGGAGTCTGAAGTAACGGCCCGCTGGGCCGGTTACTTTGAGAGGCTGTTCCAGGCTCATCATGCCTGGTGTTGGCTTAATTGTTAGGGTGGTGGGCTTTGGATCTGAGGGTCCTGAGTTCAAATCCCGCTCAGCTGTTAATACCAGGTGGGGTTAACTCGACCTATCATCCTTCCGAGGTCAGCAAAATGAGTGCCAGCATGCTTGGTATACTGTGTCGGAATGGTGACCCATCCAGGATTGTGCCCAATAGCCAAGGAGACTGCTTAAGCAGCACCAACGCTCTGCACAGAGTATGGTCCCAATCTCTCCTCCTCCAGCCTCATCCACCAGCTGTTGAGTTGGATGTCTGTGGTGTTACTATCCCTATTGTTGACCTTCGACTCATCTGTGATCCATCTTCGTTTGTGGAAACACAGGCTCCGGTGAACCGGTTGAAATGGGTAAAGCTCCTGGGATCTGTGGCATCCATGCTGAACTTCTCAAGGCTGGTGGAAATGCTGTACTTGTGTCATTGCATGCATTTCTGTGGTCTGGAACATAGGCATCATCCCAACTGATTGGAAGAGGGGCCTTGTTATCTCAAACAGGATATCTAAAAATGTTGGTGCCGGATTTGGACAAAATTTGGTGGACAGGTTGGGTGTGTGACATTGACGAATTAATTAGATTTTGGTGAAGATCCAGATCTGGATCCAGATACTAGAATTCTAAAAGTGATTCTTCACCATTGAGAGATTGGGCCAAAAACGATATATTGCACGATATCTCAAAAAGTTGTGGATGAGTTGTGATAAAACTAGGTGGATGAGTTGGTGAGGTGACAAGAACAAGCCCATTCGATTTTTGGTTCAGGTACAGATCCAGATCCGGCCCATCAGTGGGATACAAAATGTAAATTGTTCAGCCTGTCAGAGGTTGCGCATGACCAAGTGTCATTCTTGTTTATTCATGTAATGGGTTTGTGATGCACTGGCACAAGTAGATTGTTTTCATAACATTTTGAACTCTTTTGCTTTTGTGTTTATTATAGAAGATAAACATGATCACTGAAGAAATTTTGCAAGCAAATGTCGCCATTCATGTAAAGCATGATCAACAGCAAATGGAAATGACAGAAAAAGTCCATGAGCTGCAGGATACCAAAAATAAATTGCTGGAGGTAAATATATTGTGACGTTTGTATGGGGTCCTGCATCGAATATAGGAATTGCATTGTAAATATGTGCACTTTGTCTCATATCTTATGTCATCGATATTAATGTTATCTTAAAAAATTATGTGTTTTAAGTTAGATACGGAAAGTGAATATTGAGAAGCAGGTGTGCAACCTGTAATATTCCATAAATGGCCTTTATTTCTCTTTCCCCACTGGAATGATCCTCTTTCTTTCTCCCCCTTTACCCAACCCCCCCCCCCCCAGCTCCCTATAGTCTTCTCTTGCACATACACATGACCTCAAGGAAGGCATGTGGGGGAAAGACAAAAACAAAGCAGTTTCTCTGATTATCCACTTTTCTGTTGAGCCTTTTCTGCTTGAGCCATGATCTCAGTTGTTTTAAACCAGTAGCTATGTCTATGGCCATTTCATTGCCTCTGGAATAGGTGAATCCATTACATAGCGATGGACTATGCACTTTGTGTGATTGTCATATGGCTGGCAAGTGGTGGAAACACGAAGACCTGAGTAGCTCAGTGGGCCAGCTATGCTTCAGTCTGGCCAGGCTGAGGGACGACCCGGATGAGTAATCGCTCACTATTACCACCATCTTATTCACCCAACCACCTCGAGGAAGGAACAGGAATCTCTCCCTCCTCTCCTCCCTCTTCCTCCAGTGACTTTGTTCCTTTTCTCCTTTTTTTTCTCTCTCCTACCCTGTATTGCCTTTGTAAATCCTGCTTCCCTTGTTGAGTACAAGACATGCTGGGATCACTGTTTGTTAATCAAAATTGCTTATGATATGTCTGTTCACATTGTGCTGACATTATGTCATGTCTTGTTTGTGACCCACTTTCATCATTATAATCGTAATTATCATTCATTTATTTGTGGCCACTGGAAAGGTTCAGTCTCTTTAACTTCTTTGCCCCACTGTCAGCCATGACCTTTTCTGGGCCAATCACATAGCAAAGCTGGCCTCCAATGCCAGCCACAGCCACAAAACCACAGACTCAATCCAAGTCTTTCCTTGCAAAATCAGTGATACTCAGTCTACAAAGCCTTTATCTGTAGCTCAATGGAGTATTGCTGTCTGATTTAGGCTGGCACCCCAGCATCACATCTGTCTCTTCTGGTTTTGTGGAATCTCAAGCTCTCAGCATTATTGAAGTCACCCATGACGAGGCTGAAGCACAAGGTCTGTTGCTTTCACACCGCATACAATTCGGTGGTCTCTGGGTTTGTTTTTTTCCGCCACTTCTCCAACATTGCTCCCTCTGCTTTTCAGTCCTCCAACTCTCCCCAGCAATGCCACGATACACAGATTCTTCCAGTAACCTGCTTCCTGTTAAACCTCCAAAATCCAGCCTGAGTTGGTCACCGCAACTCCTTTGTTCCTCACTTCTCCCATCTATGGAACCTCCTTCCAGAGATCGTTCTTTCCCACTCTTCCCCCCAGGGCTGAAAGAAGGTAGTGCACCATCACCTCATGTCACCCTCCACCCCCTACCCAATCCTGACCTATGATCTTTATTTACCCCCATTAACCCTTCCTAGTCCAACTCTCTTACTTGCTCATTTCAGTGTTTCCTCCTTTTCTCTCTCCCTCTCTCTTCTTTTCCTGTTTTTCCATTGCCTTGTTGATTGCACCCGATTGTGGCCCTGCTATCTCGCTCTCCATTCAACCTTGTTCCTAAATGAGTTTCTCTCTTGTTGAGATGTCAAAAACCCATGCTTTGTCACACCTGGTGTTCCTTGACAGTACAATCTGTAAATTCCCATTGGCGTACTGACTTCCCATTGACGGACTGTGGGTTACTTAGTAACTGTTTAGTTATCCAAGCAAATAGACCTTCGTGATTGGGTGTGCCCTGTCACTCAGGCACCTGTGATGTGACTATTTTCCTTGTCATATCATTCAAGAGAGAGAGAGAGAGAGAGAGAGAGAGAGAGAGAGAGAGAGAGAGAGAGAGATTGGGACCATACTCGATGCAGAGCATTGGTGCTGCTTAAGCAGTCTCCTTGGCTATTGGGCACAATCCTGGACGGGTCGCCACTCCGACACAGGATACCAGCATGCTGGCACTCATTTTGCCGACCTCGGAAGGATGACTGGCCGAAAAGTGAACTAGAAAGCATATGAAAATGCAAAGCTCGCCCGCTTTGTATTCAGACGTATTCTTCTTCCATATGCTAAATGGTACCTTTGACCTTTTGACCAAATTCTTCATTTGTCTGCTTCTTATTCTCATATTAAAGCTTTGTTGAAAATTTTGACAACAAAAGCTCAAATTATAATTTAAATTCCAGGTCAATTGGATGAGAATTGCTGATTTTATGTGATGCTGACCTTTGACCTTTTGACCAAATTATGAATTTGTCTTCTCCATATTCTCATGATAAAGCTTTGTTGAAAATTTGATGAAAAAAGTTTCGACCCGGACAGACAAACACACAGACACACAGACACACACAAGTGATTGCAAAACCCTGTCTCCTGCTGTGTAGGGTACGGTCTGACAAGAGCGAAGTCGATGGCGCGATGTCGCAAATCCCCACACTTCCCACTTGAAGCATTAAAGTTGAAAGATTTCAAAAAGTTCCACATATTCTTGAGTTTAAAAATCTCCTCTGTTTTGACCCATGTGACCCTAAGTCCCCACCCCCTGGGGCATGAACTGGTGGTCCAACCCAAAATCGTATTTCATCTGTCCCCCAATGTTGATTGCATATACAAACTCATTTAGAAATGTGCCATAATTGCATTTTTTTGGTATTCGACCTTTTAACCCTGCCCCAGGGGGTGGGGCAAAAAATGATATTGCTGTTGCACATTCTTGCCATGTGGTGATCACAACTACCATGTTTGGTGAATTTCTGCACAACCGTTTAGGAGGAGATAGCGTGATAAACGGACAGACAAACAGAGAGAGGGCCGAATTAGAACATCCCCTGTTTGTTTGTTTGTTTTTAAGCATGGGGATAAGTAGCAGGTACCCACGGAAATTCTGCATAATGTAAAATGCAACTCAGACCTGTCTTCCAAAGGGACAAGTTTGGGGAAATATTTTGGAAAAGAAGAAGTGGAGGAAGATAGTTCAAGTTGTTTACAATACAGTACTAGCATTAAGTTCAGCAGTACTCTCTCATTATCCCCACAATTTTTGAAAAATAATGGAGTGGAGGGTGGGGGGAGGTATTCTAGGCGGCTCTGCCTGTCTGTCTGTCCATCTGCCTGTCTGTACATCATGCTATCTCTTCCAAAATGGTTGTGCAAAAATTCATCAATGCGCACCACATGCCACGAAGGTGCAAGAGGAGTATCGTTTTGACTTCGCCCCCTGGGGTGGGGTCAAAAAGTCAAATACCAAAAAATGCAATTAGGGGCATATTTTTAAGCATTCTTTGAAGAAACTTTATGTCTGCAATCAACTTTGGGGGATGCATGAAATATGTCACAATTTTTTTTATTTGATCCCCAGTTCATGCCCCACAGAATGGGGACTTCGGGTCACAGGGTCAAAATGGGGGGGAAAAAAATTAACTCAGATTTTGATATTGAGTCATTCCTGGTAGAACTTTTTGCCATCTATCAACTTTGCTCTAGTTGTATTTATATTGTAGCTGTAGTCTTTTTATTATTCATGTTAGGCAATTTTTTCGCATGGCAATTTTATTTCAAGTTTTTGTATGTTTCAAATATCAGCAGAATTGGAAAAGTTTGCACTTTAAACATTTATGTTTTTACTTGCTGATATTTCACTTATGAAGCAGATTGAGATAAACAAAAAACTCAACCAAGAAATCACGATATTCCAAAACGAAAACCAGGTAAGCTGAACAAACACAATTCTTCTTCTTTATCACACATTTGAGCCTGTCCTATGTGAACTTTGTTAAAATGTACACCGTTACTTTGAGCTGCTCACATTTATTCTAATCATGTCAAAAAATCCAATCAATCAGAATTTTAAGTAATACTGCCTTGGACATGTGGTGGTGCAATGATAAGAACACTGCATTAGTATCTCAGAGAGTGTGTGTTCAAATTTAACTGAAACTAGGAATAGTTATGTTACAACAAAAACCCACCTACCTCACTAATGACCTTCAGAAGGAAACGATCTGGAATGTTTGTGGGGCAAGGCTCACTTTGTGCTTCACTTTGAAATGCCCCTAGGACAACCATGGGATGGGCACTAAAATAATGCTGAGAAAAGGAAATGTTGAACACATCCCTCAAAATGAAAATGAAAAAAACAATCTTTCATTTTAATTTCGATGACAGTGTGGCCTCCAATCTTTCTAATTGGCATATTTATGTGTGTTTCTTTAATTACAATCCTCTTTGAAAATAATTGCATGCAATGTTTCAACAGAATTCCTTAAAGTGTTTATGTGAAGCACACCATATCATTGCTGAACAGTGCTCAAATATCCAAAGAACAAAAGAAGAGTTTAAAATTGCAAATGAGACCCATCAGGTATAATATACACTCTACATAATTTTATATTGCAACATAATTTCACATTGCAACTTCTCATTGTAATGCTTGCAGCTGCCTTGTGATCAACTTCCATTCCAGGAATTGGAAAACAAGTTGAATGCCCAAATGTTGAGTGAACAAAATAAAAATAAATTGCTCACAGAATTGCAGCAGAATTGGGAAGAAGAGAAAAGTGCATACAACAAAAAAGTAAGTAGTTTTTACTTTTATTTTTTACACTTCTGTTGACCTTTACATATATCCTGGATTTATTTCCCTTTACAAGATTGAGGCTCATGTAAGAGCGAGGCAGAGGGCAAACAGGCAATGAGCTGATGGGTCAGTGGGGCAACAGTCGGATACAATATGCAAAAACGTGAACAAACATGAAAAGAGGAAATATTTATATATACATATATATCTACACTCCCATTTTTCAATTTTTACTGAAATTTAAACAGTTTGCATCCAGTGAATAACCTGAAATGGTACAAAGCTAAGTGGTAAACTGCCAGAGGTTAAAAAAAAAGTTGAGCTTACCAAAAACTGAAAAATAATGTAAATTTCAGAGTTGTTAAAAAGGCCATATTCAGGGAACAAGTAATTGGTTAGCAACTGCAGCTGTTCTGCAGCAATGGAAGTAAATTAAGCCTTGAAAGTTGATGCAAACAATTCCGACAGGTGTCCCAACTTTTGTTGATTAGTTACAAACCCTCTGTCTGTATAAAAGCAGTGTTGGAACAGACTGTGTTGCAACATCCTCTGAAGCATTATTTGGACAATATTGCACTGCAGGAAGTAGTATATTGCTATCATAATGGCGAGAAAAAGACAATTAACAAAGGAAGACAGACAGACTATTATAACCCGTAAAAGTGGAGGTCTTTCCTTTAGAGAAATTGCAAATGAAGCCAAGGTGTCAGTGAGTATAGTTTCCTACACCATCAGAAAGCACTTGGAAATTGGAGGACACTCTGACAGGAAGAGGTCTGGCAGACCCAAAGCCACAACACAATCAGAAGACAACTTTCTGAGAGTCAACAGCTTGTGTGATAGGCGGCTCACAGGACAACAGCTTCAAGCACAGCTTAACACTGGTCGAAGTCAGGAAGTCTCAGTTTCAACTGTGAAGAGAAGACTTCGAGCTGCAGGTTTGACAGGTCGAGTGGCAGTAAGAAAGCCATTGCTAAGATGGAAAAATAAGAAAAAGAGGCTTGCCTGAGCCATGAAGCACCGCCAGTGGACTACTGAAAACTGGAAGAAGGTCTTATGGACCGATGAATCAAAATGTGAAATATTCGGTTCATCACGCAGGATTTTTGAACGCCGTTGAGTAGGCGAAAGGATGGTTCCTCAGTGTGTGACACCAACTGTCAAACATGAAGGAGGAAGCGTGATGATCTGGGGTGCTTTTGCTGGATCCAGAGTCGGCGACTTGCACAGAGTGACTGGCACCCTGAACCAAAAGGGCTACCACAGCATTTTTCAGTGCCATGCAATACTCTCTGGTCTACGCCTAGTTGGTCAGGGGTTCATCCTACAGCAAGATAACGACCCAAAACATACCTCCAGGCTATGTCAGAACTACCTTAGAAGAAAAGAACAAGACGGGAGGCTTCAAATCATGGAATGGCCAGCACAGTCTCCAGACTCCATCGAGCTGGTTTGGAATAAACTGGACAGAAGGGTGAAAGCAAAGCAACCTTCAAGTGCAACACATTTGTGGGAACTTCTGCAACAGTGTTGGGAAGAAGTTTCTGAACAATATTTGATTTCCATTGTGGAAAGAATGCCACGAGTGTTCTCGGCTGTTATATATCTGCAAAAGGTGGCTACTTTGATGAGTCAAAAATTTCGATTAAATTCAAAACGATTCCATGATTTCTTTTTTATCTGCAATTGTTTATTAGTTCTATGCTTTAATTTCAGAGTGCATTGAAACATTAAACTGCTTAAATTTCAGTCGAGAGAGAGAATGAGAGAGAATGAGAGAGAATAAAAAAAAATATATATATATATATATATCAATCATAGTAACCTACAAGTAAGAGGGTTGGATTAATGGGTGTAAAAAAAATATTGTTGGTAAGCAAGGGGGATGGCATACAGTCACCTGCAAAGTATTCACCCCCCTCAAAAGTTTTCACATTTTGATGCCACCTTAGTGTATTTCATGATGCTTTCAAAACATACAATATATCATCTTCACAAACTACTCCAAAGTGATAAAGCTAAAAAATACAGATAAAATGTGAATCAGTTCGATTAACAGAGAAAATTAGATGATTCTCAGTCATGTAAGTATTCAAACCCTTTGCCTAATTAACCCTAAATCACTTCAGGAGCAAATTATTTGTTTGACTTGTTATAAAATAACTGTAATAGGGTTCACCTATATGTAATCAGTGGTTTAATTTAAAAATTAAGCTCCCACACTTATCTAAGGAGTTTTAAGGTGCAACTCACTTGGTTAAAGAACAAGGCAAATGAAAAGCTCCTTGGTCTTCACAACGAAGTCAGACAAAGTGGTGGAGAAACACCGTTTAGGAGAGGGTTATAAGAAGATTTCAAAGTTACTCATTATCCCTTTGAGTACAGTGAAATCCATCATTAAGAAGTGGAAGACGCATCATATCACTCAGACTCGACCCATATCAGGTTGCCCATTCAAACTCAGCAACTGGGCAAGCAGGAAACTGGTTTGGGATGTCACTGTAAATCCAGCAATGACTTTGAAAGATCTGTAAGGCTATATGTCTGAGATGGGCGTCAGTGTTCATCAATCAACAATATCCCGTTCCCTTCACAAAGATGGCTTCTAAGGACAGGTGGCAAGAAAGAAGCCGTTACTGAAAAAGACGCTTCTAAAAGCTCATATGGTGTTTGCGAAAAGGCATCTTCATGATACTACAGGCATGTGGAGAAAAGTTTTGTGGTCAGATGAGACAAAAATTGAACTTTTTGGTCTAAAGTCAAAGTGTTACATCTGTTGCAAGCCCAACAGTAAACACCACCCAGTCAACACCATCCCTACTGTTGAGCATAATTGTGGCAGCATCATGTTATGGAGCTGCTTTTCATCAACAGAGACAGTCAAGCCAGTTCGGATAGACGGGACAATGGACAGTGCAAAGTACAGGAGAATTCTTGATGAAAACCTGCTTGAGTCAGCCATGAAACTGAAACTGGGTAGGAGATTCACATTTCAGCAGGACAATGATCCGAAGCACAAAGCTAAAGCCACACTGGAGTGGCAGAATCAAAACAAAAAAAAAATGTTCTTGAGTGGCCCAGTCAAAATCCTGACTTGAACCTAATTGAGCATTTATGGCAAGACTTGAAGATTGCAGTCTATTGACAATCCCCATCAAATTTGGCAGAAATAGAGCAATTTTCACGTTAAGAATGGGCAAATATTTCACCATCTCACTGTGCAAAGCTAGTAGAGACCCTACCCAAAAAGGCTCATAGCAGTCATTGCTGCAACAGGTGCTTCCACTAAATTCTGACCGAATGGGCCGAATACTTTTTCAACAAGTGAATTTCGATTTGTACTTGTTTCTTTACAGGTATTCCTGACATGCAACCTCCTTCAACTATAACAGTATATCGTTTGATCTCTTCAGTTATGAATAGAAAAGTTCATATGGAAAAATTGTTTCCACATAATTCATCTAAATGTGGCATTCTTGGTTGGGAATGAATACTTTTGCAGGCCTCTGTAATATAGTGGTTCCCATCGTGTTTTCCCATCGTGTTCCCAGCCTTTTTGGCTGCTGGTAGCATCATTAGTTAGGGGCACAGCGATGCCACTGATGCAGTGCCCCTATTACCAGTACACTGGTGCTCATGTCACCAACCTCAGAAGGATGGTGGGCTGAGTCAACACCCTGGTGTTAATTCAGTGGTTTAAAGGGGCTAAAACTCAGGACCCTAGGATCCCAAGCCACCACCCCAACCGCCAAGCCAATGCCAAGCTAATATTTTGTTGCACTACCTGCTTAAACTGTGGGTAAAGATTGTGAGATGAGAAAGTGATTCACCGCCTGGGAATGACATTTCTTCCAATTGGTGGATTTTTCACCTCAAAATCGGTTTGTATCAAGAAGAATAGAAAGCTGAAAAAAGTAAATGGGGACAGGGGAGGGGGTGAGTGGGTAAGGGGAGATAGTATTTGTCAGTCTTGAATGTCATCACATGATGCTTGTCAGTTTGATGAGAAACAAAATTCATCATTTTGACTTTTTTGCCATAATTATTGATATATAAATAAATGTTGTCATAGACTCACAGGCCAGGTTCCAATACAACCTTTTTTCCTCCTCCTTTCTATTTTTCTTTTGTCACACTTGGCATTCTTGTAAAGTCAATCTGAAACTTGTGTTAATGGCATTTATTAACACTAGTGCGGGCCCATAGGTGCGTGCCAGTATGTGCATCTTCGTTCCTTCGCTCTCGTAAATGACGACTGGATTGGGGAATTGTTTCAATTAGATCGGACCAACCGCATCATAAATGGCCATAACTTGGGAAACACCTGGGAAACATACTCAGGTCCCCAGCGTCAATTGTGACATCATATCAAACGAAGAAGAAGAATTGTGATGACCCTCTCTCCCCTCCCCCTCTCCCCCCTCTCTCCCTTCCTCGTCTCCCTCTTCTCCCTCTCTCCCCTCTCTCTCCCCCCTCTCTCCCCCTCTCTCACCCCTAGTCTCTCCCCCTCCTCTCTCCCCTTCCTCTCCCACCTCCTCTCTCCCCCCTCTCCCACCTCCTCTCTCCCCCCTCCTCTCTCGCCCCTCTCTCTCTCTCGCCCCCACTCTCACACCCCTCTCCCGTCCCCCTCTCTCGCCACCTCCCCTCTCCCCTCTCTTGAATTGTGACACTCCCCCTCTCTCGCCCCCTCTCTTGCCCCCTCTCTCGCCCCCTCTCTTGCCCCCTCTCTCGCCCCCTCTCTCGCCCCCTCTCTCGCCCCCTCTCTCACCCCCTCTCTCACCCCCTCTCTCGCCCCCTCTCTCTCCCCCTCACTCTCTCCCCCTCTCTCTCCCCCTCTCTCTCCCCCTCTCTCCCCCTCTCTCCCCCTCTCTCCCCCCTCTCCCCCTCTCTCCCCCTCTCTCCCCTCCTCTCCCCCCTCTTCTCTCGCCCCTCTCTCTGTAAATGTATTCACAAATGTCTCCCAAGCACAACCTTGAAAAGGCACATACTCAGGTCCCCAGTGTTGATTGTGACGTCATACCAAACGAAAAAGAAGAATTGTGCCGTCAATCGTGCAATAAATAAATAAATAAATAAATAAACATTAATTGTGACGTCATTCGTGATGTCATAGTACCGTGTCCTGTCATTCGTTGACAGACGTTATTGGTCATTATTGGTTGACAGACAATACATAGGTCGTTATTGGTTGACAGACATTGGTCATTGTATCACGTTATTCTTTTTATTACTGCCAATTATTGTGCTATTATTATTATTAATATGCTGTTATCATTATTCTGAGATATCTTTGGGAAAAAATATATCTTTTTTTTTTTATCTTTGGCATGATAAGGTGGAACGACACTTCAGCTGCGATATATACACCTTTCCAACACTGAAAAAAGCAATAAAATGGCCGTAACTTGGGAACCGCTCGTCCGATTAATATCATACCTTGAAAAGGCACATCTGCGGGTCCCCGGGAATATTCCTGGCAAGTTTCAATCAGATCGAACTGGTGGTCGTCGAGAAACGGCGGTCAGACAGACACACATACAGACACACACACACACACAGATTGCTGGAATTATACATAGATTTGTACAAACTTCAAGTTTATTCAGATGAACAAAATTTAGAAGGAATCATGATAATTTTACAGGAATGCCAATTATGTTATTGCAGTTGCACCATCACATAAAATGTGTCCTTCCATTCACCATGTTGCAATGTATCACATGCTGATGAAAAAGCACCATAATGCAGAAAATGCAGCATTGATTATATCTTAGCAGGGATAATATTGTCAACATTGATTATCTTATTGTCAGGTCAGGCCAGATTAGATCTGACTTGCTCCAGATACCATGCAAACCTGTACTAACTTGTTTTAATGGTGGGGTTGTTTGCGACTAACCCGTCTCCCTCACCAGGTTTCCTGGTGAGGAGTGTGTATGACATGGACACCCAGCAGGATTAAGAACAAAACCTGTCACAGAGTGGAGGAGCTCCTTGTGAGCCAATGGCCATTCACAGCTAGTGCCCAACTCTGTCTGCAGATATCCTCCTGCAGTTGGGTTACTTTTTGTTAGGAGGTTGGTGGCAGGATTTGCACTCCGGCCACGGTAAAACGCTTCACTCCGCAAAACACAAAAACGCAAAGAAATCTGAAAGCGCACTCTGTGGGAGTACCTCCTGTGCAGCTGCCCTCCGCAGGGCAGCTCACCAGATGACGGGATTGGGGCAAAGCCTTCGGGGCCCCTTATCTTTGATGATAGGAGGAAAACCACGGGGTGATGTTCTCGGGTCAGATTGCGGTAATGTGTGTTGGGGTGCTGCTGAGGGTGTCATCCACCAGATGGAGTTCTCCTTGGGTTAACCTGAGGTGCTCCCTTCAGATGGGTGCCTGGAATGTCCTATCCCTAAGAGAGGATGATCACCTGTCTCTGTTATCATCTGAGCTCAAGCATTTGAACATCAGTGTTGCAGCACAATCTGAGGTTCGGAGACCGGATAGTGGCGAGATCATGGCGGGTGGTTACACCTACTATTGGTCTGGTTGCTCTGATGGTTACCATGCCCAAGGAGTTGCTGTAGGTGTATCTAATAAGCCGACTCCAATGATAATTCAGGTAACACCGATCAACGAGCATATTATGAGATGAAGGATTCGTCACTCTTTGGGTGTTGTTTCCCTGGTCTCTGTATATGCTCTGATTGAGGCGAGTGATCTCACCGTGAAGGACGCATTCTATGCCATACTCGGGTCTGTGGTTGATCAGTGCCCCAGGCAAGATGCTCTTCTCGTCTTGGGGGATTTCAGTGCATCGACTGGAACTGATAGGGATGGTTATGAGACATGTTTTGGTCCCCATGGTTCTGGAACTGTGAACCAGAATAGCACTAAGTTCCTTGACTTTGAAAGAAGGCACAGACTTAGGGTGACTGGTTCATGGTTTCGGCACCCACAGGCTCATCACTGGACTTAGTATTCAAATGCTGGTGGTGTGGCAAAGGAGATTGACTATGTGCTCAGTGACGGCGCTTGAGGATGATGCAGAACGGCAGGGTCTACTGGAGTGCTGAGTTCCTCAATAGTGACCACAGGCTTGTGGTAGCAGCTCTAAAGTTGCAGCTTAAATCTGGGAGAATGGTACCATCCCAGCCGAGGCTGGATGTAGGCAAGCTCAAGGATGAGAGGGTAGTTGAGGAGTTTGTGAACAGGCTGAGTGGGGATTTGGTGGGTCGAGGTGCTTTGGTGAATCCAAAAGTGTTGTGGAGTGTCTTCAAGACCAAAGACCTCCATCCTAGATTTTGTGAATGGATGTCTTGGAATTCATCGTCGGGCGAAGAAGAATTTTGTCTCTCAAGGGACACTGAATACCATTGACCAGAGTTGCAGGGGCAGGCATAATGGCAAAGCTGAGCTGTTCAGGAAGTTGAGGCGGAAAACTGAACTTGCGCTGATGGTGGACAAGGAGGCCTATGTGCGAGAATCTGTGAGGGGGTAGAGCATCACCTGTGGTCAAGTGATTCTTGTCCTGCTTGCAGGGGAATTCACGCATTGCGTTCCTCCAAGACTTTTGCTTGGTGTATTGCAGTTGGAGCGGAGGGTGGTGGGCTCTTGGCAAAGGAGTCCTAAGTGAAGGCTCGCTGTGCCGGTTACTTTGAGCGGCTGTACCATGCTGCTCCGCCAGCTGTTGAGTGGGATGTCAAGGGTGTTATTCTCTCTATTGCTGACCCTCCATTCAACTGTGATCCACCTTCCTTTTTTAAAGCAGGCTGCCGTGAACTGTTTGAAATGGGGTCAAGCTCCTGGGATTTGTGGCATCCATGCTGAACTTCTCAAAGCTGGTAGAAATGCTATACTCATGTCATTGCATGCAGTTCTGTGATCTACAGGACTGTAACAATTACCGAAGCGTACTGCTCTGCACTACTCTCAGTGCTGGGCAAGGTCTTTGTTCAGATAATTCTTCATAGGGTTCACCATCATCTGCTTGAGCACTCGTGCTCACAGCAATCAGGCTTTACACCAAAGAGTTCGACAATTCACTATATCCCTGCCATTCGAGTCCTTACCCAAACGCAGAGTTTTGGCAGGGGCTGCTTGTAGCCTATGTTGATCTCTGCAAAATGTTCAATTTCGAGAATTGGGATGCCCTCTGGAAGATTCTTTGCCTTCATGGGTGCCACCAAAACTGATCAATCAGATGTCTGAACTATTCTCTGGTCCTGAGAGTGCTGTGAGATGTGGTGATACCATCTCCGACTTATTCCCTGTTGTTGCTGGAGTCCGTCGGGGTGTGTCCTGGCCTCTACACTTTTCAGTGCTTGTATGGACTGGATTCTGGGGAAGATGTTGGAATGTCAAGATCTCTGACCTTGATTTCACACATGATGCAGTCATCTTTGCAGAGATTCTGGATATCGTTTTGGAGGCCCTTGAGGTGCTGCTTGAGGATCCGGAACTGCTGGGATTACGGGTTTTCTGGGTCAAAACTATGATCCATGCTTTCATTGACATCTTGGATGCTGATATCGTGTCTGTACCTGTTTGTGGTGAGAATGTTGAGGTCACAGAGAGATTTGCTTACCTTGGCAGTAATATTCATGTCTGTGCTGGCTGTGAGCCAGAGGTCAATAGACGTCTGGGTCTGAGTCTTGAGGTCCTTGGTGCTCCCAGTCTTGATCTCTGGATGTGAGACTTGGACCCTAAACCAGGGATCTGAGACGGAGACTTGATTCCTTTAGTTCCAGGTCTCTTCGGAGAATCCTTGGCTATCGCTGGTCAGACTTTGTGTCCAATGAGTGGTTGCTGAGAG
Organism: Eptatretus burgeri; assembly: GCF_056783735.1. NCBI lineage: Eukaryota > Metazoa > Chordata > Myxini > Myxiniformes > Myxinidae > Eptatretus > Eptatretus burgeri. The sequence goes on from NC_140966.1 coordinate 14,116,021, forward strand.
AGACTCAAAAGAGATTTATTACTTGCGCAGTCTGTGAGTGTCAGCTGTGGCTGTATGGACATGTGGCTCGTTTTCCTGATGCTAATCCTGCTCACCAGATTCTCTCAGCGAGGTAGCCTCATGAGTGGAGGAGGCCGATGGGCCGACCACGTGCCTCATGGTTGCAGCAGGTTGATCAGCATCTCAAGGAGATGGGGATGGGCCAGGCATCTGCCTGGGGGATAGCCAGATGGAGGCCCCTGGAGTACCGGCAGAAAGTGGACGCAGCCACATGCTGTTCCGGCACATGCTCCCAGACCTGACCTGACCTGACCTGATTATCTTAGTCTTTTCTGTGGAGGCATTCATGTCTTCTCTCTGTGGATACCTGATTGGCTGTGAGATGCATACTTATTTACTTCGTACGATTTTTCCAGAATGTTGGGATGCACAATGGCAAAATATGGTTATGTTTGCTGAAATTTCATTTGCTGCGGAAGAGGATTTTCTTTTGGTATCCAAAGTCAAGCTCAATAGAAAAGCTAGAACATGGAAAGGATCAAGACCTAACAGAACAAGGAACAGTCGAAGGAGATGGGGGAAACACCAACAGCAGGGTTTAGGGACAAAATTGAGGGACACTTGGACAAATAACGGATATGGGGAAGAATGAGAGGTAGGGGAGGACACGAGGTGGACAAGATGGATACAGCTCAGTCTCTCGTAAAGGAAAAACTGGAAATTTGGAAAGAGGTGGGCTTCGGATGGGGGTGGTTAGGGAGGTTGACCGGAGTATGAGATCTTGATTTTGTATGAGGATGATCTGAGATGGAGGTGAACAGCTGAGCAGACCAGATATATTCTTCATTTTCAAAATTTGGTGATTAGATCTGGTTATTCTCACTTTTTTAATTTGTCTTGAAAGGTATTCACTTTAAAGGGATGAGTCAATAAAGGCCAAACATTTCAATTTGTTTTAACATTAAAAAAACCCATGTTCATGATCTCTTGCACCATATTATTTTTCTCCTTTTATGCCCAGACTGATCTTACTGACTCACTTGGTATTCTCTATCAGCAAACTGTAAACTGTCTCCCTGGTTTTGTCGTTTTCCTTGCAACTGAATTCCCAATTGCAAAAACGTTCTTTTCAAACGGTGCTGTTCTCAGATAGCACTTGCTATTTTTCACAAAGCCCTTGTTAAAGGCTGTAACCATATACCTTGTCACCCGATGCATCAAAACTATGATCATAGAACCTCAACTCTCCGACTGCTCTGATTATGAGGTTTGGTTTTCTTTCAATGACCTTATTCCGAATATTCTTCTTCTGCCTCAACATGGTTAAATGTCCTAAATCACCCACCACCCCCGCCCCCCACCAAAAAAAAAATTAGTCATGCATTGAGTGGATAAATAAAATTGTGCAAATCTACCAGAGAAATATGAAACTTGCTGCATTGGCAGGTGTGAGCATTACTAACATCCTCAAATGTTTAATTGAAAAAGTTTTATGATTGCATCAAAATAGCCAACATTTTCATGGCAAAAACTAACTAAAACATAGTTTATTAAATTTTGCAATTGTCTTTGTAATGTATTTACAATGCATAGTATCATTTTTATTGTCTCCAAGCAGTCTAGCCTGGGTTTGAATCCCGACCCAGCTATAAACCAACCCAGCATCACGGTGTTTCACAGGCATGGTGATTCATCAATGTGTGTGCCGTCACTAGGATGGACGTTAAATTAGGAGTCGACCCGTCTGCCGGAATTAGTTGGTGGACGTTAAAGATCCCATGGTGTCCATGAAGAGTAGGTGAGTTATCGCCAGCACCATGAACAAATTCTAAATTCCCTGCACTAACTATTTAGTCCAGGAGTATTAAGTCAAATTTGAGTCAAACCCAGAACAAATTTATAACAAGCTGAAACTTTCAGGATATGTTCAGAAAACTGTCAGGAATACCATACTAAAAGTCCCCAAGAATGCCCCTTGGGGCTTTTGAGAAATTCAAGATGGCCGCCGGCTTGAGATTTTCTCATATTTCAAGCTGAAATCATCATAGAATTAAAAATAATGGGTCAAAACATAAATTTTAAGTTACAAAGAATCAATTACTATGGCTATTTTTAAGATAAAATCAACTTATTATATATTTAACATGGCTGACATGCACAATACAATGTTTTCTTTTCAGAGCAGGAGATGGAGCCGTGCATCATTTGTAAGGACTCATAAATTTTTGTGTAAACATGTAAACATTTTGTAAATAAAGAAATAATTAAACATCAAGGATTTTGTGCAAGTTGGACCCAAAGGAAGGACAACTCTCGTAGCTGCAAGCCTTGAGAGACAGGATGGTCTTCATGAACTTCTCGAGATACAGGAGTCACTGACACTTCACATTGCCTGTAGAAAAGCCAACACCCGGGAATCATCCATCAGATCTGAGACGAGAAAGTCTGAGATATCAGCGGCAGATGAGGAATTTGAACAACCCACTCTGCGGTCCAGAACTCCTTTGTTTGACATCACCACACACTGCCTTTTCTGCTCTGAAGTACTGATTACTAGCAGCAGACTTGAAACCAAACGCAGAAAGTTAACAAGTAATGTAGAGATATTAGAGTTAGAGAACAATGTGTTGAAAAGGGCAACAGAGAGGGGTGATGGGTGGGGAGAGGCAGTTACCAAAAGAATAGAAGCAAACATTGATTTGGTTGCCGCAGAGGCAAAATACCATCGTGCCTGTGCCCAGGAATTTCTTTCTAACCCACAAAAGTTGAAACCTGTTGGCAAACCAGTTGATGTTCAAAGGATTTCAGCTTTCAATGAGCTATGTGCATATATAGATGACAATGACGAATGTCAATATGCAGTTTCTGACCTCATGGAGCACATGGAAACATTCTTGAATGGTGAGGAAGGCTATTCTCTCAAGTAATTCAAACAGAAACTGAAAAAGCGATACAAAGATGATATCATTATAACAAGCCTCCCTGGAAAATCCAGCATAGTCAGTGTCTGTGAATCTGCGAATCTGCTCACCGGATACTTTGTGAGAGGTGGGTGGCAGATCAAGCAGCTTAAAAGCTTGTGAAAATGAAAGAATAATTGAAATGGCAGCTTCAATTATTCGTGATGAGATTCGTTTGTCAGTGTATGATCTCGGTGAATATCCAACCTTGGAAGAAACTGAAAATGGTTCCTCTATGATTCCTGAGTCTCTGAAACTCTTCTTGCACAAGTTGTTGGATCCAAAGGGCAAAAATGCTACTGTAGTGAGTCGGCGATGCACTGCCATTGCCAATTCTGTCATTTCTGCCTGCAGACCAAGGTCTTTCATTTCACCATTGCTACTTGCCATAGCAGTGTACATACATCGCAAGTATGCCTCTCGCGAGCTGATCGACATCCTCAGTAGCATCAGTTTTGCAGATGACTACAAGGAGGTCCAGCGATTTGAAAACAGCTTCATATCCGCTGGTGAGCCCTCCTATGGCCTCAATGGTTTCACCCAGTGTGTATTTGATAATGCAGATTTCAATGTTGCGAAACTAACTGGGCACAACACTTTCCATGCCATGGGTGGCATAGCTTGTGCAACACCACCCAGAACAGTAGAAAAGTCTCCTGTCAAGCGCACAATGCAACTACCCCGAGCTGAAGCAGTTGGCACTTTTGGGCACATACCCATCAAGACATACAGCAAACCTGCAGTTCCTGCTTTGCAGTCGGTTCCAGTAGAGCCTCTGCAGATCTCCGACACTCACAGACTGCAAGAAACAGCTCTTGATTCCATTTGGATGCTTGGGTACATGTTGAACTTAACACCGTGTCTTCCTTGGAGTGGCTTCATGAAAACTGTTCTGAAAAGTGATGAGTTCCAAACCTCCAGAATTGAGACTCTCCCATTCATCAATCTGGAACCAAGCAACTCCAGCACTATCTACACTGCACTGTGCTTTGCACAGACACAAAGTGACAAGCACAACCTCAAGATCTGCCCAGTAACATTTGATCAGCCTCTGTATGAAAAGGCTTCTGAAATTGTTTCTGCCTCCAGAGACTTGGATAAAGTGGTGGTGCGACTTGGTGGCTCCCACCTGCTGTTGTCCTACCGAGGCAGCATTGGGAAGATCATGACAGGGAGTGGGTTGGAAAACCTGTGGGAACGAGTGTATACCAAAGGTTCAGTGGTGCATATGCTCACAGGTCATGTCTTCTCTCGAGCAGTGCGTGCCCACATTCTGACCTTGCTGGCCCTCATCTATGTACTGCTAGACAAGTCAGACTGGGAGAGCCAGACTAACAAGGAACATCTGGTCAGTCTGTACCAGGACACAGTGGACCAAGATGAAGATGCTGCTGAGATAGATGAAGATGAAAGTCTGCGAGAGTTTCAACAGTTTCTCATTCACCACCTAGATCAAGCTGCCACACAGAGCAGAACGGGAAAGTTATGGGTGCAGTACATCCACCAGGTGTTGCTAATGCTCATCTTCATCAGAGCTGAGAGGACTGGCAACTGGAAGCTTCATCTTCACTGTGTGCAGGGGATGATCCCGCATTTCCATGCAGCAGGTCATCTACCGTATGCCAAGTCTGGCAGACTGTACTTGCAGCAGATGAACTCCATTGCACAAGTCATGCCACCTGAGGAGTACACGTTGTTCTCCTGCAAAGGGGTATTTCACCATCCGCCGAGCCAATGAGTTCTGGTCTGGCAACTTCTCCGACCAGACAATCGAGCAGTTCCTGATGAGGATGCTGAAAACCAGTGGAGGGATGACACATGGTAGAGGGATAACAGACAGCACCTTAACCAAATGGGTGCATGCACTGCCTCACTGTGTTCCTTTGTGCGATGCTTTGGAGAAGTTCACTGGTGTGCACACTACTACCTCTGAACAACACAAAGATCTTCGTTCCTCCACTCAGGCTACAGACAAGAAAGACTACGATGTCTTCCTCCAGTGGCTGCAGGCACATCCACCATTTGCAGGTGACCAGCCTGATCGCCTAGTGTCTATTTCCACTGGTGTTGTCGCTGACACATCTGTCAACTGTGACAATGCCGTGCAGATTGGTCAAGCTGCTGCATCTAAAATAACAGGGAAGCAGTTCAGAGATCACCCTGCATCGCAGTGACAAAGTCAAGACTATGGGAGATAAGAACAGCATCAACGTCAGGGGGCAAAACACAGAGGTGAATCCCACTCTCTTCTTCAACAGAATCACTTGTGTCCTCAAGACAAGTTCTGACATGAAGCAGTTCATGTCATATGAGCTGGCTCCTCAACCTCCATCCCTGTTTCATGATGGTGCCATGCGGAAACCAACCAAGAGTGCCCTAGGTACTCTCCTCAAGTCATTTGCCCCTGTACAACCCAACATTCCAAACAACTGCCAGTTTGTCATAGATGGAGGCCATCTGTTGCTGTCAGTAGTCTGGCCACAGCCATCAACCTATGGAGGTGTGTGCCAGTGCTACATTGCCTACATCCTGAAGCACTATGTGGTTGGCACTACTTCTGTGTTCGATGGCTACAGAACCATCTCCACCAAGGCAGCAGAGCAACTACGCAGGGCAAAGAAGTCAACATCCGGTGACATCCTATTTGACCAGAACATGCAAACCACTACTACTCAGGCAGCATTTCTGGCAAATAACCACAAGGAGCGTCTCATAGATATGCTCAGTTGCTTGCTGAATCAAGCAGGCATCCAGGTTAAGCAGGCGCAAGCTGATGCCGATTCCTTGATTGTGCCAACTGCTCTGTCTTTGGCAGCGCCTGGCAAACCGGTGGTTGTCGGAACTGACACTGACCTGCTGGTAATGCTGGTGACTCTAGCAACCACAAACATGGACCTGTACATGTTATGCTGCAAGAACCCCACAACACTCTACAGAGTTCATGACGTTCAGGCAAGCATTGGTGACACAAGTAAATATCTGATGGTGCTGCATGCCATAACTGGATGTGACACCGTGTCTGCTCTGTATCGCCAAGGGAAGCGCAAGGCATTCAATCTGGTGCATAACAATAAGGAGTATGACCTACTCAACACATTCATCAACGCAGAGAGCACTCATCAGCAAGTCCAAGAAGCAGGTGAAAGCTTCCTCCTGAAGCTCTGTGGTGCATCCAGTTGTGCATCACTGGACGTGTTCCACTACATCGCCGACAACAAGGCAATCAGCAGAACGTCACCTTCCTTAACGTTCCAGTTTGCAACTTTGCCTCCAAGTGCTGCAGCTAAGCAACATTCCTTCAGAACATATCTCACTATTCAGGAATGGATGGGGAGGCCCTTGCAGCCAACAGCATGGGGATGGAAACTGGAGGACATCCTGAATCCAGTTGACACTGACCGTCCCATTGCTCCAGACACTCTGCTCAACATGATCTCTTGTGGCTGTAGAGCAGATTGCTGTGCAGTGTCATGTGGCTGCAGGAAGATGGGGGTGCACTGCTCTGCCCTGTGTACAAAGTGCACTGGTCAAACCTGCTACAATGCAGCACCAATGCCATCCTTGCTGGATACTGAGGGAGAAACTGAAGAATCAACTCCTGTTTCTCCAGAAACTGATGATGAGGATTGTAGTGTCCGAGGAGCGGTCAGACAGATACGAGAGCAAGTAACAACTCTGCTTTATTGCCTGAGCGGATGCACACTACGAAAACCCGTCGCGGGCGAGTCATGATATAAAACCCAACCACGTGACTACAAGCATCCCAAAGCACCCAGCCCCCATACAGCACTCAACCCCCATACAGCACACTTCCTTCCCTTCTAAAATAGCAAAAATCAACATTCAAAATCCTTCAAGTACCGCGGCCATCTCCTGATTCGCCCCGGGCGGACAGCGCCGCCAGACGGCTCAGGCTCAGACGCCTCCTGGCTAGGTCGAGGTGACACCCTCGCTGGACTCGCCCCATCTGCAAGATCAAGTGCCCCCGGCCGACAAGCTCGCTCGTCTCCCTCGGGCAGGACTGAATCAGGTAAACACCCCGAGTCCGCTGGCCCCGTGGGCGCCGGCAGGTGTGGCCTTGGCGATGCAACATCTGGCCCCTGCGACATCAGAGGTGGGGGCTCCATGTCACTCGGCACGGGGGGGGGAGGGGGGTGACGCTGAACAGCGATCATGCATTTGGTCCACGTGCTGCTTCCACACCTTCCCATCATCAGTCCTAACCAGGCAATTTGCCGGTCCGAGTATAACAGAAACCACGGCCGGCACCCATTTGGAATCGTAATTATCATGCACCATTACCCGCTGTCCCACATCAAAACCACGCACCAGCGTCAGGTGCGTCACTGCCCCAGCCACCGACCTCCCAGGTCGCAGTAAATCCAGTCTAGACCTCAATGCACGTCCATACAGACGAATGGCAGGGGTATCACCGGTGGCCAGATGGAAAGCATTTCTATATTGCCGCAAGAATACATCAATCATTGTCTGTGTAGATGCACACTCCCCTCTACGCAAGACATGTTTCAACATTTTACAAATGATTCCGCTTGCCCGTTCGTGGCAAGATGATACGGTGCGGACCTCAGATGTCGAATACCGTTTCGACGCACAAAATCATCAAACACACCCGCGACGAACTGTGGACTGTTATCAGAGACCAGAATCTCGGGTATTCTCTTGTTAGCAAAGATCGTCCGCAGCTTCTCTGCCGTGATGTCCGCTGACGTACGCTGCATGACCACAACCTCCGGCTATTTGGAGAACGCATCGATCACAATCAAAAACATTTTGCCCTTAAAAGGACCAGCAAAATCCACATGGACCCTCTGCCAGGCCCTGACTGGGATCGGCCACAGACCCGACACCCGATGCGGATTGTCGGCATCTGCCTGACAAGTAGCGCAATGCTTCATCATTTGTTCAATGTCTTTATTTAACCCCGGCCACCACAACAGGCTGCGAGCAAGACTCTTGGTCTTCATGACGCCAAGGTGACTGACATGCAGTTCTTCCAAACAACGCTGCCTGAACTTCGGTGGGATCACCGTTCTCATTCCCCACATAATGCACCGTTGGACCAACGACAGCTCTGAGGCGCGAGACGCGAACGGCTGAAATGCCGGTGTCGCAGGCAGATCGCTCCAATTCCCCGTAGAAATCGCCTGAATGACACAGGCGAGCACCGGATCATGAGCCGATTCCACCGCGACCTGCTTGGCCGTGAACGGCCCGCTCTGGACCTGGCTCAGTGCAAACACATCAGCCCGGTCGGCTGACTCAGACGAAGTTGGACCCTCCACGCAAGGCAAGCGCGAGAGACCGTCGCAATTAGCATGCTTCCCGGTGCTCCGGAACTGGATATCATAGCTGTAGGCAGCAAGGAACAGACACCACCTCTGTATTCGCGCGGCCGCTGCCACCGGCACCCCACACTCGGCTTTCACGATGAATTGGAGCAGCTTGTGATCCGTCTGCAAGGTGAAGTGCCGTCCCAGCAGGTATTGATGAAACTTCCGCACCCCCCAGACGCGGCTGAGAGCCTCGCGCTCGATCTGGGCATATTCCCGCTCTGCCGCGGACAGGGTCCGGGATGCAAAACAAAGAGGTTGCTCGGAGCCATCGTCCATTCTGTGTGAGAGCACCGCCCCGATACCGTATGCGGAGCTGTCGCATGCCAATAAGAGCGGACGTGCAGGCTCGTAGTGAACGTGGACCGTATCCTTCCTGAGCAGTCGCTTGACGCGGTCGAACACCGCCTGGTGTTCAGGCCTCTACCCCCAGCGCTCGTCCTTCCTGAGAAACCGCGTCAACGGCGCTAGCTGCGAGCTGAGCTTGCGCACGAATCCTTGGTAATACTGCGCCATCCCAATGAATGAGCGCAGCTGCGTCTTGTCGCGGGGTGGGGGCATGTGCTGAATCGCCTCCACCTTCCGAGGGCCTTTCAACAGCCCCTCCGGCGTGACGATGTGCCCGAGGTATTCCAACTGCTGCTTGAAGAACGCGCACTTGTCCCTGTTCAAGCGCAGGCCACACACCTCCAATTTCGTCAGCACCCGGGCAATGTTAGCCAGGTGCTCCTCCGCCGTTTTCCCCGCAATGAGTACGTCGTCCAGGTAGGTCTGAGCGGGCAGGCCGACGCACACCTGATCCATGGCTTTCTGCCACAAGGCTGAGGCCGAAGCAATCCCAAAACAGAGCCGGGTGTATCGATAAAGCCCCTGACATGTGTTGATTGTCAACAGGTCGCTGCTTCCGGGATTCATCTCCCAATGAAAATATGCATCACGTAAATCAAGCTTCGTAAAGTACTGACTCCCCGCCAACCGTGCATATATCTCATCAATCGATGGCAGCGGATACTGCCGCACAATCGGAGTCCCCGCACAATCGGACGTCTCCATTCCGTTTCAGCACCGTGACGACCGGGGTGGCCCAGTCCGAGTACGGCACCCGTTCGATCACTCCACAGGCCTCCAGTCTATCCAGCTCACCCTTGACCTTGTCCTGCAGGGCATATGGAACCGGTCTTGGTTTACAGAATTGAGGTACCACCCCCTCCTTCATGATTAACTTGGCTTTCATGCCCTTGAGTTTTCCAAGCTCACCGCAAAACAACCCGTGATGCCTTTGCAGAATCTTCTCCAACTGATCTTATAATCGGCTCGGAATGGGTTGTACAAGGTGAATGGCTGTCCAGTCCAGCCTGATGTGGGTCAGCCAGTCCCGGCCTAGGAGAGACGGACCCCTCCCCCGCACCACATACAACTTGAGAGTGGCATCCTGACCTTGGTAGACCACCGACACGTCTGCCATCCCAACCGGTGTTATCTTCTCGCTGGTGTATGTGTACAGCGTGAGGTCTGACCTGATAAGCTTCAGACCGTTGAGTCTACGCGTGGTCTCTTCACCTATGATCGACACAGCCGCTCCTGTATCAATCTGAAATATGATCGGCGTCTTGTTCACCTCGATTTCCACCATCATCGGTCATGTCGCCACAGGACCAATCGAAAACAGGCTCATCATTGGCTTCAGGTCCTGCCCCGGGTCGCCCGGGTCACTTCGCCCAGGCTGCAGGTCTCGCTCCGGGTCGTCGGGATCGTCCCGCACCCCGCCGTCCATGACCTTCACGGTGGCCAATGCCGCTCGGCACACACGCTTCAGATGGCCCACCTTGTGACAATGTAAACACACGCTGTTCTTATATGGGCACACCCGCCGAAGGTCTCGACCTCCACACCCCCAACATGCCTGCGTGTTCACCTCGCTGCCCGACAAGCCGCGTTGCGACGTCTGGCCACGGTCCGCACCGAAGGTCGCTCGTGCGGCCTGAGGCGCACGGGACATCGCGTGGACTCCCGGGTCACCTGGCATGGTCTGACCGGCGATGGCTCGTACATCCCTGAGGGTCCGTTCGACAGCCGCCGTGGTTTCGACCACCGTGCTGAACCTCATGTCCTTACACTTCTGCCGTAGTATCGCCGAAACCATTTTCGAGTCTTGCAATCCGGAAAATTAAATGATCTTTGAACCTGGCCGGACGTTCATTCGTCGTGAACTTGCAGGCGACAGCCAGATGTTTCACCCGCGCGACGAAAACCACGACACGCTCCCCCGGGCTCCTCGCCAGGTGATCGAACTCGTACCGCGCCAGCTGTGATGATTTTTCCGGCGCGTGTGCGCCTTCATCTTCTGCACGATGTCACCGAACGACAGCCCGGCGTCTCTCGGCTTGTCCGGTCCAACCAGGTCACCTAACAGGCGGTAATTGTCCGGCGACAGCGACGCAAGCAAGATCGATTTCTTCTTGCCTTCCTCCACCACGCTGTTCGTGTCAAAATAGCACTCCAATTGCTCTGAAAACAACTCAAAGTCATCGCCGATGAAAACGCACTTTGCCATGAGCGGTAACCCGATTCCCATCCATCGTCTCCAACTGTAGTGTCCAAGGAGCAGTCGGACAGACACGAGAGCAAGAAGCAACTCTGCTTTATTGCCTGAGCGGATGCACACTCCGAAAACCCTGAGCGGGTGAGTCATGATATAAAACCCAACCACGTGACTACAAGCATCCCAAAGCACCCAGCCCCCATACAGCACAAGGATGATGACTGAGGGTGAACATGTGTCATGTTGTAAATATGTTTCACAAGTTTTAACATTTGTAATTGTTTTGTTAATTGTTTTTTGTTGATGTATTCAATACAATACATGAATATCCTTATTTTACTCTATTTTTAAGGTTTCTATAGTATTACCACAGATATGGTGAAAATTGTTCATAGCCCAGGAGTAATAGGTTTAGACCTATGTATAACTGCATAAGGATTTCATTAAATCTTCAAAATATTGTTGAAATTGAATTCCCTGCCCGAAAAAACATATATTTAGACTCATTATTTGCATTTTTATGATGTTTTAAGCCTGAAATATGAGAAAATCTCAAGCCGGCGGTCATCTTGGACGTCATCTTGAATTTCTCAAAAGCCCCATGGGAGATTCTTGGGGACTTTTAGTATGTTATTCCTGACAGTTTTCTGAACATTTCCTGAAAGTTTCAGCTTATTATAAATTTTTTCCGGGTCTAAACCTATTACTCCTGGGCTAATTGCTGGGATAGAGGTGGCAAACCACCCAGCATGACAGTAGCCTCGAGACTTCTTTGGCAGAACCAATGCTCTGTAACAGAGTATGGTACATCGGATCAGGATATAAATTTTAGAGAATTTTAGATCTCTCCATTATCAACTGCTAATCCTCTGAGAGACAAGGGACAAAAAGTGGACATTGGTACATTGAAACAGTTTTTTTTAACACAGAGGTCAAGTCTCAAGGAAGAAGTATACATATATGACAGAGGGCGAGGAACCAACAGAGTCTCATGGTGCAGGGAGAAACAGGTAGACAAAGAGTGTATAATATATTTTGATCTGAATATTGCCCCAAAATTGACACATTTATATGAACAATATTTTTTCAAGCAAGTTGAAATTATCCTGCAACAATTATTATACAATTTCCTGCTTCACTGCAGGCATCTCACATTACCGTGTCATTAATCTGGAACACGTCGTCCTAAACGCATATTGTGGGTGTCATATGGGAGCAAATTTTTCTGCTTAAGATAGCTGCATGCTAAATGCTTTTCCTGGCAGTCTCCACCACATTGACTGAGCTTTGGTGCACTTGACACTGGCTTTTTAGCCATTTTCACTGACCTCTGCATCCTTTCTTGCAGCCACTTTTGAGCAATTCAAAGCTTGCACTTTGCACCTCAGGCAGGGGCATCCAGACGGAAGGCCATAATCCTGATGCCGTATTTGTTTCCCGGCCCCAGTCTGATGACCTTACTTAGACTTGATAAAAAGACAAGAATTGTTCCCACACGTAGTCATCCTGATAAACTACTTACTCTACTTGCTGAACCAAGAGTCTTGATAGGAAGGATCATTTATAAAGGGTATGAAATTTGCTAAGTAAAAGACCATTCGTGCACCTCATTGATATCATCCAGATCTGTGGTTTGTCATTTATTGACACAATAAGCTGTTCATTGCTCAACGTGACATGCACTGACTCAGTGATGATGTCTATGGATAATGCCAATGTGGTGAAACCATCTGTTGCTTCCAGATACAGTCCATGCTCGTCAAAAGCCTTCTTCTTGCTCTTTCGGTGAATGCTAGCAGCATGTCACAACTAGTGATGCTAGAGAACATAGGTAAACCCTTGCCTTTCATTGATCATAGAACATGAGCCAGTGCTGATATACATGGACATACATGAAGTTATTCACTGTGCCTTAGGTCATCCAGAGTTACATGATGGTTTAGCCTCATTGCCCTTTCAATTGTAAACACCACAACTCTGCTTCCTTCAACAGCACAGGGAATTTATCAAACTGCTACCCAACAGTGTGCGACATATGTACCATCATTTTAGAATTAGCCTCTTCATGGTTGAAAGAACCAAGTCTACCCATATATGGGATGCATGATGTCATCTGCTGCAACAAAGCAGATAACAGTAATTAGCTTGTAATGTCTGCTGTTGCAGAGCGATGACATCATGCGTTCATTCCTCGTGGAGTAATCTACAGACTTCATCTTGTGAGTTCTCTGCAATTTATATTCACTGAACTATAGCCGGCAATATTTGTGACAGCTAGCAGAATGCTGCAAGAATGCTTTCTCCAAAGGGCTGTCCTTAGACAGACTGGGGATCTATGGCCATCGGCATGCACCTGATATCACATGTGTTTTTAATTGGAAGCCATTCATTGACGGCCAAGCTTGGTTCCTGCAGGACACTGAAGGACTTCGGGCAGTGTTTTTTGGCACAAAGCACACCCATGTTCCAGTCAACATCACAGTTTTGCTTCACTGATTAATGGGCTGCCTGTGGCGAAGAGACGGTTATCAAGTTATGGTCTTGTGCTAGTATATCTCGCCGAATAACGGCAGTAATTGTCATCGATTGTTAACCCCTCTCTGTCTATAACCTGTAACTCTAACGAATGCTGACATAACTGAAAAGATAGGGTAAAGTATTTTAGTAAACATACATTATGACAGAGATAAGGAACCCAGAGTTCGAATTTTTTGATTATTGATCGGCACATCATTTCCAATCCTTCAAACTTATTGAAATGAATCTGAAATTTTTACTATGCTTAAAACTAAATGTGCCTTTTTAACCAGAAATTCACATAATATATGACTTTTACAAGCATATGACTTCACTCTAAAGTAGCTTTTAGCATATCATTTTGTCCACATTTGCAGACCTCTCAACTCCAAATTACGAAAAAGCGTGACAATGTAAAATGTGTCCAGTGAGGTTGGGAAGCGACCCAGACTTGAAGGTGTGAAGCACCCAAAAAATCTCCGGGGGGAGGGGGGGTGGGTTCTGGGAGCATGCTCCCCAGAAAATGTTTGCTTTCTGGTATGTCTTAGATGCAATTTCCTGCATTCTAGTGCCAAATTCATCCATTTGTTTTTTCAATCAGAAGATAGGTTTTTATCCCCCGCCGCGTGGCGGAAGGGGGATGTTGTTATTGTCACCCAGGTCGTCTGGCTGTCCGTCCGGGAGTCAACATTTATAGCTGTGAGTGTGATAACTCATAAACTGTTCGCCATATCGATTTGAAATTTGGGTCACACATGTACCACCTGAAAAGGAAGAACCCTATTGATTTGGGCGTGGCCGGATTCAAGATGGGCGACTGGGGCGGCCATCTTGAAAAAATGTTTTTTGTAATAAATGGAAAACCGCTTATCTGATTTCAATTATTTTTGGTTACTACGTTCCTCACCCCTGGGGAACTTTGTCGAGATGATGACCAAATGGTGTCTTGTTTCCAATTCACCTCCCTCATTATCTGGAATATGTATGACCTTTTTCATTCAATGGCGGGGGATTCCCCATCTCTGATGGTATAGTGTCATGTTGTTACTGTTTAGTCCTCTGCATGGATTTAAAGAAATGAACTAACAACATGAAAAAACAAGACATTTTATTTTCATCAACAGATCAAATGCTATACAGGAATTAGAACACTCATCGTCCTTGTAATTAAGATGTATTATTTCAGCATATTGAGAGTATTTCCCAGTATTTTGCAGCAATTTAATGCGAAAAAAGAACCCCCCAGTAACAAGACATTTAATTGGATCAGGATGGTCGTCGATAATTGACCATTCGATCTCTGTCTCTCATATAGGATGTGTGGAACTGCGCGAAGCAATCTTATTTAAGTCAGTATTCAAGGTTGTAACATCAGTTAAACCAGTCGCAATGCAATAATGTTGGAAATATTTTTTGTTGCTGAGAGATTTTTTTTAAAGTGTGAGAATTTATCGTGAGAACATGACTTTCAACAGAAAAACGTGAAAGTTGACGGGTGTGCATTTGATGGGGTGGCCATTTATTTCCAATGTCATCCCTAAATATGCAGTACTACCATACTTCATGACAACTATAATGGCACTCGGTAGAGTGTATACCTCTGCCAGGCTAAACAGTTTACCTTTTGTCTCCCAATGATAGGATCTGCATCTGGACCTTAATAAAAATCTAATCACCTTGTTATTGTCACTTAACCAACACATCCACCAAGTTTTGTCATAATCCATCCAAACCTTTTTGAGATATCATACTATGCACCGTTTTTGGCTGTATCTCTCAATTGTGAAGAATGAAAAACTTTTCTGTTATCCGGATTCAGGTCTTCATCAACATCTATTCAATCCGTCCTTGTCACACACCCAACCTGTCCACCAAGTTTTGTCCAAATCAGTCCATAACTTTTTGAGATATCCTGCTCACAGACAAACAGATGGGTGCAAACATAATGTCCGTCCAACTTTATCCACTGCATTATCAAAACAGTGTCTTTAAACTTCTCTTGCACCCTTCGCAAGGCCTTTCACTCAAACCTTTTGTGTTCTATGCAAGGTCATGCTTTTTTATTTTAAGAATAATGTAATTTTATTTCAGATATGCCTTGTTTTGGCTGCCTTGTTCTAGTCCAAGTAACAAGTTTCTAGTGAAGCCTAAAAATATACATCACAGTGTAGTCCCAGTGCTTGTCAGGATTAATTTTGCACAATGTCATCTCTGATCAAATAGTTCCTCACATTGCAGTCTATATTTGCACCAATGTATCACGTTAAATAAATGCACGTTTTATATGATATGTTGTACTGTGGTCTATTGACAGGAAATGGCCTTAGAAAAAGAAGTAGAATACTTAAATGACAAATGTCAGACAACCCAAGAGAAACTTGAGCATGTTGAAGAGCAAAACATCAAACTCAAAGCACAATTAGCTATACATGACAAGTTGGATCAAAATCCAAAGGTAATTATGTTATACAGTATTGAATTAAATGCAAGTGCATGGATTATATTTGATCATCTTTATAAAACATACTGCTGAATTTAAAGGTTGTATTTTTTTTTTTAATCTTTCAGTGCAAGTCATGACTTTTTGATGTTTTGGAATTTTATTAATTTTGAAAGCAACTCATTTAGCGGGAATTTGAACAATCCTGTTTGTATGTAATTGTTTAAAAATACTGCCGATTTATTTATGTGTGGTGTTAAGAATTTATAACAATTCATGGTTTGTCTTTGTTATAGCTACGACTAGTTTATATCCTCACATAATCAAGGACATCTCCATATGAATATAAAATATACACTTATACAAAGGCCAGGTGACAATGCAAAGAGACAATGTACTGACACTTGGGTAGTCGGGCAACAAGTTGATGCAAGTAAATGGGTTAATGTAAGTAGGAAAAAAATGTGGGTCAGGATAGAGGATGACATGAGATGGTGGTGTACCGCCAGCATGAAGGCCAGGAGGGAAGAATGGGATTTAATTGAATGTGAGAAATGAAGCGAAAAGAGCGGAATTAGGCAGAAAGCCTGGATTTTGCAAGTTTAACCAGGAGGGGGTTACTGGAAGAACATGTGCATCCTGGAGGAGCTGGGGAGGGTCAGAGGGCTGAAGAAAGCAGGGGGGGGACAGGAGAGAAGGCAGGCAAATATGCTACCTCTGAGCTTCCCTGTCAGCTCAACCATAGAAATTACTTGAGATGCCTGAGCATGAGTACATCTTGGATGTATTTTCCTATTTTCAATTTTATTTATTTGCAGGTGCAGTTTTTGTTTTAAGAGTATATTTGTTTTCTCCTTTCTTTTTTGCATTCTATGCTTTCACCACACTCAAAGCTCACATTAAAATGGACATATATTTTACACATCCTCCGCTGATTGAAACGCTTCTCATTTTAAAAGAAATGTATTGACAAAAGTACAGTCCATATAGTTTATTGGTTAAAGGATTTTTTGTGACTTTTCATATCGACAGAGTGATGTGGGAATGTTGTGGCTGATGGGGACAGCCGAGGAGTAGCATATTCGCATTTGAGCTGTCTGTTAGTAGTCTGGGTTTGATTCACAACCCGACTATAAACCATCATCCTGGTGCTTCACCTGGTGGTGATGACTGTCCGGAGCTGTTTTTCAGACAAATGTCATGGCTTATTATGGGTGACTCGTTACACTCTATAAAGGCGCATGATTGGACTTGTAATAAGCAATATGAGCATGTGCATTTTAGAGTTGCTCCAATATTTTGGTATATGTCGACAGACAATATTTACGAATTTTTTTTAATATCTCAATTTCATTTTGCATATTGAACATGTTCTTATGGCTTTTACTGCTCCTCTTCTTGCACATTGTCCTATCATTGTTTCGATGTTAGGAATTAACTTTAGGTATAGATTGTAACCCCTTCATCGTTAAGATGCACAAAATTTTGCCAGGGTTTTGATGCACATAATGATCTCTTATGCCTGCCATTGGCTTCATGGTTATGGTGGTGGGCTTGGGATCCAAGGATCCTGAGTTAAAATCTCACTCGGCTGTGGAATTAATACCAGGTGAGGTTGACTCAGCCTGTCATCCTTCTGAGATCAGCAAAATGAGTACCAGCTTGCTGGGATGATTTTGCTATTCGAGTATCCTGTGTCGGAGTGGCAACCCATCCAGAATTGTGCCCAATAGCCCAGGAGACTGCATTGGAAGCACTGATGCTCTGTATAGAGTATGGTACCAATAGATAGATGGAATCATCTTTTGTGGAAGGTGCTCTGATAAGCTGATAATAGGCCATATGTATGGGAGAAACACGCAAGCACCAAAGTACATGCACAATCCGACCTATCCACCTTGCATCCTAGCCACCTGTATCCCATACCCACAGTTTATCTCTTAACTTCCCTCTTCATCCTGCACTATATCCTAAATACAGTATACATTTCACCTTGTAATAATTCCTTTTTCAAGAAATCTATATATTATTAAAACTCTCATCTTGTATGTATGTATGTATGTATGTATGTATGTATGTATGTTCCCAAAAATACAGCCAAAACTACACGATAGCACAAAACAATTAGGGCCACCTTACTCACGATTCGCTGGTGGTGTGCAGTATCAAGTTTCGTTCAAATCGGGCAACGAAAAAAATTATTAAAAAATCAATTCCCGATTCAGTCAAGTACTCTTTGGGAGAATTTGATCGATGCAAACAAACTCAGCAGTATAGTTCGCTGGAGCTATCTTTTTTTCTCTTAAAATGATTTTTTTCACCAACCGTTGTCACAACGGGAACCCAACGGGTTCACGGGTCATCTCATATTTACTGAAGTTGAAGGTTTTTTTTCATCAAAAGTCAATTGTGCTGTTGTGATGTAAAATACAATACAACAATTGTGATGGTTAATTCGGGTTATAACATTTTTCTCAGGATCGAATTGCACAAATCGAAGCTGCAGGTTCTAAAATCCCCTCTCGATCAGAGGAGCAGAGTGGAGAAAGTCCTACCTTCATCAAGGCTGAGGAGCATTTCCCCTGCAGAGAGACCTATGTTCAAGAAACAACCGTTTGCAATAAAGGTCAGGGATTTGATTATGATAACGACGATTATTACCTCCTCCACCAAAGGTGTACAGAGGTTATGTTTTCACCCCTGTCAGTGTCTGTTTGTGAACAGGATATCTCAAAAGGTTGTGAACGGATTTGGACGAAACTTGGTGGACATGTTGGTTGTGTGACGGGGACAAATCGATGTGATTTTGGTGAAGATTCGCTTCCAGATCCAGATATGAGAGCTTTTTAATTTTTTAAAGTGATTTTTCACCATTGAGAGATGGAACCAAAAAAAACGATGTAAAGCATGATATTTCAAGAAGTTGTGGATGAGTTATGACAAAACGAGGTGGATGAGTTGGTGAGGTGACAAGATAAAGCATGATATTTCAAGAAGTTGTGGATGAGTTATGACAAAACTAGGTGGATGAGTTGGTGAGGTGACAAGAACAAGCCAATTCGATTTTAGTTTAGGTCCGGATCCAGATCTGGCCTACCAGTGGCATGCAAAATATAAACTGTTCAGCCTGTTGGAGGTATGTGCTCTACAAAGTGCCGTTCTAGTTTTAAATGTAATTATTTTGGTTTTTATTTGTTCATTGCTAACACAGCCCCCATTAAGCAATTTCAAGGGTCGAAGACCAACAGAAAATCCACAATATGGGTCATTGCACAATCAGGGAAATATGAAATGTGTGATATAGCCCTCTAGATTTTGAGTGAAATGTCAATAAATTGTTTTTTTTTTTACATCCCCTCAAGTTGAACCAAGAATAGAGATTACTTAAGAGCAAATGTACATTTGTGTTCATTGATGTCCAGCACAAGCTTCTGGTGTTTGTTGTACCATGCAGAAAAGGAAGGAAGTTAAGAGGGGTTGGAAGATGAAAGTGGGGGAAGTGCAGGGATAATTTCAATGGAGAGTACAATGAGAGGGTGAGGGCAAAGTATGAGTAACTTCGAGAAGAAGCTGAAGCTTTGGAAGAGGAGTAGAAGAAGTACTGAGAGGTGTTTAGGGGAATTGTTGAAGTGTTTTTGTGGAAGATCATCAGGAAAGGGTACATCATCTAGGAATAGAAACCAGGTGTGATGGGGAGGTTTGGAAGAGGATAGAGAATATCAAAGAGAGAGGGGGACAACCGGATGCAGGGTTGATGCACTTGTATGGGTGAAATAAGAAAGCAACAAAGAGAGCAGTGAAAAATGTGAGGTAAGATATGTTCGCTGATATGTACAGCAACTTATAAGATGATGGTGGGAAGAGGGTAATCTATAAATTGGCTCATGACAGGGATGAGGATGGTAAGGACGTGAAGGGGGAGGGAGCACTTCTTAAGGATGGTGGCAGGAGGCTCGTGACAAAGAGGGGCTGCATTGAAGGTATGTGGAGGTTATTTGAAGGAGCTGTTCAACCAGGGAGGAAGCAACGGTGAGCTTGAGCTACTGTGTTATGTAGAGGGGAAAGCATGGAATTGGTGGAGATCACAGAGGAGTTGGTGCGGACAGTGTTAAAGAGGATGAAGAAGGAGGGAAGAGCACCAGGCATTGCTGCCCAGGTACTTACGCTGATGCTAATTCCATCGGGAAAAGTTGGAGTCAGTTGGACAAAGAGGCTGTTGAATATACAGTGGGGAGAACAAGTATTTGATACACTGCCGATTTTGCAGGTTTTCCCACTTACAAAGCACGTAGAGGTCTGTAATTTTTATGAGAGGTACACTTCAACTGTGAAAGATGGAATCTAAAACAAAAATCCTGAAAATCACATTGTATGATTTTTAAATAATTAATTTGCATTTTATTGCATGAAATAAGTATTTGATCACCTACTAACCAGGAAGAATTCCGGCTCTCACAGACCTGTTAGTTTTGTCTTTAAGAAGCCCTCCCATTCTTCACTCATTACCTGTATTAACTGCACCTGTTTGAACTCGTTATCTGCATAAAAGACAGCTGTCCACACTCAATCAACCAGACTCCAACCTCTCCACAATGGGCAAGACCAGAGAGCTGTCTGAGGACATTAGGGACAAAATTGTAGACTTGCACAAGGCTGGGATGGACTACAGGACAATAGGCAAGCAGCTTGGTGAGAAGGCAAAAACTGTTGGCGCAATTATTAGAAAATGGAAGAAGTTCAAAATAACAGTCAATCTCCCTCGGTCTTTGGCTCCATGCAAGATCTCACCTCGTGGAGCCTCAATGATCATGAGAAAGGTAAGGGATCAGCCCAGAACTACACGGCAGGACCTGGTCAATGACCTGAAGAGAGCTGGGACCACAGTATCAAAGAAAACCATCAGTAACACACTACGCCGTCATGGATTAAAATCCTGCAGCGCACGCAAGGTCCCTCTGCTCAAGCCAGCGCATGTCCAGGCGTGTCTGAAGTTTGCCAATGACCATCTGATGATCCAGAGGAGGAATGGGAGAAGGTCATGTGGTCTGATGAGACCAAAATAGAGCTTTTTGGTTTAAACTCCACTCGCCGTGTTTGGAGGAAGAAGAAGGATGAGTACAACCCCAAGAACACCATCCCAACAGTGAGGCATGGAGGTGGAAACATCATTCTTTGGGGATGCTTTTCTGCAAAGGGGACAGGACGACTGCACCGTATTGAGGGGAGGATGGATGGGGCCATGTATCACGAGATCTTGGCCAACAACCTCCTTCCCTCAACAAGAGCATTGAAGATGAGGCGTGGCTGGGTCTTCCAGCATGACAACGACTCGAAACACACAGCCAGGGCAACTAAGGAGTGGCTCCGTAAGAAGCATCTCAAGGTCCTGGAGTGGCCTCGCCAGTCTCCAGACCTGAACCCAATAGAAAATCTTTGGAGGGAGCTGAAAGTCTGTGTTGCCCAGCGACAGCCCTGAAACCTGAAGGATCTGGAGAAGATCTGTATGGAGGAGTGGGCCAAAATCCCTGCTGCAGTCTGTGCAAACCTGGTTAAGAACGACAGGAAACGTCTGATCTCTGTAATTGCAAACAAAGGTTTCTGTACCAAATATTAAGTTCTGTTTTTCTGATGTATCAAATACTTATTTCATGCAATAAAATGCAAATTAATTATTTAAAAATCATCAAATGTGATTTTCAGGATTTTTGTTTTAGATTCTGTCTTTCACAGTTGAAGTGTAACTATGATAAAAATTACAGACCTCTACGTGCTTTGTAAGTGGGAAAACCTGCAAAATCGGCAGTGTATCAAATACTTGTTCTCCCCACTGTATGTATGAGAGAGGGTTTGATTCCAGATAATTGGAAGAAAGGGCTAAATGTGCTAATATGGAAGAAAAAGGGTGATGAACAAGATCTGGGTAAGTAGAGGCATTACAGTCCTCAGTCATGTTATGAAGGTACTGGAGAGGATTCTGAATGGGAGGATAAGGAAGAGAGTGGAAAGGGAGATGGGTGAAAAACAATAAGGGGTTAGAAATGGAAGGGGGATGACAGTTGGGATGTTCACATTGAGACAGCTGGTGGAGAAGAGGATGGAGATGCAAAGTGAAATGGCATTAGGATTTGTGGATCTTGAGAAGGCCTCTGACACTGTCCTGAGAGAGATGATGATGGTGAAACTGAGATGTATAGGAGTACTGGAAGCAGAAGTTAGGTTGGTGGAAGGGATGTACAAGGGAACGAAGGGACGAGTTTTGGTTGGTCCTTGGATGTTAGAGGAGTTCAGCATGAACATCGGCTAGAGGCAATGAAGCTCTCTCAGCCCACTCATGTTTATCATGGTTAGGAAGGTAAAAATGAAAGGTATTCTGGGGAAGATGTTGTATGTGGACAGTCTGCCTGTTGTGGCTGAGAGTCAGTGGGAGATGCAGGAGGTACTGGGGGAGCAGAAGGAGGCTTTCTGGGGATACATGGATTGAAGATGAATATGGAGAAGACAGAGGTAATATGGCAAAAGCAGAGAAAATAAATGAATATCAAGTGAGCGGCAAAGGAAATCGGGCAGGGAAATAGATTTGAGTATCTGGAGAGAACAGTGATTGGGTATAATAGTTTAGAGGCAGAGATGGGTGGGAGGATACAGTTGGGATGCATGGAAGAGGATAGAGGGACTGATGGCAGACAGAACCATATCAAGGAAATTGAAAGGGAATGCTCTTGTATCTCGTGAAACACCAGTCTACCTTTATGGTCTGCAGATGGTGCCACTGACAGAGAGACAAAACATTGGCTGCGGGTCTGCAAGAACAACTGGATAAGGAGGGTTGCAGGTGTGAAGAGGCTGGATAGAAGGAGAATGGATGAACTGAAAGATGAGATTGGTGTGCAGATGAGCTTGATGGTGAGATTGGTAAAAAGCAAGCTGAAGTGGGCTGGACATTGTTGCGGCTGGAGGAAGAGAGAATGGCAAAAAGTGGGTAGGTTGAGGGAAAGAAATAGGAGGAAAAGAGGTCGACCACGACTGAGATGGGGAGATTGTGTGAGGAGGGATATCAGTAATGTGTGGGGTGGTTGGAGAATGGAGGGAGTTGGCCGAGGACAGAGGGAAGTGGAGGGGTATTGTGGTCAAACAGGGCAGAAGATTGGTGCCATTCAGTCTTACCCCTTATAAAGGACAGAGAGTAAGAAGAAGAAGAGGTGTCCATCCGTTTAGTGTCAGCTGAGAATATATATATATATTCTAGTTTTACACTGTTTGGGTGTAACACACATATACAGAACATTCTATTGTAAGAATTGATCCGACATTAGATGTATATTAATCCTACTATTATCTAAACATGAACTTTATTGATGAAATTTGATTGTAAAGTGAATGCACATGATTGATGGATGTAACTTGATTGGACCATCACACCCATTTTATAGGCCCAATGCTGGCTTTCACGAGGGATAGTTCAGGCCTTCTCTTTTTTTAATGTTGTAATTATATTGATGATTCTGATATTGTATACAGTATAAATAGCTTTGTATGAGTAAATGTATTTTTATCTGAAGTGTTTTGGAAGAACCTGGTCACTTTTTATGAGTTCACCAACATTTTTCAAGAGGGGCATGCACTAATTTGCCTCCCAAAGTAGGAACAATTTTATTTTTATATGCCTTCAGAACAAAGATTAATTCAGGAACAATTGAAACACTCACTGATTTAACTGTTTTTTGTGGGGTTGGGGAGGTGGGCTATGAAGTGATACATTGTTTGTGCCCCATTAGTGGAGAACGACTTGTATGCAACAAATGTCTATGCTCATATAATTATCAGGACAAAAAATATATACATAAATAAACCTAGTGTGGAGGTCTGTTTAGATAAAAAAAAAGACACAAACACTTAAGAAATTATCAACGTGGTATCTTGTAAAACAAAAAATACATGAACTTGCTTTTTCTTAGATTTAAGGTAAGAACAGTTGCCATGAAGGAGGTTTAAAGAGATATTTATGCTGCAACATTTGTCATTTATATCATGATAACTTTATTACAGGTATTCAGCTTCTGAATTTGTTTCATTTCTCCTTTTCAGGTGATGCAAACCCTGGGGAGGAAGGGCTGCAAAGCAATGTGACAATAACAGCTTGTGTCGATAGCAATAATTCCACCGAAAGCAATTTAGTACAGCAAGGTGCACTTCAGAATAACGAGCAGGGTAACTGTCTGCAAGTACTCTTACATAACAAGGAAAATAAAGATAGGTACTTGAATGAGGAGTCCAGCACAGTTCTCATAAATGATCCAAATCAGCACAATAAAGACTCTGAGTCATCTGAAACAAGAGCTACGAGACAAGAGAGCATAAATATGACTATGATCGTTTCGGATAAATCACAGACAAGTGGAAATGTTATTGTGGGGGTTGTTGAGAGTACGTCAAAGGTACATTCCGTGCTGGCTGAAAGGGCAGCAATTCAAGATGAGTCAGCAATGACTAGTTCAACAGGAAATATGTTGGCAAAATCCAGGAACAAGGTGTCATTTCAAGTAATTTTACAGGAGAAGCCTTCTGACGAAGCAAGAGAGAGCATTATTTTAGACGCCGACAGTAACAGTGTTTCTGAACAGAACTGTCAGTCGACTGAGAGTGCAGAATCGATGCATACATCTTGTGTTTCTGCAACAGAAACTTCAAATGATGGCAGAACAGAGTCCAGCAGTTCGACAGTTCAGTTAGAAAGAAAATATTCATCTGATTCCCAAATTGTTGTTTCATCTCAGACTATTGCTTTGAGTTCTGCTTTTATCTCCAAGTCATTTTCAAACATTCTTGATCACTCCACCAGTAAAGAACAGCAGGAGGACTTGCCCAAGAATACCCAGGATGATACTGGTCGAGGTGCAAATTCTGCAGCATTGCATTTTGAAGACGGTGAATCTGTGATTACTACACAACTGTCCAAAGAAGCCTCTAAAATGTGTGTGGAAATTGACAATGGCACTTCTGGGAGCAAATTTTTCAACGAAAATCAACTTTCACATTTTAACGCTGACACAATAATAAAATCAAGTGATTTGTCAACGACACTGGATTCTGGCAAATCAGGTATTTTAAAAATGCATTCAGTGAGCTTGTGATTTCTCATTATATTTTAATTTTATTGTCGCTTTCTGGAGATAATGCAGCCTGTTTAGTGTCTCTCTGACGTGTGCACCACTTTGGGTTGCTGTTTCTCAGAGTTTGAATGGGTTGCAGGTCCTTCTGAAGACAAGATGGCAACACTCTTTCCCGACAATGCGATGGCATTAGGCAAACGGAAGAGAGATTACAGTGAGGAATGGAATGCAATCGCCGAGGTTTTTGACACGCAGTGTTCTGCTTTCTCACATGTATGTAGGTGTGCCTCACTCAGATGGGAATGGTGTAACACAGGCGTTAAAAAAAAAAAATCCTGACATTCACTTGGCAGAGGTACTTGGGTCATTACCAGGTCCACTGCTCACTAATTCATACCTTTTACCAGACTTTTCACCTGCCCACTCACATATACATTGTTGTGGTTAATTACGTATAAGCTCACACCGAATACATATAGGATTGAGTACTGGGTTTGTCTTTATTGTGCTATTCTGGTGACAGTGATTGTATGTTGGTGACAGAATACAGTTTTCCACTATTTTACCAAGGTGTATGAATCTTGGCTTTACTGCCAAGGTATGCAAAACTGATCAACAGTGTTCACTCCTTCGCCTTCTCCATTATCCACTCAGAAATTCCATCCACAAAAGTTTGTCTTGTACTGTATTATAAAGTTTCAGTGAGGAATGAGAAATATTTCATTTTATCACAGTTGAATCAAGGGTTACCATATCTACTGTGATGTAACAACAAAGGCTTATTTACAGAAGCAAATTTTAAAGCCTGAAAAGTGAGACCATTAAAAAGATTTCTTCTGTTCACCAAAAGTGGCTGCAATGGAACAAAATCTCAAATGATAGATTTTTGTCATGAATCGGGGATTACACATAACCTGAAGTCCTGTTGACCTTCCTTATTATGTGTTATCGTCCGTTGGTCTGAACCAACTTGCCATGCCGCACAGCATGAAATGCCAAATAGATTTTTACCTCCTTGTGGTCAGGTAACAAATTTTACTTAATAAAAGTATTGTTATTTAAAACTTTTAATGCATACAGTTCACAAGTCAACGGGTTTCCATAATTGCAAGTACCAGCATATACACTTTTATTCGAAACTCCGAACATAAATTCACAAGTATTCACATCACAATTGATTAGCTGTTCACTTATTGAGTATGCGCCTTGTGACATTCACATATGACGTGTATATTCTCGTGTTCACATATTATGTATGCAATTTACCGTATCAAAGTTTAGAGCAACCATTAACAAAGGAGCTGGCTTGTAAAGATTACTGCAGCACAACTTGCAATTACCTTGAGCCTAGGCTTTGACATGTAGTCTCTATGCAGAATGTAATGTTTACACATTGAACTCACAAGATGCCATTTCAGACACACAAAGGGAGCCTTCTCCCAGGCCTTCCTTTCCTTTCCTTTGCCATGGGCTTTGAAGAAGTTGCTTTGTGATTCTCTTTATGACTATGTGGAGAACTGCATTGTCATTGACAAAGAGAAACATCAGTTGCACATAAAGGAGAATTCCCGATAGTGTGTGCCAAGTTGAGGTATTAGTCTGGTGTTGGCTTAATGGTTAGGGTAGCGGCTTGGGGTCCTAGGGTCCTGAGTTCAAGCCCCGTTGGGCCGCTGAATTAATACACCAGGAGGTTGACTCAGCCTGTCATCCTTCCGAGGTCAGCAAAATGAGTACCAGTGCACTGGTAAGGGAGACACTGCATCAGCGGCATAGCTGCGTCCCAACCAATTATGTAACCAGCAGCCACAGGCTGCACGAGAGAGAGAGAGAGAGAGAGAGAGAGAGAGAGAGAGAGAGAGAGAGAGAGAGAGAGAGAGAGAGAGAGAGAGAGAGAGAGATAGAGAGAGAGAGAGAGAGAGAGAGAGAGAGAGAGATAGAGATAGAGATAGAGATAGAGATAGAGATAGAGATAGAGATAGAGATAGAGATAGAGATAGAGATAGAGATAGAGATAGAGATAGAGATAGAGATAGAGATTCTTTGGACTTTTGGGGCCCATGTCAGCACAATCGGGCTCATGCGTGGCTGGCATGGGATACCACATCATGAGCATATTTTCAGATGTGATGCCTGGCCAGAGCAGAATAATCCAATTGAATGCCTTATCAGGAACTCTCCCTGCTCTCAGCAAGATGAACATGGCAGACAGGCCCACCTGAGCTCATCTGCACGAGACTGGAGGCTTTGTCATCCATCCCTTGCAGATTACTGCACCTGCTTATATCCTGCAAAGTTTCACTGCTTCAAGACTACTTCCTCTCCCTCCACACTTTGTGGAAGTCCAAAATCCTTTGTTCCTGATCACTTCAATGCAGCAAAGGGAGGGTTTGGAATGTCAAAGGAGAAACGAAGATGTTGTTCGCCCGCGCTCACCAAACGAAAAGTAAGGCTAAACAATCGGTTGCATACTTGCGTATGTAGAATGTACGTGTCTGAATTTTTTTAATTCCCTTTTCTCTGCAACCGCTTGTCAGATTGACATGAAATTTTCACAAAAGATTGAAACTTAGCTCCTGTCACATGGGGAATAAGTGTGAGGTTTTTTTTTTTACGGTGTCATTGGTACCTTTGTTATGATGTCATAATTGCATACGTAGAATGTTACATCTGTTCAGTATGAAAACTTTTGAGGGTCATCTCAAGAATAAATTGGTCAACAACAAAAAAAGATGATGTCATCGGTCACGTAGTTTGGTAGCTATCTAAATATACATCATATATATATATATATATATATATATATATATATATATATATATATATATACACATATACCGGGCGTAGTGGCGTGCGCCCGTAATCCGGCTGCTCGGAGGCTTGGGATGGAAGATCGCTTGAGTACGGGAGCTCTGCGCTGGGCCGTGCTATGAGAGGGTGTAGGGCAGCGCAGAATCATAGCGAAGCCCAATCCTTATACCTGTGTCGTAAGAGGCGACCAGGGTTGCGTCAGGAAGGGCATAGGTCAGGAAACCTATGCCAAATCATTATGCGGATCATAACGGATGATCCACTGTGGCGACCCCTAACGGGAGCAGCCAAAAGAGAACAACATATATATATATATATATATATATATATATATATATATATATATATATATATATATATATATATATATATATATATATATACATATATAATAAACCTTCAAAAATGTTCTCCGATTCAGCTGAACAGATTGAGGAAAAACTTTACAAGTGTGACTGCCTATCCATGAGGAACAAAAGTTCCCCACTTATGACATCAGAGATCACATGTTTTGGCAGACATTGGATTTACCTAAAAACCTTTTTATTAAATCTTCTCCAGAAGGGCTGGACAGATCGAAGGGAAACTTTACACATGCAGTGCCTCTAGAAAGTCTACACCCCCTTTCAAAATTTTCACCTATTGCCTTATAGCCTGGAATTAAATTGGATTAAATCTGACTTTTTCCACCTTATTTACACATCGTAACCCACAACATCGAAGTGAAAAACAAATTCTACAAATTTCAAAAAATCAATTAAAAATACAGAAATAGAATATCTTGGTTGGATAAGTGTCCACCCCCCTGAGTTATACTTGGTGGAAGCACCTTTGCAGCAATTACAGCATGAGTGTTGGGATAGGTCTGCACCAACTTTGCACACCTTGATTGGGCAATATTTGCCCATTCTTCTGTACAAAACTGTTCAAGCTCAGTCAAGTAGCGTGGGGAGCGTTGATGTACAGCAATCTTCAAGTCATGCCACAGATTTTCAATTTGATTTAGGTCAGGAATCTGACTGGGCCACTGAAGGACATTTATCTTTTTGTTCCTTAGCCACTCCAGTGTAGCTTTGGCTGTGTGCTTCGGGACATCATTTTGAAAGTTGAACTTCCGTCCCAATACAATTTCCGCTTTCTTGCAGAGGGCAGCAGGTTTTCCCCAAGGATTTTCTGTATTTTGCTCCATCCATTTCCCCTTCTATCCTGATAAGTGCCCCAGTCCCTGTTGATGAAAAACATCCTCATAACATGATGCTGCCACCACCATGTTTCATAGTATGGAAGGTGGTATTTGGGTGATGTGATGTGTTGGGTTTGTGCCAAACATAACATTTTCCATTTAGGCCAAAAAGTTCCATCTTTGTTTCATCAGACCAGAAAACGTTTTGCCACATTGCTTCAGAATCTCCGGAATGTTTTTTTGCATACCTCAATCAAGTCTCGAGGTGGGATTTTTTGAGTCATGGCTTCCTTCTTGCCACCATAACATACAGGCCAGACTTGTGGAGTGCTTGGGATATTGTTGTCACATGCACCCAGTGACAAGTCTTTGCCATAAATGCCTATACCTCTTTCAAAGTTGCCATTGGCCTCTTGGTGGCCTCTTTGATCAGTCTCCTCCGTGATTGGTCATCCAGTTTGGAGGTATGGCCTGATCTCGCCAGGGTCTTGGTGGTACCATATGCCTTCCACTTCTTAATGATTGTCTTGACTGTGCTCCAAGGGATATTGAAGGCCTTTGAAATATTTTTTTTTATAATTATACCCTGTTCTGTGCCTTTCCACAACTTTATCCTGGAGGTCTTTTGAAAGCTCCTTGGGTCTCATGGTTGAGTCTTTGCTATGAAATGTACTACCCAGCAGAGGAAACCTCCAGTGGCAGCTGATTACTTTCACCACCGAAGGTGAATGAGGTTATGTTTTCACCTCCTTCTGTTTGTCTGTGTGCAGGATATCTCAAAAAGTTGTGGACAGATCCGGATGAAATTGTGTGTACAGGTTGGGTGTGCGACAAGGATGAACTGATTAGATTTTGGTGAAGATCCGGATCCGGATCCGACTACTAGAATTTTTTCAGTGATTCTTCACCATTGAGAGATGGGGCCAAAAAGGATATATAGCATGATATCTTAAAAAGTTGTGCACTGATTTGTATGAAACTTGGTGGACATGTTGGTTGTGTAACATGGAAGAAATTATTCAATTTTGATGAAGATCCGGCTCCGGATCCGGATAATAATTTTTTGAATGATTCTTCACCATGGAGAGATCGGGCCAAAAACTATATATAGCACGATATCTCAGAAAGTTGTGGACGAATTCGGATGAAACTTGGTGGACAGGTTGGGTGTGTGACTACGACAAATTGTTTTGATTTTGGTGAAGATCGGATCCGACTACTACAATTTTTTAAGTGATTCTTCACCATTGAGATCGGGCTCAAAAACGATATATAGCTTGTTATTTCAAAACTATATTGGGCCAGATATGTTCTCGTGGATCAGGCATTACATGGCGGAGGTATGTGCTCCACTGAGTGCCCTTCTAGTTTTATTCTGAAATAATCAGAATCGCTGCAATTTAACACAGGTGGAGGCCAATTAACTTGGTGTGTGATTTTGAAGGTGATTGGTTACACCTGAGCTAATTTACATTTGCTGTTGTATGGGTGTACACTTATCCAACCAAGATAGTCTCGTTTTGTATTTGTAATTAATTTTCTGCAATTTGTAGAATTTGTTTTTCACTTGGAAGTTGTGGGTTAAGATGTGTAAATAAAGGTGGAAAAAGTCTGATTTTATGCAGTTTCGTTCCAGGCTATAAGGCAACAAAAGGTGAAAATTTGAAAGGGGATGTAGACTTTCTATAGGCCCTGCACATTCCCCAAGCTTGGGGATACCACGGTGTTCATGAATAATTGATAGGTCACATGGTTTGGCAGCCATATTGGATTGAAGCAAAATAGTTTTTATAATTCTCTCTTGAACCACTGCATCAATCATTGTGAAACTTCAAAATTATGATCCAGTAGTGATGTGGAATATATGTTTTAAATTTCAACCTGATCAGATGCATTGTCTGACAACCAGAATTATTTAGTTTCTTCATCTGGGTTTTTTTGAATAAGGCTCACTCGGCTGTGCCTGGATGGGTTTTAGGGTAGAGGAGTAGCAGTTGAAACCCGAGTCCTATCCGGGTTCCTCTTGATGACTTCGTCTTTGCTTTTTGCTTGTTAACCCTCATGAAGCGAAAAGTGACGTTCGGCAATCATTTGTGAGTGTACGTATGTATATGTCTGCATTTTGTTAATGGCACACATCAAAAAAGTGTTCAAAGGAAGGAAATTGAAACTTTACCACATGTGACATGACCCTTTGATATAGCGCATATTGAGTGTACATCAAAAAACGTTTGAAATTTGTATCATTGTAATCGCTTCAGCCTTCATCGTGCCCGGCTGGTGAAAAATGTGAAGAAGAAGATGTGCAATTTGTTTTTGTTTTTTTAAATGATCTCCGAGTTGTACTTTAGCGAGCTATTCTAGCGTCTTTATCAGCCTCAGTGGATCTGAAAACACTCGAGATAAAGAATAAAAGCTACTTTGTAAAGGCTTATGAATGTATTCTATAGCAGAAGTATAATTTGTACACATTTACCTCCAGAAGTGTAGATCGATGCATTTGCAAATTTGCCGCCAGAAGAGTTGGCTCACACCAAGTCCTTCTCAAGACTGCGTGGGGTAAGTATTTCATGAATAGCATCAAGTTTCCTTTGTGCTGGTCCTCACCCCCAACCCCTCTCCTTGCAGCTTTGCACATAAGGGATTTACTATATCTGCAGATAGGTGGAGACAAAATCCTGTCCTGTTTGAAAAGTTCCAAAATGACCAGCACAAGAGACTGAAGACATTTTTTATGCAGTTATAAAATCAAGAAATCACATTGCAACAATTATATTGATAAATTAAATGCTTGCAATACTTATTTCCTTACTTGTACAGATGAGTATTAATTTTAAGAAACTTCATTTTTACTACTTCTGAAATCTTTTTCTTTTTTAAATAATTAATAGATAAGTCAGTTTGGCATTTGTATCTGAAAATATGGATCATGATTTGGTATTCCAAGTTCAAACCTCATTTACTTTGATAATTTTGTTCATTATTTCCTAAAATAATTGTAATTAATGTCCATTGTCTGCTAAGGTCATTAAAAAAGTATACTGTTTCTTAAGATCATTCTCCTCGACATGAGGCATGTACAACCTCTACGATGAGCCAGAGAGCATTATGTAAACAAGAAAAAGAGCAATCGGAGATTGCAAACCCTCACCAGGACATGCTTTTTGTGGTGTTTCTGTACTTTTGAGTAGTGTATCTTGTGTGGTATTTGTGTACTATGTGTTACGTAATTAATGAGAATGACTACTTTATAACTGCTGGCAGTGATGACTGGGTACCAAGATGTCCTGCTTTGATGCAACCCCGCTTTGATCGGACACTTGACCCTGACCTATGACATTTGTTGTTATTCATTTGAATTCAGAATAGGATTGAAATAAATTCAATTCCAATCAAATGGAAGACCAAATAGCTACAGTCCTGCATTGGAGTCATCAGAAGGAACCCAAACAAGCAAAAAGCAAAGATGAAGTCAACAGGAGGAACCTGGATAGGATTTGCATGTCAGCTGTTACTTCTCTCCCCTCAAACCCATCCAGTCACAGCCAAGTGAGCCTTATTAAAAAAATAAAGAAATCAAAAGAACCCAGATCAAAAAATTAAATAATTCTGGCTGCCAGACCATGCATCTGATCAGGTTGAAATTTAAAACATGTATTCCCCATAAATGTTAGATCATAATTGTGAAGTTTCACTTCAATCGATGAAGCGGTTCAAGACAAAAATATATTTTTTAATATTTGCTCATTCCAATATGTCTGCCAGATCATGTGACCTATCAATTACTTGTGAACAAGCTGGTATCCCAAAGGCTTTAAGAACGTGCGTGAAGTTTCCCCTTGATATTTCCAGCCGTTCTGGAAAAGCGATATTTTAAAGATTTTAGGGTAAATCCAATATGGCTGCCAAACCATGTGACCAATAACATCACAGGTGTGAACTGTTCCTCAGAGACAGGCAGTCACACCTGCAAAGTTTCACCTCAATTTGTTTAACCGTTTCAGAGATTTTCCAAGGTCGTTCCAAGAGGGTCACAACTGAATTGTCCGTTCCGGTGGGCGACGTGTCGCGATTTGAGTTACGTGGCCGATCGCACGCCGGACGGGCCGAAATTCGTAACAATATATATAGGTCATATATTTTAAAATATAGGTTTAAAATGTATATATATATATATATATATGTATATATATATATGTATATATATATATATATATATATATATATATATATATATATATATATATATATATATATATATATTACGGTTGTGGAAATTCACAGATCACCATGCAGGTTCCCCAAAGATCAGTTATGTCGATAAATGTGTGTCCAGGTTAGATTTCCCCACCGGTGTATAATGGGATTTATTTGTGTGCTGCGCTGTCAATCTTGAGGTAGTATTATTCTTTCCTATCTTTATTTTAAACATCTCCCCAAACAAACACGATGGCATCCTCGACAGCAGCAGAGTGATTTAAAACATGGCCGCGCATGACTTGCAAAACGGATCAGAACGGCGAAAGGGGCGGAGCCAGCCGGGGATGAAGGTTCAAAGGTGAAAGGAAGGAGGGCGCTAATTTCGCGTGGTAAGCCCCGAGCGATCCCTCCCCTCGGGGCTATAAAAAGGCGCGTTTCGACGCCGAGACCCGAGTTGGTCGTTGGAGGCGTGGTTGGAGTTGGTTGTTGGAGGCGTTGTTGGTCGTGGGTGGAGGCATCGTTGGAGTCAGCAGCGAAGTCGCCAGCCGGAGAGAGGTCGCCAGCCAGAGAGAAGTCGCCAGCCAGCTACAGAACGGTCCGGGCGATCGAACTCCGAGTCGGTCGAGCGAAGCTGAGAAGTGAGCGGGCTCTTTAAGAGCATCAACTCGTAAAGAGCAAGGCCCGTTCGCTCCTCTGAAGCGTCGTCGGCCAGGCCCGATCGACCAGGCCGCGCTGCTAGGTCCTGGACCAACCAAGCCGCCGTTACAACAGCTGCCGCTTTGACAACAGAGACATACGGAGGGTCGCTGACAAAAAGACCATCGAGTCGCCTCAAGGGCGACAAAGGTAACCTGCACGGCCTCGTGGAGCTCCTTCGGTCATCCCAGCTCCAAGGAACATTAAAGGCTTAGGGGCCCAGTTCTATCTTTCTTTTCTGGGGTTTTTGCATGAACATCTGTGGCGCCTTATCCGTAAGTAGAATTGTTGTAAGTGCATGTACGTAATACATAGATATCGGCTGTAGGTTTTTGCTCGTGTCTTGTCCCCCATCCCCCCATTCATTGCATATGTGCATTTGAAATAAATGTCCCCATTGTTGAAATGTCACCTGCTCGTTGCATCCTTTCCTGCCATTGACTGCCATAATTGTGTTCGGAATAAATAGCTGGCTGTATAATAGCCGATAAAACGTACATATGGTCCGACGGGGCTTGGCGATATAAAACCGCTCAGCAATCGCAAATGGAACGAGCTGCGTAAAGCGGCTCGTTTTCGTGCAGGCTCCGTTGAGGTGTAAATCCCCGGCATTTCTGTCTGCGCAAATAATTAGGTACATCGACAATTCGGTGATCGACCCTGTAGCGCGTGGACAGAAGAGTTGGCTGATTTATGGTGTGGTTAACAACACCCGCAGCTGGGTTTCGGCGTTGATCCGAAAAGCTGTGACTGGATTGCTCGTTCGGTGGACGCGCGTGGCCGCAATTTAGCTAAAGGCGGTCGCCCGCATGCTGAACGGGCGAAAATCCACGACAATATATATTGTTACGAATCTGGAAACCATGAGCACACAGACATTCAAGTCCTATAGAGCAGTTATCTCGATAAGTACGTGTTTTATAGATAACCCTTTCCCTAGTCTAATGGGTAATTAAATGTGAATGCGCTACGATTGTTATTAGGATATCCCACCAACAACAACAACACAACAACGGCGCCATTCTCACTCCCAACCTGGAACTGGGGCAGTGGCATTCTTCAGGTGCGTGCGTGGGCGGAGTCTAGCGCAGGCATGGCATCTCTCCGTGGCCAATCGGCAGGGAGTAGGCATCTTCCCCGCCCCACCTCCGACTCGAGGCGATCGCCATTAAACACGCGGTCGGAGGTGAGGCGGTGGGCGGAGCTACAAACACCTCCGCCCAGAGGAGTCGGAGCGCCCCGCCTACCGCGCGCCTGTCCAATGGGGGGTGGACAAGGAGTCGCACGATGTTTCCTGTCCAATGGGAAGGCGAGTGAGGTAAAGAGGAGTGGTCGTCGGCATGGGATGGGGCCGATAAGAGGCAGAGTCCGCGACAACTTTGAAGCGCTCTTTTTTCGTCGTCCTGATCCTGGTTCCTCAGCTCTCTCGTCGCCACTCTCCGCCTGGCTCCTTGGTCCACTGCAGCCCTCAAGCGGTCCCTCGTGCTTGGGTTCTGCTGTGCCGGTTCAACGAGGGTACCCGGAGTCCCGGAAAGATGAATACGTCCAGCCTTGCGCTCGCGGCCAGGTAGCCTGCAGCCCTGACTCACAGCCAGACTGTCCTCCTCGGCTGGAGAGCCCATTAAAGACCCACAGGGTCTCATTCTTCTGTCAGTGTGTGTGTTTGTGGTGCCAGTCTGGCAAGTAGAGAATTGTTTAAGTGCCTTCGCTGTATATACTTGCATTGCCTCTTAAGTAGTCGGTTTAAATCTTCCCTTGCGTGCTCCCTAACTTCCCCCATTATCTGTAATAAATATCCCCATTTGTTGAATGTGCTCAGCTCGTTGCGTCGATTCTTCCATTGACTGAGCGTGTCGCGTGTTGTGGGAAATTAGCAGCCATTGCCGGAGTAACGGAATAATCGGGCCGATGGAACTCGGCGATTAAAACCGCTCGGAATCGTTCGCGGAACAAGCTTGGCAAGCAGCTCGTTTCCGTACGAGTTCCGTCGAGGGTGAAATTCCCCGGTAGTTGGACCACGTGGGTATTTAGGTAAATTGAAGTTGGCAATCGACCCTACCCCACGTGGTCTACCCATTGGCGGATTTCGGTCCAAAATAACAAGGAGCCGTCGACCCGGACTTTTCCGTGCCGGCGATCTGAAATTCCGGGCGATCGAGCTGGGCCGACTTGCGGCTCCGTCTGGCGGTCGTGTCGCGGCCGACGTCCCGGCGAAACTATAACAATATTTATATATTTTTATATATATATATATATATATATATATATATATATATACACATATATATACATATATATATATATATACATATATATATATATATATATATATATATATACATAGCCTGGTGTTGGCGTAGTGGTTAGGGTAGCGGCTTGGGATCCAAAAGGTCCTGAGTTCAAGCCCCGTTGGCCGCTTGAATTAATCCACACCAGGAGGTTGACTCAGCCTGTCATCCTTCTGAGGTCGGCGAAGTGAGTACCAGTGTACTGGGCCCGGTGTATGCCCCGGCTAGAATAGGTGTACCATATGCCTGTGTCATAAGAGGCGACCAGGGTTGCGTCAGGAAGGGCATCCGGCGTAAAAAACTAAGCCAAATCACTATGCGGATCATACGGATGATCCGCTGTGGCAACCCCTAACGGAAGCAGCCGACAGAAGAAGATATATATGTATGTATATATATATATATATATATATGTATATATATATATATATATATATATATGTATATATATATATATATATGTATATATATATATATATATATATGTATATATATATATATATATATATATATATATATATATATATATATATATATATTATACGAGGTGGGATGATTGGGCAACTACAGCAGAAGTGGTGAGGGAGATAGCTAGGAAGGTACTTGGTGTGACATCTGGACAGAAGAAGGAAGATAAGGACACTTGGTGGTGGAACGAGGAAGTACAGGAAAGTCTAAGGAAGAAGGGGTTGCTGAAAAAGAAGTGGGATAGTCAGAGAGATGAAGAAAGTAGGCAGGAGTACAAGGAGTGGCGGCACAAGGCGAAGAGAGAGGTTGGCAAAGGCTAAGGCAAAGGCATATGGCGAGTTGTATGAGAAGTTGGATACAAAAGAAGGGGAAAAGGATTTGTACCGATTGGCAAGACAGAGGGACCGAGCTGGGAAGGATGTGCTGCAGGTTAGGGTGAGAAAGGACGCAAATGGGAATGTGCTGACAAGCAAGGAGAGTGTGTTGAGAAGGTGGATGGAGTACTTTGAGGAGCTGATGAATGAAGAAAATGAGAGAGAGAAGGTTGGAAGAGGTGGAGATAGTGAATCAGGAAGTGGGGTGGATCAGTAAGGATGACGTGAGGACTGCTTGAAGGGGATTAATAGTGGAAAGGCGGTTGGCCCAGATGATATACCAGTGGAGGCATGGAAGTGTTTTGGAGGGATGGCAGTGGGGTTTTTTAACCAGATTGTTTCATAAAATCTTGGAAAGTGAGAGGATGCCGGAGGAGTGGAGATTAAGTGTACTGGTTCCGATTTTCAAGAACAAGGGTGATGTGCAGAGCTGTGGTAACTCCAGAGGCATAAAGTTGTTAAGCCACACCATGAAGTTGTGGGAAAGAGGAGTGGAAGCAAGGTTGAGAGGAGAGGTGATGATTTGTGAGCAGAAATATGGGTTTATGCCAGGAAAGAGCACCACTGATGCGATGTTTGCTTTGAGAATGTTGATGGAGAAGTATAGGGAAGGCCAGGAGTTACATTGTGTGTTTGTGGATTTAGAGAAAGCTTATGATAGGGTGCGAAGAGAGGAGTTATGGTATTGCATGAGGAAGTCGGGAGTGGTGGAGAAGTATGTGAGGATCGTGCAGGATATGTATGAGGACAGTGTGACAGCGGTGAGGTGTGCGGTAGGAATGACGGACCGGTTTAAGGTAAAAGTGTGATTGCACCAAGGATCGACTCTGAGCCCTTTCCTGTTTGCAATGGTGATGGACAGGTTGACGGACGAGATCAGACTGGAGTTTCCATGGACTATGATGTTCGCGGATGACATCATGATCTGTCGGGAGAGTAGGGAGCAGGCTGAGGCGAGCCTCGAGAGGTGGAGGTACACACTGGAGAGAAGGGGAATGATAGTCAGTAAGAGTACGACGGAGTACATGTGCGTAAATGAGAGGGAGGGTGGTGGTATGCTGCGATTGCAAGGAGTTGAGGTGGGGAAGGTGGATGGGGTTAAAAACTTGGGATCAACTGTCCAAAGAAATGGAAAGTGTGGTAGAGAAGTGAAAAAGAGAGTGCAGGCAGGATGGAGTGGGTGGAGAAGAGTTGCAGGAGTGATTTGTGACAGAAGGGTAGCTGCAAGAGTGAAGGGGAAAGTATATAAGACGGTAGTGAGACCAGCTATGTTGTATGGTTTGGAGGCGGTGGCGCTGACAAAAAGACAGGAAGCGGGGCTGGAGGTGGCAGACTTAAAGATGCTGCGATTCTCGTTGGGAGTGACGAGGATGGACAGGATAAGGAATGAGTATATTAGAGGGACAGCACAGGTAGGACGGTTTGGAGACAAAGTGAGAGAGGCGAGATTGAGATGGTTTGGACATGTGTACAGGAGGGAAGCGGAGTATATCAGGAGAAGGATGCTGAGGATGGTGCCGCCAGGTAGGAGGAGAAGAGGAAGGCCAAAGAAGAGGTTCATGGACGCAGTGAGGGCGGACATGCGGGTGGTTGGAGTGTCAATGGAAGATTTGGAGGATAGAGCAAAATGGAGACTGATGATCCGCTGTGGTGACCCCTAACTGGAGCAGCCGAAAAAAGAAGAAGATGTATATAATATACGAGGTCCGTCTAAAAAGTAATGGGACTGACTTCACAGAAATTTTATTCCAAAAAATATATTGAAATCACAGCTTGTGCCCTTCAAAATAGTTTCCCTCCAGTCTCACGCACTTGTCCATCCTCTTCTTCCACGCTTCGATGCACCCCCAGAAGGCTTCTTCTGGAATCCTCCGGAGCTCTGTCGTCACGGCCCTTTTGATGGCCTCCA
>NC_140966.1:14159866-14174866 GCF_056783735.1 Eptatretus burgeri
CCTATTTTCCTCACGCTAGTTAGACTGAGGCATTAGTTGTATGGAGAAAATTAGGAAGGCTTATTTTATTCCTCAGATTTATGGAAGGAAGGCTTTATGCTGCCGTAATCCTCAGAGAGGTCATAGTTGAAGGCGGCCTTGGGCCACTCAATGTTTCTAGCAGCAGTGGCAACTGTCCTTGATTCCTGCCAGAACCCGGACTTAGAAAGCTGGAACGTGAGTTTTGTGCTTCTCTCGCCCATCAGTGTGACGCTCTATTTGCAGTTAGGCGACGCTCTCTCTCTGCAGCCGACTCTACTTGCCTGGCTCGTTCATGAGCAGATATATCAGCAGTAAGACGACTCTCTCTCTCTCTCTCTCTCTCTCTCTCTCTCTCTCTCTCTCTCTCTCTCTCTCTCTCTCTCTCTCTCTCTCTCTCTCTCTCTCTCTCTCTCTCTCTCTGCAGCTGACTCCGCTTGCTTGGCTCTTTCATGAGCAGATCTATCAGCAGTTAGCTGTTGCCGTGCACGTGCAGTTCGAGAATTCAAATAACAGGAGGAGAATGTGTATGTTTAAAAAGTCAACAAATACGAACATTTTGTATTTCAAAAAACCCTAGCGTTTTTAACCATGAAGCCTTTTGTTACGATTAATACGCCGGCGCACTATTCGAAAGCCATTTTTTTTAATGGAAATTGTTTTCTTTACAGCGCGTGCGCTGTATACAATTGCACCGAGTTTGAAATGTCCCCAGTGTCTACCACGTCTCCGGTGTCCCCTGTCCAGCCCCCCCCCCCCCAAGTGCCTCAAGACAGCCAATGACGGCCGTCCGGTAGATGCAGTGCGTAACCTAGACGGAAATAGCGAGAATTGACGGAAATACCCGAGTATTTCAATGGAAATTTGTGAAACTAATGTGTTATATATGTGAAAACCATTTAATTTATTGTTTGACGGGAAAAAACCAAGAAACGCGCCCCTCTCATGTACGAACGAACGAAAGACGTCATTTCCGCCCACCATCGCATTTCGCGCCGAAAGACGTCATTTCTGCCCACCATTGCATTTCGCGCCGATCGCTGAAAGCTAAGTTCTTCTTATGCAATCATTCTTTTGCGGCCTCCTGCCTCGTTGTATCGAACGATTTCATTCCTTCTGTTATATATAAAGGTGCTTATCACAATAATAACAAGATTTTTCCATTTCAAATATTAAGTACGCTTTTTAATTGTTTTTCAACTGAAAAAGCATAAATTGCATATTTTAACATTCGTGTACTCATTTGCTTCACCACATGCTCTGTATTGAAGGATTTCACTTGTTTTTTTAATATATATCTATAATTTTATATTTTTTTATGGAAAGCCACTTAGCGCATCCTGGAGCTGAATGTTAGGTCTATATGTGTGTAAAGTTTCATCAAGATCGGTTCACTGGTCTAGGAGCTTATTGGTAACAAACAGACAGACAGACAAACAGACAGAAGGACTGCCATTTATATAGTAGATAGTTGTTACTGCTGGCGCGGATCACCGCTGTGTGGCCGTGTTTTTTTTTTCCTCCCCTTTTCTCCCGAAAATAAATTCCCATTTTGATGAAACCTTGTGTGATCTTTGGGAGTGAGCTCCATAGCGTTTAGCGAAATTGGTTTATTAATCTGTTAAACTGGCAGATTGGGTTTGCACTAAACTGCAACAAACACAGATCGCTGACAAAGCTTTGCTCGGCTCTTCCTTTCGGCAGATTTGCTACAGTTGCATGTTCTGAGATGCTGATTTGCACCAAATTAACCCAGCGGACATGGAAATCTTTTCGTCCCATACCTGCCTGGCAGTGTGACAGTCGTTGAAGACCGCATGACTGTACATTTCAGCCAATTACTTATCATCGCTTGATGTGCATGGATGATCCATACCTCATTGGAAGCATCTTGGATAGGGAGCATATTTCCATGATTTTAAATGTCACTCCTTTCAGCGAGTAGTGCATATAATATTTCTTATTATAACCACCATTACAAATACTTGTTCATTAGATTTTATTTCTTTCCAACTAACTTATCATTCTTCTCTGCATCCACACTTCAAAAGCTTCCAGATGTTTAGATATCATTTTTTAAATGATTGAGGTTTATGCCTGAGATAACACTTTGCAATTCTAAATCGAGTTGTTATGCTCATGTTTTTATTGCTAGATATTCCTTTCATGTCGTTAAAGGATGATCGGGCTATAGCAGTTCTTCATTTGGTTTCTGCGTCACATGTTCAGTGATACATCATCATTTTGACTAGAATATGGTAAATTGTAGCCAAAAAGCACAACTTTAGGAGCATTCGACCAATAACATCCAAATACTTTTCAATGACCTGTATTTGTTTGCAAAATATTTGCAACAGTATATTAGTACAAGAGTTCATGAACCAGCCTTCAAAAAATATTTTACAATGAGGATATGCAGGAAAAGTGCCTTGGAATTTTTTTGAATGAAAGGTATACAGCAATACAGAAAAAGTGATTTGTGTTTTCCAGACCAATCAAAAACAACATTCTCACATTGTGGAGGGTGAGTCCAAGTTTGTAGAGAAGACGTTGAAACCACAGGCAATCTCAGATGGTGTGTTCTGTTTTGAAGATGAAGATGGCAATGATGCTTGGACTTCTAAAATAGCAGAAATACAAAAGCTTCTGAATATTGATCGTTTAAAGTTGTCCAAAAAAAAGAAGAATCGGGAATGAAAATGTACACGAGATTATGGGAAATATAAACATAACACATGTTTGTGTTGATAATCTCTTTATGAGTTGAAAACATTATTTCTTTATTTCTACATTTGCATTATTATTATTAGGTTGGCATGCCAACTTGAAAATAAACTTTTTAGAGTTAACTGTTTCTGTATTTTTTTGGTTTGCTTTGCCTACCCTGTTATGATTTTGACTTCCTCTGGAGTCTGGACAGTTAAGTTCACTCATATTTTCGGCACAAGCGGAGGATGGGCCGTGCAGGAGCTGATCCGAAGATCTCACCAAACCATCCAAATGTTAGTCGTGATGGGTGGTGTGTACAAAAGGCAGGGACGTACAAAGTCCTTCCATAGCTCACCTGACCTATCCACCTGCAAGACCTTCATACACAGCTTGATGGAGTACTGCTCTCCCCTCCGAGCTGGCTCCCCAGCCTCACACCTTGCTCAGCTTGATGCCATGGAAACCAAGGCTTTCAAGATTATTGGAATCTCCTGAAATGAAGCTGAGTGTGTGGGTCTATCACTACGCCATCGCAGATGGGTCGGTGGTCTGTGTCTTGTTCTGCCTCCTTTCTGGTCTTTGACCCTCTGCTCTTTCCATGCTTTGTCCCAGGCCTCTGCAGGGCACAAACGGTCCACCATCAACCCCCTTCTGGTGAAACTACCAAAATCCAGGATCACTGTTCACCTCCACTCATTTGTTCCTCTTTTTCCCCACCTGTGTAATGACCTTACACATCCTCTTCAATGTCATTCTTCCCTCCAGGTCTTCAAGGCAGCTATTCACCACCATCTCAAATCATCCCACATCCAAAACCTTGTGACCTTTTCTCCCCTCATTAAACTACCCCCCACCCCTCCCAAAATATTTCTTCCATATCCATATTCTCCACCCCTTGCTTTCTCATCGTTACCTGCATCCCTTGTTTGTCCATCTCCATCTATTTTCTCCCTTCGCCCTGCTATTCACGTTTCCCCCTTCTCTTCCTGTTATTCCTTTCATTATGTTGCATCCTCATCTGTTCTGTGTTCTACCTTTTCCACGAGCCTTGACTTTCTACAAAATAAGGGAGAGTAGTCATTTTTGGACCATTCAGGAATATGGACCAAGGAATTTGTCTCCATAGAAGACTTCAGGTTAAAAAAAAACATCTACACAATCATGAAGTTCATCATCAGTGAAACTTCGCACTGTGGTGTAACCAAATTTGAATGCAACATGTACATTCATGTTTTGCCTCATGCATATTCATGTTTTGTTCACGCATATTTATGCTCTGCCCATGTGTGGCATCATCTCCACTACAAGCGGGTGAAAGCAACTCTTCTCCGGTCTAGCGGGATGTCTGCTTTTGTGGCAAAAGAGTTTTTTTTTTTTTAACTGATACCATAGAGTGTTTCAAACAAAGTTTTGGTTAAACTGCCTGGAGCATTCTTATTCAAGAATCGGGACACGAGGTCATTCCATGATCGGTGCCATTTGTCCTTTTTATGTGGTTTCTGGCCAGTGTTGGGTGAGTTTCCTGATGCCTGAATATTTTGATAGCAAAAAAATATTTAATCTTTGTATATCTTTTGGCATTTTCAAGACTGGCCTGTAAAACACAATTTTGAAGTTTTTGGTGCAGGACCATTTATATTGATGAGATCTCGCTCAGGACATGTTGGAAATGGAAAACTCCTTTAATCATCCATATCACCCGATG
Source organism: Eptatretus burgeri (assembly GCF_056783735.1). NCBI lineage: Eukaryota > Metazoa > Chordata > Myxini > Myxiniformes > Myxinidae > Eptatretus > Eptatretus burgeri. The sequence continues at coordinate 14,164,299 of NC_140966.1, forward strand.
CTCCCCTGAAAATAAAGCCATTTTAAATGTAAAAAATCCAGTTTTTTAAAAAAGATGATCAAGGGACCAGCAGCTCAGATTATCAGTCCACTGAGCACTTATTCCACTGAAGCAGGGTTTCTTTAACTTTTTAGTATTGTTTCCCCCTTTGAAATTGCCGAATAATGATATTTCCCCACACCACATTATCAACACTAAATTAATAAAAAAAACAAATTTATTTCAAAAATTATTCCAATAAATATTTTCATAAAAATATTGATACACAATTTATTGCATAACATTAACAGTCTTATATTATTTTAACATTAGCATTCCTAAAATCTGTCGTGTTGACTGGTGTAGTACGATATTTTATTTTATAGTGTTGCCAAATAAGCACGTTAATTTTCAGTGAATTTTTGTTCCGCTAATTTTGCATCGCTTGGGAAGCGTATTCGGATGACATATTCAACACAATAGATTGTTTGAAAATTGTTCAACCTAAAAAAATAATTTCCCCCCTAGAATGCGAAAATTTCCCCCGGGTTAAGAATTACTGTACTAAAGGGAAAAATAATACACAAGCAGATAGATGCATATTGCAAATAGCCAAAGAAGAGTGATAGCAAAATGAGAGGCGTTAATTCGAACGAACATCTATATGTAGGTATAATGAGAAACAAGGTACAAACATTTATGACAGATGTAAAATAAACGTGGTAAGTGTATTCCTGCTTTTCATTGTGTAGGCCTCTTAACTATTTTCACATTTTCCCGTTGAAAAAAAAATGGAAATAAAAATAGACTTTTGAAAATCGTTTTGTCATAAAAAAATGAGAACTGATGATGTCCAACAAGGAATTACCATAACAGGTATATTTCTAATTATTGGGCAGATTGAAGGACAATCTTAATGAGAAACAGCAATGAAAGTTTAGTTTTGCCTTTCAGAACAATGCTTCTGCAGACAACTCTTTGATTGAAACTACAAAAGCAGAATAAATGGGGTTCAAAATCCTTCCTTATCCAACTTATCTATATTAATATTTCGGCACGCCCCTTTCTTTGTTCCACCATCAGATTTTTGTTACTGCATGAAATGAAACAAGCTTTGACATATATAGTAATGATATTATTGTCTTCCTTGAGAGGCCCCTCAAAATTTGTTTTCATGATTATGGTAGTAATCTATATTAATATTTCGGCATGCCCCTTTTTTTGTTCCACCATCAGAATTTTGTTACTGCATGAAATGAAACAAGCTTTGACATATATAGTAATGATATTATTGTCTTCCTTAAGAGGCCCCTCAAAATTCGTTTTGATGATTATGGTAGTTAAACAGTTCATGTTCTCCATTTGCAAAATGGGAGGAATTATTGCACAAAAAACAAATAAAAATGTTTCCCATTTTTTAGAGGACCACGAAGATGAGTTCAGCTCATAGAATCACGCTCCATTTGGGGAGAAAACAGTTGAGTTCATACCTGACTAATTTGCACTTTCCATGTGCCGTAGTTTCTTCACAAAACCATGACTTTCTGACCAGCTAAAATCTACAAGATATGAATATACAGACGAAACTGATCCGGCCTTTTGGATCACTTTAAAGTAGGGTGCCCTGTAATTTTAATGCGCTCAATGGATCCTCCGGAACTCACGAATGGTACACGTTGTGTAGTCACTAAACTATGTGGTAATGTCATCGAAGTGGAAAACTTGAATGATAATCAATGGATAAAAATGATATAATATATTGTTTAAAATACATTCATGCTATCTGTCTTTTACCATATGTTGCCAGTGATGCCCGTCAAAGACGGGCACCTTTATTAGTTCCCAATATATCATCCCCGAGAACAACTTCCTATTTCTATACTTGAAGCAAAACATCTACGGGAAGTCATTAATGCTGTTGAAGAATATTTTAATTATGAGTATAAAAGTTTCTAACACTCTAAGTGAATGTTGAAGGAAGATTTTTTTTTAAAACTTATTATCATATTGAAAGAATAATATCGATTCCAACCTTTTGTCTTTTAATTTTCTTGTTTAGGCTCAAAATTTAGTTGGCAACGTTTGTACAAACTGGATTTAAACAGCCCAAAGGAATCCTCTGACAACTTGGTAGTAATTATCGATAATGTAGGACCAGTTCAAAACATAATCCAGCCTTTGAAAGAAATGTCTATAAAAGGGCCAAGTTCATTACGAAGTTTGATGGAGGCTATGTTATCACCCCTGTCTATCTCTTTGTTTGTCTGTGTCCAGGATATCTCAAAAAGTTATGGACAGATATGGAAAAAATTTGGTGGACACATTGAGTGTGTGTGGTTAGGATGAATGGATTAGATTTTGGTGAATATCCAGCTATGCTTATGAGAATTTTTAAAGTGATTCTTCACCATTGAGAAATAGGGCCGAAACGATAAATATTGTAGCACGGCGTCTTAAAAATATGTTCACAAATTCGGAAATTTAGCGGAAAGATTGAGTGTGTGACAAGGAAGAATTGATTTGATTTTGTTAAAAATCCGGATCCGAGAGGTTTTTAGCTCGCCTATTCGAAGAACAGAGAACTATAGCGATACCCCCGGCGTGAGCGTCAGCGTGAGCGTGAAAATGTTAAAGTTTTTGGTGCAAGTTATTTCCTTTCTAATGTTTTTATCTACCACACTATTTTTTACTGATTACAATATACAAATACATATATTGCTTTAAAATTATTTGGATCAGACTTCACTGCAATGCTTTATAAAAAATATATTATTTGACTAGTCTTTTAAAAACGATAAATGTATAAACAGGCGAGCATTGGGTGGCTTTGACACCAACTCTCTGGTTAATTTTTAAGGTGATCCTTCACCATTGATAGATGGGACTAAAAACTATGTATAGCATGATATTGCAAAAGTTGTGGACGACTTCTGACAAAAATAGGTGGATGAGTTGGTTACGTGGCAAAAACAAGCCGATATGATTTTGGTTAAGGTCCGGATCCAGATCTGGCCTATCAGTGGGATACAAAATATAAACTTCACCCTGGCAGAGGTATGTGCTCTACTGAGTGCCATTCTTGTTACCTTTGCCACCGAAGGTGAAGGAGGTTATGTTTTCACCCCTCTCTGTCTGTCTGTCTGTGTGCAGGATATCAAAAAAGTTGAGGACGTATCCGGATGAAATTTGGTGAGCAGGGTTGGGTGTGTGACAAGGACGAACTGATTAGATTTTGGTGAAGATCCGGATCCGGATCCGACTACTACAATTTTTTGAGTGATTCTTTACCATTCAGAGAGATTGCCAAAAACGATATATTGTTGTGGGCCGGGGTCCAGTGGCGATAAACGACCACTAGGTGGAGCAGTGGAGTCGTCTCCCACCGAACACCCGGAATTTAGGTCGTGACTCTCGGATAAGTCCAAAAGGTCATGGGTTCCTCAGCGGACCGTGGTCACCAATATTTTGACGGCGTGGGGTAGGTTAATTGCCTAATTTCAATATACCTCAGTACCCACGTCTTCCAACTACCGGGGAAACCACACCCTCGGCCGACTTTGTCCGATCCGAGTCGCTATCACCGACTCGGATCCGGCGTAACTGAGCGGAAGTTACCAAAGCCGTGCTGGACCCAATGACAACTTACCGGCCCAAACGGCCTCACTTATTCTCAATACGCACCGTGCTGGACCAATGGGAGAAAGCACAGAAAACGAGCTGGTACATTTAACACGGGGGGTTATTTATAACCAATAATCGGGGAGGGGAGCACACAAAGAGCAGAGTTATCCGAATATGAAAATTTAATGTAGAATGAACACAGGGCACTTAGACAGTTTCTACTTGCAGGATGGCACCACACACACACAAAAGAACTGGACCCCATCGGGTCTTTATTTCAGCCTTTCAGCTCGGAGGGAAGGCGAGCTGAGGGCAGGGGCCTATTTTTGCACCTGTCCGCCTCGTGCGGTCTGGTCGTGCTTGTCCGGTGGCAGGACTTGAACCCACCGTCAACAACGCAGCACCAGGGAAGAGGGACAATGCAGCGACGCCAGCCAGCACGGGAACGGACCAGACGAGCACCCGCGGGTAGACGAGAACGCTAGCAGGCAAGATGAGGCTTCTTCTCCTTCTCTTTCTTTACGACAGGGCGAACCTTTCCTTGACAACGGCTCGCCACCTCGTCTTATCCTTCCCCTCCCCCGCGGGTCGAGGGAAACGCTCTGTGGTACTTGCCTCTGGATTGGACGATGGGTTGTCGGGCAACTCGTGGCCGCCGATGATTGGACGAACCCACGGTGGGTGGAGAAACCTCACCCCTGTACGTGGCACGCTGCACATGGGCGAGGGATGGCGATGGTGCGAAAACGAAGGATGAAGATTTAAAGATATAAAAGACCTGACTATAAAAGTAACTCGTAGCGCACACGAAATTCCCATTAGACAGAAGGACGGGACCCTGACTATAAACACATACTTATCGAAATAACTGAACTGCGGGGGCTGCTGTCTGTCTGTGTGCAAATGGCTTCCAGATTCGTAACAATATAGCATGATGTTTCAAAAATGTATTGGGCCAGATATGTTCTCATGGATCAGACATTACGTGGCAGAGGTAGGCACTCTACTGAGTGCCTTTCTAGTTTAATATGAAATGAGATGCAATCAGGTTGACGTTTTCCTTCTTTTTTTTGTGAAACGATTTAAAATGGGAGCAACTTACTTTTTTGTACACACAATCCAGGTTTATGGAAGAGAGAGAGGTGAGGGATAGTGAAAAAAAAGATTTACTGAGAGTGGGGCAACAGATTGATGGAACACACGAGAGAGAGAGAGAGAGAGAGAGAGAGAGAGAGAGAGAGAGAGAGAGAGAGAGAGAGAGAGAGAGAGAGAGAGAGAGAGAGAGAGAGAGAGAGAGAGAGAGAGAGAGAGAGAGAGAGAGAGAGAGAGAGAGACAGACAGACAGACAGACAGACAGACAGACAGACAGACAGACAGACAGACAGACAGACAGACAGACAGACAGACAGACGCATCAAAACCTGCCAGAAGAGTATGGTTGGGTAAGGAGAAGTTTGCAAGGCTGAATGGAACTTTGTCCACAAATTGAGTTGGAAGAACACAAAGTCAACAAGAAAAAATAGCAATCAGATTGCAGACCCTTGCCAGGACTTGTTTTGTGTGGTGTATGTTGTGTACTGGTGTGTTATGTAATTAATAAGAGTAGAACTGCCGCGTTATAACTGCTGGCAGTGATGACTGGGTACCAAGATGTTCCGCTTTAGTGCAACCCCACTTTGATTGGACACCTGACCCTGACTCATGACTTTTTTAAAATTATAATTCAATTCACTTCAGAATAGGATTAAAATAAATTCAATTCAGATCAAATGGAAGACCAAATAGGTACAGTCTTGCATTGGAGTAATCAAAAGGAATCCAAACAAGCAAAACGAAAAGATGAAGCCATCAGGAGGAACCTGGATCGGATTCACATTTCTGCTGCTGCTACTCTACCCTCAAACACATCCAAGAACAGACAAGTGAGCCTTCTTATTATTTTTTTTAAAAACATCAAAAAATCAAATAATTCTGCCTGCCAGACTATGGGTCCGATCAAGTTGAAATTTAAAACCTGCATTCTTGATCACTACTCGATCACAATTGTGAAGTTTCACATTGACTGATTAAGTGGTTCCAGAGAAAACATTATTTAATACATATTTTTAAATCCAATATGGCTGCCAAACCATGTGACTTATCCATTATGTCTTAACCACCTTGTACATGCATGCCTTGGGGAACATTTGTGTCAAGTTTCCCCTTGATCTGTCAAGCTGTTCTGAAGAAGATTTTTATGTTTTAGGGTAAATCCAATATGGCTGCCAAACCACATGACCTATGACATCATATGTGTGAACCTTTTGTTCCTCTTGGATAGGCGGTCATATATGTAAAGTTTTGCCTCGATCTGTTTGGCAATTTCAAAGAAGATTTTTAAAGGTTTTTTTTTTCACAAAATAAAATGGCTGCCAAATCACATGACTGATAACGTCATTAAAAAAATTAGTGGAGCATTTTATCTTGTGATGACCCTCAAAAATTTTCATACTGATCAGATGTGGCATTCTACATACTCGCAGATACCCGTCTACGACGGGTATGGGGGGACAGGACGGATCACAATACTCGGTTACGGTAGTTTCTTTGGATGTTTTGCGCTGCATTCAACAGCTCAGTTCATATTGGTGGCGTGTCTGGGTGCCCATGGTGGCGTTTGAGACCGGTCGCTTTACATTGTTGGCCTTGACAAATAGTGCTGGATGAGTAACACGAACAATTTGACATATCCATCGTTTCTATATTACCTCCATCAACAGATGAACAACATGGCAGGATAAAAGTCGTAAATCCTGAGTTGAACAAACGTCCTGAACTCATGGACTTAGTTAAGCAAAACACGTCGTCTGGAACCCGGCCGTCGGTTTGCCGCCGAACGCTGCTGATTGTGACGTCATCGATTCCCTCTTTGAAAATTCTATCTATATTCGATTTTTTTTGAATCCGCTATCACCTGCGTAAATACATGGAACACATAATGTGAAGATTTCGGAAGTATGAACAGAATATGTTCAGAGAAAAGTGCGTTAGAAGTTCCAGGCTTACGCCCATTATATTATTATGCAATGATGACATCATAATGAAGGCACCTATGATGTCATAAGAAATCACACTTTTTCCCCACAAGGAGTACTTGTCGTGTGCCAAGTTTCAATTTTTTCCTTGGTGCGGTTTCAGAGATGCAGAGGTCCAAAGTTTTTCCGTTTTTCCAATCTAGCTGATGCACCAAGAGACCTATGATGTCATAATTATCACTAAAACATTCTTCATGAGTTGTCGCACCGATGGTGAAAATTTTTGTCTCGGTCCGACAAGCGGTTGCAGAGAAAAACATGAAAGTTCTGTGCGAACAAACAAACAGACAAGCCGGAAGGCGACATGGGTGGTCGCTAGACGAAGGCGAATTTGAAATATGTCGATAAGAGAACACATCAGATGGAATTTTTGCCGTTTGTTGTTCCATGTAGGAACATGATGAGCAACTGTCCATTTAGGTGTTCCAAAAAAATGAAAGTTTGATTTTTGCTGCTCCCTGATTTTGCCTTTGTTCCAATACCCCATAAGAACTTGCAAGTCAAAAATGAACAAAATTCCATGATATTTAGGGATTCCTCAAGTTCGCACAATTTTGGTTCATATTTACAAAATACACGTAATTTGCACAATATAATATACTATTCCAATGAAAATATCAAACAACCATATTAATTGTGAAGTGTACTGCGTTGTGCACATTCGACGGCAAGTTGTCAGTTACAGTTTGGCAAATTTTAACAATATTGTGCCAACTTGAGGAACCCCTAAACATCCTCCAATCGGCTTCATATTTGGTGTGTACGTTTCTACTGTCAAATGGAACAAAGGCACACCCAGGGAGCATGAATATTCATACTTTTATTTTTTACCCCCTATTATGAAGCACCCTACTGTCCATTCATCATTTGTGTTCGATTCCCTAACCCTACGTTAGGGAATCCCAACGCGAACGTTGGGGTTAAAGCATATAGTAATACAATTGCATACTAGTCAAACAGTTTTTGACGGATCGGGCTGAAATTTTTTGACGAAGAGGTTGATTATAGTGCGCATAAAAGCGTGGAAGCAGATTTTTGATTTTCGAAAAATATATATATATATAAATTTTTTTCAAAAATTTCAGTCCCGTTGCAAGGCAACGGTGGCGTCCATAGCAACGGTGCTCAAAAACATACAACTCGATCCTGGTATGAACCTACCAGTCAAGTTTCATCAAAATCGGTTGACTCCTCTGGCCTCCAGAGCTGTCCATTACATACAAACAAACAGACAGACGGAAAATCTGAGACGAAGGGTAGTCAAGTGACCACCCAACAAACAAACAGACAGACAAAGAAACAAACAGACCAAAATGCAATTCCCTCTCCCTCAGTGAGGGTAATAAGGCAGGGGGTGTACGTGGGGGGCAGTGGGATGGGACGAGTATCGGGCATTTTCCTATTAATCAAGTACCACGATGAAGAATCATAAAACATGATACCATTAACACAGAAATTAAATGAGTTACATTCAAAGTAAGTCTGTTGATACATTTTTGGGCACGTGGGTGTGTCACAGATATGATGGGCCAACTTTCCTTGTCACATGACTCGGTGTATTAGTTCAGAACAGATTTCACAACCCTCCAGAGAAGTGTTTCATGTAATTGTATGGACAATAACTCCCCAAAAAAACACTTCATTGTAAAATTGTTCCTCCTCACGTCGTTGTATAATTCACATGACTATCGACCATTCATTTAATAACTGGTCTCACTTGCAGTGCTCGGGCATCTGCACTGTTTTTCCTGGCGTTGGAGAAACTGTTTGCTCTTGGGACGTGTAACAAGCGACCCGAGCACCATGGTGACCTCTACAAGCTGCCTAAATGGAAAGGGGATATTAAAATGAAGGAAGGCAACAAAATGAAAATTCCTCCTCCACCTTCTCCATTACACTCTTTATTTGGGGTTTAATTAGATGGACATTACAGTGACAGGGATAGGCTTTGGAGGGGTTTGTAAAGAAACCTCGCGTGCAAGGTTGTAGCACATCATGATCACACAATACGCCTCCTTTAAAACAGCTTATTCTTTCTTTTGGTGAAGCAAGGCAGTTCTGGTCCCCCAAGCTGAGCTATAGAGTGACATAGCCTCTTCAATCCAGTAAAACAACTCACATAACAGCACTGTCCGTTCAATCACCCAGGGAGTATTTCATTTGACAAACAGTCCAGGAAAGCGCGTCCAAGCTCCTTGCACTGTGAAATGGTCTTGTACAAATCCTATTATCATTTCTCATCTCTCTTTCTGCTTTTTGATCTTTAAACCAACTGAAGCATGAGTTGTGCTCTGTTTCAAGTAATTCAATGGTAGATTAACTCCAAAAATGATATACTCATCTCGTCCAGTGAGTAAAATATCATATATATATATATATATATATATATATATATATATATATATATATATATATATATATATATATATATATATATAATGTCATTGATCAATGTATCAGTTTGAATGATACCTTAAAGCTCACTTCTTAAAAAAACAATTTATACATTGTGACCTTGGGCTCATGGATAAGCTCGTCCATATATCAATGACATTCAGGACAAAGACACGAGTGGACAATGTACAGGGTGTCTCAAAAGTCTGGAATCATCGGGATATTTATTTTAAAATTCTGTGATAAATAATTGCCCAAATGGCGAGCCAATGACATGCATCTTATATATTATTTCCGAGTTTGTGGTTTCGTGTCGCGCTATCTTCGACTTTGTTCTGCGCTCGAGTAACGTGATATTTGGTTTACATTATCTCAAAGACCATATCAGGTGCATGGTACAAAAAAAGTAAATAAAATAATAAAATAAAATTATATATTATTTCCGAGTTTGTGGTTTCGTGTCGCGCTATCTTCGACTTTGTTCTGCGCTCGAGTAACGTGATATTTGGTTTACATTATCTCAAAGACCATATCAGGTGCATGGTACAAAAAAAGTAAATAAAATAATAAAATAAAATTATATATTATTTCCGAGTTTGTGGTTTCGTGTCGCGCTATCTTCGACTTTGTTCTGCGCTCGAGTAACGTGATATTTGGTTTACATTATGTCAAAGACCATATGAGGTGCATGGCACAAAAAAAAGTAAATAAAATGGTTCTGAAACAGTGAAATCGTATTCCACTTACTGTATTAAAGTTAAATTACTACTGATACTCTGCATCAGTTCCTTTCTCAAACACACCCACCCCAACATGTCGCGCAGAGCGCGGGTTATGCGAGTTAACATGAATTCTTGGATCGAGGATTCTTTGAAAGTTTCTTAACATTGACATCAATTTTATCACATTCGTTTCTCATTTATATGTTTTACATCTTGAGTTGTACGTGGCCTCATGGTATATACCACCGATTTCAGGTGTCCCCAAATCAAAAAAAAGTCAAGCGGTGTTAAATGTCGACTAGGTAGGAGGCCATTCTATCGGTCCACAACGTCCTATCGACCACAAAGGCACCATCTAAAACATGAAATAAATTTAAAATATTTCCTATGATTCCAGACTTTTGAAACACCCTCTACTTTGAAAGGAATTACAAGAGTGTTAGGAGACAGACAAACATATGGCACAAAGGATTTGGAGCTGGCAAGATAACCTCCAGGTATTGATACTCACCTCTGAACTGCCTATTGCGTTTGATTCTCAACGGAGACGTAAACTGTCACCTCGGTCGGTGTTTTGCATGCAGGGAACGACATCAATGACTGTGCCATCTATCGAAAGGATATGAAGCCGGAGGAGCTGCCTGACAGCACTGGTCGTTGGTGGATGTTAAAGATCCCACAGTGTCTCGTAAAGAGTCGGCAAGGTATCATCGGCATGCTGACCATATTGCAAACTCCTTCAACTGCAGTAGCAAGTGCTCTTGTCTCCTTGAATACC
>NC_140966.1:14179866-14232366 GCF_056783735.1 Eptatretus burgeri
CATGTTATTATTGATACGTTTATTATTGATATGTTTATTATTGGTATGTTATTATTGCTATGTTATTATTGATATGTTATTATTGCTATGTTATTATTGCTATGTTATTATTGATATGTTTATTATTGCTATGTTATTATTGATATGTTTATTATTGGTATATTATTGATATGTTTATTATTGGTATGTTCTTATTGATATGTTTATTATTGATATGTTTATTATTGGTATGTTATTATTGATATGTTTATTATTGGTATGTTATTATTGATATGCTTATTATTGATATGTTTATTATTGATATGTTTATTATTGGTATGTTATTATTGATATGTTTATTATTGGTATGTTATTATTGATATGTTTATTATTGATATGTTTATTATTGGTATGTTATTATTGATATGTTTATTATTGGTATGTTATTATTGATATGTTTATTATTGATATGTTTATTATTGATATGTTTATTATTGGTATGTTATTATTGATATGTTTATTATTGGTATGTTATTATTGATATGTTTATTATTGATATGTTTATTATTGGTATGTTCTTATTGATATGTTTATTATTGGTATGTTATTATTGATATGTTTATTATTGATATGTTTATTATTGGCATGTTATTATTGATATGTTTATTATTGGTATGTTATTATTGATATGTTTATTATTGGTATGTTATTATTGATATGTTTATTATTGATATGTTTATTATTGGTATGTTATTATTGATATGTTTATTATTGCTATGTTATTATTGATATGTTTATTATTGGTATGGTATTATTGATATGTTTATTATTGGTATGTTATTATTGGTATGTTATTATTGATATGTTTATTATTGGCATGTTATTATTGATACGTTTATTATTGATATGTTTATTATTGGTATGTTATTATTGCTATGTTATTATTGATATGTTATTATTGCTATGTTATTATTGCTATGTTATTATTGATATGTTTATTATTGCTATGTTATTATTGATATGTTTATTATTGGTATATTATTGATATGTTTATTATTGGTATGTTCTTATTGATATGTTTATTATTGATATGTTTATTATTGGTATGTTATTATTCATATGTTTATTATTGGTATGTTATTATTGATATGTTTATTATTGATATGTTTATTATTGATATGTTTATTATTGGTATGTTATTATTGATATGTTATTATTGGTATGTTATTATTGATATGTTTATTATTGATATGTTTATTATTGGTATGTTCTTATTGATATGTTTATTATTGGTATGTTATTATTGATATGGTTATTATTGATATGTTTATTATTGGTATGTTATTATTGATATGTTTATTATTGGTATGTTATTATTGATATGTTTATTATTGATATGTTTATTATTGATATGTTTATTATTGGTATGTTATTATTGATATGTTTATTATTGGTATGTTATTATTGATATGTTTATTATTGGTATGTTATTATTGATATGTTTATTATTGATATGTTTATTATTGGTATGTTATTATTGATATGTTTATTATTGGTATGTTATTATTGATATTTTTATTATTGATATGTTTATTATTGGTGTTATTATTGATATGTTTATTATTGGTATGTTATTATTGATATGTTTATTATTGATATGTTTATTATTGGTATGTTATTATTGATATGTTTATTATTGGTATGTTATTATTGATATGTTTATTATTGATTTGTTTATTATTGGTATGTTCTTATTGATATGTTTATTATTGGTATCTTATTATTCTTATGTTTATTATTGATATGTTTATTATTGGTATGTTATTATTGATGTGATTATTATTGGTATGTTATTATTGATATGTTTATTATTGGTATGTTATTATTGGTATGTTTATTATTGATATGTTTATTATTGGTATGTTATTATTGATATGTTTATTATTGGTATGTTATTATTGATATGTTTATTATTGTTATGGTATTATTGATATGTTTATTATTGGTATGTTATTATTGGTATGTTATTATTGATATGTTTATTATTGGCATGTTATTATTGATACGTTTATTATTGATATGTTTATTATTGGTATGTTATTATTGCTATGTTATTATTGATATGTTATTATTGTTATGTTATTATTGCTATGTTATTATTGATATGTTTATTATTGCTATGTTATTATTGATATGTTTATTATTGGTATATTATTGATATGTTTATTATTGGTATGTTATTATTGATATGTTTATTATTGGTATGTTATTATTGATATGTTTATTATTGGTATGTTATTATTGATATGTTTATTATTGATATGTTTATTATTGATATGTTTATTATTGGTATGTTATTATTGATATGTTTATTATTGGTATGTTATTATTGATATGTTTATTATTGATATGTTTATTATTGGTATGTTCTTATTGATATGTTTATTATTGGTATGTTATTATTGATATGTTTATTATTGATATGTTTATTATTGGTATGTTATTATTGATATGTTTATTATTGGTATGTTATTATTGATATGTTTATTATTGATATGTTTATTATTGATATGTTTATTATTGGTATGTTATTATTGATATGTTTATTATTGCTATGTTATTATTGATATGTTTATTATTGATATGTTTATTATTGGTATGTTCTTATTGATATGTTTATTATTGGTATGTTATTATTGATATGTTTATTATTGATATGTTTATTATTGGTATGTTATTATTGGTATGTTATTATTGGTATGTTATTATTGATATGTTTATTATTGGTATGTTATTATTGATATGTTTATTATTAATATGTTTATTATTGGTATGTTATTATTGATATGTTTATTATTGGTATGTTATTATTAATATGTTTATTATTGGTATGTTATTATTGATATGTTTATTATTGGTATGTTATTATTGGTATGTTATTATTGATATGTTTATTATTGGTATGTTATTATTAATATGTTTATTATTGGTATGTTATTATTGATATGTTTATTATTGGTATGTTATTATTGATATGTTTATTATTGATATGTTTATTATTGGTATGTTATTATTGATATGTTTATTATTGATATGTTTATTATTGGTATGTTATTATTGATATGTTTATTATTGATATGCTTGTATAATCAATAAAATACGTTTTGTTTTTCATTACTGTATACTTACTTTTACTGTATACCCCTGTATGTATATATATATATATATATATATATATATATATATATATATATATATATATATATATATATATATATATATGAATGTAAAAGCAGAATTACCATCATTTGCCGTGAGACTAAAGGTGTTTAAGCTCGGTCGTCGGGTTGTTATTTTTTTCCACTCTTGCCTGATACGAAGCGATTGTGTACCGACTAAAGAATGTGAATAAAATGCTTGGCAAGACTGCAGAGCAGAACTTCAAATAAAGCAAAGTATGTAACATCACTGAGATAGATTTAGGAGAACAGAATGACCCGTACAAGACGCGTCAAAACGCTTTCATTTTGCACCTGTGATCAGCACTGCCCGGGCAGAAATGACAGATTCATTGAAACTGGACTTTGGTGTAAAACAAGAGAGGGAGGGAAAGTGCTTCTTTAATGCTCCGATGGACATTGTCTTACAAACGTTGCCATTCGCTGATTGATGCTCGGGGTAGAAGTAACACTGCCCTTTTTTTCCGTCCTTCGCTCGCCTGCTCGGATGAGCACTTTCAAGGAGGGGTTTGTTTTTTCACCGTCAGTCGTGAGACATTCCAACAAGAGATCTGTCATTAAAGTGGTGATGGCTTAATCCTTCATTTATTCACCTGTGTAAAAATGAGCCCTTTATTTGTTTTATTGCTCAGGTACTCGTTTTTGTCAGGAGGATGACGATACAGGTAAAATGTCCAAAAAGTACCATTTCAAATTTGAAAGCTGTGCCCGTTATTCGTTGACGGCTCAAACTCTTGTACTTTTTCACCAACTGTATGTGACATCGTCACTGTCGTTAATTATCTCGAGGGAGATTGGAGCAATTTGTGATTTCGTTTGAAATCAAGCGGAGTTGCAGTGTCTTCACGTAGTATTCGGACCCCTCGACTTTTGTCCCATTTTGTTGTTGAAGCCTGGATTTAAAATGGATTAAATTGCAATTTTTTTCTCACCGTTTCTACACAAAATACCCCATCATGACAGAGTGGAATAATATTTTTAGAAATTTTTGAGAAATCAATTAAAAATGAAAAGCTGAAGTATCTTCCATCAATACGTATTCAATCCCCTGAGTCAATACTTTGTGGAAGCACCTTTGGCAGTGATTACAGCTTCAAGTCTTCTTGGGTATGTCTGTATCAGCTTTGCATATCTGGATTTGGGGATTTTCTCACACTTTTCCTTGCAGATTTGCTCAAGCTCTGTTAAGTTGGATGGGGAGCATCAGTGAACAGCAATCTTCAAGTCTTTCCACAGATTCTCAATGGGATTCAAGTGTTAGCTTTGGGTGGGCCACTCAAGGACTTCAACGTTCTTGTACTGAAGCCATTCCAGTGTTGCTCTGGCTGTATGTTTGGGGTCATTGTCCCATTGGAATGTAAATATTTGCTACAATCTGTTTTTTGCACTCTGAAGTAGGTTCTCCTCAAGGATTTTCCTGTATGTGGCTCCATTCATTGTTCCCTCTATCCGTACAAGTCTCCCAGTCCCTGCCGCTGAAAAACATCTCAATAGCACGATGCTGCCACCACCATACTTCATGGTAGGGGTGGTGTTAGATGGGTGATGAGCTGTGCACAGTTTCCGCCGGATGTAGCGCTTTATATTCAGGTCAAAGTTCTTTTTCGACTCGTCAGACCACAGAATATTTTGCCTCATGCTCTCAGAGTCTTTCACGTGCCTTTTTGTAAACTCCAGGTGTGCTGTCATGTGACTTTTTCTCAGGAGTGGCTTCTGTTTGGCCACTCTCCCATAAAGCCTAGATTTGTGAAGTGCAGCAGAGATTGTTGTCCTTCCGGCAGGTTCTCATATCTCAGTCAAGGAACTCTGTAGTTCTGTCAGAGTGTTCATTGGGTTTTGGTTCACCTTTCTGACCAAGGTCCTTCTTGCCCAGTTGCTCAGTTTGGCTGGACGGCCAGCTCTAAGAAGATTGTGGGTAGTTCCAAATTCTTTCCATTTCCTAATGATGGAGCTCATTGTGCTCTTGAGAACTTTCAACGCTCTACAAATTGTTTTATACCCTACCCCAGATCTATGCCTCCTCACAATTCCATCTCAGAGTTATACGGACAGTTGCTTGGAATTCATGGTCAAGTTTCTGCTCTGATATGCACCATCAACTGTGGGACCTCATTTCGAAAGGTGTGTTTCTTCCTAGAGCATGTCTAATCAATTTAATTGGTCACAGGTGGACTCCAATCAAGTTGTAGAGACATATCGAGGATGATCAAAGGAAATTTGATGCACCTGTGCCCAATTTGGAGTGTCATCGCAAAGGGTCATGTCATGCTCATTGATTCAAGACGTTTCAGCTTTTCATTTTTAATTAATTTGTAAAAATTTCTGAAAACATGTTTTCACTTTGTCATTGTGGGATATTTTGTGAAGATTGGTGACAATTTTTTTTGATTTCATTAATTTTAAATTCAGGATGTAACAATAAAATGTGACAAAAACAAAGGGTTGTGAATACTTTCTGAAGGTAATGTACAGTATATGTTCCTTCTGATCAGGGGTGTGCAAGGGGGTACTGAAATGTATTTTTAAATTTATAAGTACTGGACCGTATATGAGCAGAAAGAAAACTTTTTGTTTAATTTGATATACTGTACATATTTGGTCGATATTGAAAAATAAAATAATGTTGGTATGTACTGTATTGGACACCCGATGAATAACGATAATAATACTACTCATCATCATCATCATCATCATTCTCTGCTGAAGCTGTTAGTCCAGGATTATTAAGTCAAATTTGAGTCAAACCCAGAACAAATTTATAACAAGCTGAAACTTTCAGGATATGTTCAGAAAACTGTTAGGAATACCATACTAAAAGTCCCCAAGAATGCCCCTTGGGGCTTTTGAGAAATTCAAGATGGCGTCCAAGATGGCCGCCGGCTTGAGATTTTCTCATATTTCAAGCTGAAATCGTCATAGAATTAAAAATAATGGGTCAAAACATAGATTTTAAGTTACAAAGAATCAATTACTATGGCTATTTTTAAGATAAAATCAACTTATTATATATTTAATATGGCTGACATGCACAATACAATGTTTTCTCATCAGACCAGGAGATGGAGTCGTGCATCATTTGTAAGTGAAATGAATGCGAGGGAAAAACCTTCGGAGTGTAGGCTTTATTTCACTTGATTGAAGCCGCTTCTACAGACACATCAGGGAATACATGTGCAGCAAGGAGTACATGTGTAGCAAGGAGTACATGTGTAGCAAGGAGTACATGTGCAGCAAGGTATACACGTGCAGTCAATCACCGCAAAATAAATCAGCAATTACCACGGAGTCCGGTATACTCTCAATTCTTACCATTCAACGAGCACCAAGTGAACAACCGCCGTAAATGACAATGCCCCAGGGACAATCCCACCGACCGTGCGGAATCTCAGTTTTATCAGTCCCATGTGCGAGCCGCGCGACATGTGATCACGCGCCACATCCTTCAATTCATCACATTCTCCCCGTCTTTAAAATGTAACTAGAGGCTCAACTAATGCACCATGATTACTTCAACGCTATAGGAGTATACATTTCAAGCAGTGAGGATTATTTTGAGTTATAGGAGCATGGTAAGGTGCCATCGAGAGATGCCGATAATCCCCTTTACAGATCAAGTCGGCGAGGGGGTTTTATCTGTCGACCTCTACGGGAGTAAATGGTGGTTTCACTTGAGGGAGACTTCCGATCCTCTTGGGGAGCCTCGACTCGTGCCGGGGATGACTCCTCGATCGCTCTCGGGTGGAACGCGGCAGCTCCGTCGCCACCATTCCCGGGTGGAGTTCCTGGGGGGGAAACACCTGGGGAGGGAATGTCAGAGGGAGGAGTACCAGATAGTGGAGTACCTGCAGGAGGAGTACCTGCGGGAGCCAGATGGCGAACCGACACAGTGGTCTCCCTGCCATCAGGAAGTCTAACATGAGCATACTCAGGATTAGCATCGATGAGTTCGACCTCCTCCACCATTGGTTCATACTTGCTTTGTCGTACCGGGCGCTTCATGAACACTGTTCCGGCATAGGTTAGCCAGTTGGGCACCGATTGGCCGTCAACATAACGTCGTTGGTGAGTAAATATTCGTTCGTGAGGAGTAGCATTGGTGGACGTACAGAGCAAAGAGCGTATGGAATTCAGAGCGTCGAGTAGGGTAATCTCCCACCGCTCGGGCCCCAGTCCTCTCGATTTCAGCGCCAGAGTTACGGCTTTCCAAATGACTCCATTATACAGTTCCACCTGCCCATTACCATGTGGGTTGTAACCCGACGTTCGACTAGTTGCTATGCCATGCTCAAATAGGAACTGTTTTAGCCCGGCCGACATGAAACACGGCCTTCTGTCTGAATGTATGTACGACGGTTTCCCAAACATAGCGAAGAGGTCAGACAGACATTTCACGACAGTGCCCGAGGTCATATCCGAGCACGGGAATGCAAATGGGAACCTTGAGTATTCATCAACAACCGTGAGTATGTATCTGTTGTCTGTCTCGGTCGGCAGGGGCCCTTTGAAGTCGATATTTAGTCTCTCGAAGGGAGAAGTGGCCTTGATCAATCTGCCGGGAGCGACGCCATAGAATCTGGGTTTTAGTTCAGCACAAACAGGGCAGGAAGCATTCATTTGTTTAATATCTTCGATACAATAGGGAAGGTTTTGTCTGCGCACGAAATGTGCCATTCTGGTTACCCCCGGGTGGCACAGAGACCCATGAAGGTCTTGCAAAGCCCGACCGATTGTCGCCGAACAGTAGACCCGAGAGAAGGTGTCTGCAGCAGGGTTTTCCCTCCCGGGCCGATAAACAATGTCGTAACTATAACAAGATAGATCTATCCGCCATCTCATTATTTTCT
The DNA here is from genome assembly GCF_056783735.1 of Eptatretus burgeri. NCBI lineage: Eukaryota > Metazoa > Chordata > Myxini > Myxiniformes > Myxinidae > Eptatretus > Eptatretus burgeri. The sequence continues at coordinate 14,187,929 of NC_140966.1, forward strand.
CGTTCTTAATTTTCCCGTTATTTTTCCCATCAAACATGAAGGCAACGGATCGCTGGTCCGTGACGAGTGTGAAGTGGTTGCCCAGTAAATAATGCCTCCATTTACGTAGGGCTTCGACAATAGCGTACGCTTCCTTCTCTATCGCCGAGTGTCTCTGCTCGCTTCCTGAGAGAGTTCTCGAGAAGAACGCGACGGGTCGGCCGGACTGATTGAGCGTCGCGGCGATCGCGTGATCGGAAGCGTCCGTTTCCACCACGAACGGCACCGAGCTGTCGATCGATAATACCACGGAATTACTGATAGCATCTTTGAGGCTGTGGAAAGCTTTTACAACAGCGACATCTGGTGGGAAGTTTTTGCAATGCACCAGGGGATGCATTTTTTCGGAGTACTGGGGGATCCATCTAGCGTAGTAAGCGAACATCCCGATCACCCGACGCAATGTTTGCAGGTCTTGAGGTGGGGGTAGCTCACGGAGTGGGCGCAATCGTTCAGGATCAGGCTTAATCGTGCCGTCGGCTATTGTGTAGCCGAGAAGATCAATTGACCTTGCCGAGAATACGCATTTCTCGTAGTTGAGGGTCAGATTATATTTTCTAGCAATGCTCAAGAATCTGTCCAGATTCATATCATGTTCCCCCCGATCCTTACCGCACACCATGACATTGTCCACGTAAACAAAAGTGTCTTTGAGGTTTTCATCTGAGATGATGTCGTCCATAACTCGTTGGAAGCAAGCTACTCCATTAGTGACACCGAACGGAATCCTCCTAAATTGATAGAGGCGTCTACCGGCCTGGAACGCGGTGTAAGGTTTGTCTTCCTCTCGAATGGGAATTTGATGATAGGCGCTTCGCAAATCGATGGTGCTGAATGTTTTGTAATTGGCCACGCGTTCGACCATCTCGTCTATGCACGGCAAAGGGTAGGCATCGAGTTAGGTGAAGCGATTGACTGTTTGAGAGTAATCGACAACCATTCGTTTCTTATGGTTCTGGTTGGTGGTGACCAACACCTGCGCGCCCCATGGCGAATCGTTCGGTTCTATAATACCTTCTTCCAGTAATCGCTTGGTCTTAGAAGTGATGAAGTTCATATCGGCGGTGGTACATCGTCGCGATTTGATCGCTATCGGTTTACAGTCCGGTGACAAGTTTGCAAACAGCAGGGGGGACGATACCTCTGCGGTGGTCAGAGCATTTAGAATTAGACGAGGTTTGCTTCCTCCAAAGGGTATTTCGACGCTCGCATGCTGCTTGAGGACATTATGACCCAGAATTGCATCTGCACATAAATCACGAAGCACCAGTACCCTTACATCTCAATGCGTGTACCCTTTTACGTCCAACTCAACATTGCAGTACCCTCGTACGCGGGACTGTAGTGATGTGGAGGCCATGCATACCGTATTGTCTGTCGGGTGGATCTTCCATTTCCTGCCCTTCGCTAGCGAGCTGTTGACGAAACTTTCAGAGCTACCGGTATCAATCAGTGCCTCAGCCATATGCCCGTTAATTTGTTCGTTGATGATAACTTTGGATAGATTCCCCGGTGAAGCTGCAGTTACTTTCTTTTGTGAGTAGAGAGCTGCAGAAGTGGGTTTATTTCTTCCAAGAGTAGATTTGCATACCCTGGCATAATGCCCTTTCTTGTCACAATTCATGCATGTGGCATCCCTGGCGGGGCATTTGTTATGGGGGTGTCTTTTGTACCCACAAAAGAAGCATTTACCAACCGAAGTAGTTGCTGAGGAGTTTGTAGAGGTCTGGGTATCCGATTCCTCGGGTTTATCTCCATCCTCAGTGTCAGAGGTGCCCCGGGGGGTTCCTTGAGATTCCGCCGTAGCAGCGTTCATTAGCAACACCGGTGTCCCATATGACTCAGATTGCTGCTGAGCCATATCCATAGCTCGGGCCTGGTCAGCTACCATTTAAAGAGTGGGTTGTGCTTTCTCCAGTAAGCGTTGCCGAATGGGGGCTGACCTGAGCCCTTGGATGAACGCCTCTCTGGTCGCTTCATCTCGGTGTTCCTCGGCGGTTACAGCCCGGAAACTGCAGTCTTTGCCCAACTGCCTCAGAGCTTGCAGGTACTGATCGATTGTCTCCCCGGCTGCTTGCTTGCGTGTGTTGAGATGTCGTATGTATACCTCATTCTTGCGCTTCACGTAGAGCGCCCGCAGCACGTCGATCGCTGCGTCGTAGGTGTCACACTCCGAGAAGAGCCTGAATACGCTGGGCGAGACATGGTTTACAAGTGCGGCCAATTTATCGGCTCCTTCTTCAATAATGGTCAGATAGTGTGAGAAGGAACGGAACCAATGCGACCATTTCATTTCTGAGTCAGTAGCGTTTGGGTCTGCGTCGAACCTCTCCGGCTTGTAGATCTTGTCCATCGTCGGTTGAGAGAGCCGAATTGAAATGAATGCGAGGGAAAAACCTTCGGAGTGTAGGCTTTATTTCACTTGATTGAAGCCGCTTCTACAGACACATCAGGGAATATATGTGCAGCAAGGAATACATGTGTAGCAAGGAGTACATGTGCAGCAAGGTATACACATGCAGTCGATCACCGCAAAATAAATCAGCAATTAGCACGGAGTCCGGTATACTCTCAATTCTTACCATTCAACGAGCACCAAGTGAACCACCGCCGTAAATGACAATGCCCCAGGGACAATCCCACCGACCGCGCGGAATCTCGGTTTTATCTGTCCCGTGTGCGAGCCGCGCGACACGTGATCACGCGTCACATCCTTCAATTCATCACAGTAAGGACTCATAAATTTTTGTGTAAACATGCAAACATTTTGTAAATAAATAAATAATTAAACATCAAGGATTTTGTGCAAGTTGGACCCAAAGGAAGGACAACTCTCGTAGCTGCAAGCCTTGAGAGACAGGATGGTCTTCATGAACTTCTACAGATACAGGAGTCACTGACACTTCACATTGCCTGTAGAAAAGCCAACACCCGGGAATCATCCATCAGATCTGAGTCGAGAAAGTCTGAGATATCAGCGGCAGATGAGGAATTTGAACAACCCACTCTGCGGTCCAGAACTCCTTTGTTTGACATCACCACACACTGCCTTTTCTGCTCTGAAGTACTGATTACTCGCAGCAGACTTGAAACCAAACGCAGAAAGTTAACAAGTAATGTAGAGATATTAGAGTTAGAGAACAATGTGTTGAAAAGGGCAACAGAGAGGGGTGATGGGTGGGGAGAGGCAGTTACCAAAAGAATAGAAGCAAACATTGATTTGGTTGCCGCAGAGGCAAAATACCATCGTGCCTGTGCCCAGGAATTTCTTTCTAACCCACAAAAGTTGAAACCTGTTGGCAAACCAGTTGATGTTCAAAGGATTTCAGCTTTCAATGAGCTATGTGCATATATAGATGACAATGACGAATGTCAATATGCAGTTTCTGACCTCATGGAGCACATGGAAACATTCTTGAATGGTGAGGAAGGCTATTCTCTCAAGTAATTCAAACAGAAACTGAAAAAGCGATACAAAGATGATATCATTATAACAAGCCTCCCTTGAAAATCCAGCATAGTCAGTGTCTGTGAATCTGCGAATCTGCTCACCGGATACTTTGTGAGAGGTGGGTGGCAGATCAAGCAGCTGAAAAGCTTGTGAAAATGAAAGAATAATTGAAATGGCAGCTTCAATTATTCGTGATGAGATTCGTTTGTCAGTGTATGATCTCGGTGAATATCCAACCTTGGAAGAAACTGAAAATGGTTCCTCTATGATTCCTGAGTCTCTGAAGCTCTTCTTGCACAAGTTGTTGGATCCAAAGGGCAAAAATGCTACTGTAGTGAGTCGGCGATGCACTGCCATTGCCAATTCTGTCATTTCTGCCTGCAGACCAAGGTCTTTCATTTCACCAGTGCTACTTGCCATAGCAGTGTACATACATCGCAAGTATGCCTCTCGCGAGCTGATCGACATCCTCAGTAGCATCAGTTTTGCAGATGACTACAAGGAGGTCCAGCGATTTGAAAACAGCCTCATATCCGCTGGTGAGCCCTCCTATGGCCTCAATGGTTTCACCCAGTGTGTATTTGATAATGCAGATTTCATTGTTGCTATACTAACTGGGCACAACACTTTCCATGCCATGGGTGGCATAGCTTGTGTAACACCACCCAGAACAGTAGAAAAGTCTCCTGTCAAGAGCACAATGCAACTACCCCGAGCTGAAGCAGTTGGCACTTTTGGGCACATACCCATCAAGACATACAGCAAACCTGCAGTTCCTGCTTTGCAGTCGGTTACAGTAGAGCCTCTGCAGATCTCCGACACTCACAGACTGCAAGAAACAGCTCTTATTTCCATTTGTATGCTTGGGTACATGTTGAACTTAACACCGTGTCTTCCTTGGAGTGGCTTCATGAAAACTGTTCTGAAAAGTGATGAGTTCCAAACCTCCAGCATTGAGACTCTCCCATTCATCAATCTGGAACCAAGCAACCCCAGCACTATCTACACTGCACTGTGCTTTGCACAGACACAAAGTGACAAGCACAACCTCAAGATCTGCCCAGTAACATTGTGGTGAATTGAAGGTCGTGACGCGCGATCACATGTCGCGCGGCTGGTGCACGGGATAGATAAAGCCAAGATTCCGCGCGGTCGGGGGGATTGTCCCTGGGGCATTGTCATTTACGGCGGCGGTCCACTTGGTGCTCGTTGAATGGTGAGAATTGAGAGTATACCGGACTCCGTGCTTATGCTGATTTATTTTGCGGTGATCTACTGCACATGTATACATTGCTACATATGTACTCCGAGCTGCACCTGTATCCCCTGATGTGCCCGTAGAAGCGGCTTCAATCAAGTGGAATAAAGCCTACACTCTGAAGGTTTTTCTCTCGCTTTCATTACAATTTATTCCACTTGATTCCCTCGGCTCTCTCAACCAACAATGGACAAGATCTACAAACCGGAGAGGTTCGACGCAGACCCAAACGCGACTGACTCGGAAATGAAATGGTCGCATTGGTTCCGTTCCTTCTCACACTATCTGACCATCATTGAAGAGGGAGCCGACAAATTGGCCGCCCTTGTGAATCATGTCTCGCCCAGTGTATTCAGGTTCTTCTCGGAGTGTGACACCTACGATGCAGCGATCGACGTGCTGCAGGCGCTCTACGTGAAGCGCAAGAACGAGGTGTACATACGACATCTTCTCAACACACGCAAGCAAGCAGCCGGGGAGACAATCGATCAGTTCCTGCAAGCTCTGAGGCAGTTGGGAAAAGACTGCAGTTTCCGGGCTGTAACCGTCGAGGAACACCGAGATGAAGCGACCAGAGAGGCGTTCATCCGAGGGCTCAGGTCAGCCCCCATACGGCAACGCTTACTGGAGAAAGCGCAACCCACTCTTGAAAAGGTAGCTGACCAGGCTCGAGCAATGGATACGGCACAGCAGCAATCTGAGTCATATGGGACACCGATGCTGCTAATGAACGCCGCTACGGTGGAAACTCAAGGAACCCCTCAGGGCACCCCTGACACTGAGGATGGAGAAAAACCCGAGGAATCGGATACCCAGACCTCGTCAAACTCCTCAGCAACTACTTCGGTTGGTAAATGCTTCTTTTGTGGGTACAAAAGACACCTCCGCCACAAATGCCCCGCCAGAGATGCGACATGCATGAATTGTGACAAGAAAGGGCATTATGCCAGGGTATGCAAATCTACTCTAAGGAGAAATAAACCCACTTCTGCGGCTCTCTACTCACAAAAGAAACTAACTGCAGCCTCACCGGGGAATCTATCCAAGGTTATCATCAACGAACAAATTAACGGGCATATGGCTGAGGCTCTGATTGATACCGGTAGCTCTGAAAGTTTCGTCAACAGCTCGCTAGTGAAGGGCAGGAAATGGAAGATCCACCCGACAGACAATACGGTATGCATGGCCTCCACATCACTACAGTCCTGCGTACGAGGGTACTGCAATGTTGAGTTGGACGTAAAAGGGTACATGCATCGGGATGTAAGGGTACTGGTGCTTCGTGATTTATGCGCAGACGTAATTCTGGGTCATAATGTCCTCAAGCAGCACACGAGCATCGAAATACCCTTTGGAGGAAGCAAACCTCGTCTAATTCTAAATGCTCTGACCACCGCAGAGGTATCGTCCCCCCTGCTGTTTGCTAACTTGTCGCCGGACTGTAAACCGATAGCGATCAAATCGCGGCGATATACCACTGCCGATATGAACTTCATTACTTCTGAGACCAAGCGATTACTGGAAGAAGGTAATATAGAACCGAACGATTCGCCATGGCACGCGCAGGTGTTGGTGACCACCAACCAGAACCATAAGAAACGAATGGTTGTCGATTACTCTCAAACGGTCAATCGCTTCACCCAACTCGATGCCTACCCTTTGTCACGCATAGACGAGATGGTCGAACGCGTGGCCAATTATAAAATATTCAGCACCATCGATTTGCGAAGCACCTATCATCAAATTCCAATCCGAGAGGAAGACAAACCTTACACCGCGTTCCAGGCCGGTAGACGCCTCTACCAATTCAGGAGGATTCCGTTCGGTGTCACGAATGGAGTAGCTTGCTTCCAACGACTAATGGACGACATCATCTCGGATGAAAACCTCAAAGACACTTTTGTTTACGTGGACAATGTCACGGTGTGCAGTAAGGATCGCGGGGGGGAAAGTTATGAATCTGGACAGATTCTTGAGCATTGCTAGAAAATATAATCTGACCCTCAACTACGAGAAATGCGTATTCTCGGCAAGGTCAATTGACCTTCTCGGCTACACAATAGCCGACGGCACGATTAAGCCCGATCCTAAACGATTGTGCCCACTTCGTGAGCTACCCCCACCTCATGACCTGCAGACAATGCGCCGGGTGATCGGGATGTTCGCTTACTACGCGAGATGGATCTCCCAATACTCCGAGAAAATTCATCCCCTAGTGCATTGCAAAAACTTCCCACCAGATGCCGCTGTTGTAAAAGCTTTTCACAGCCTCAAAGATGATATCAGTAATTCCGTGGTATTATCGATCGACAGCTCAGTGCCGTTCGTGGTGGAAACGGACGCTTCCGATCACGCGATAGCTGCGAGGCTCAATCAGTCCGGACGACCCGTCGCGTTCTTCTCGAGAACTCTCTCTGGAAGCGAGCAGAGACACTCGGCAATAGAGAAGGAGGCGTACGCCATCGTTGAAGCCCTACGTAAATGGAGACACTATTGACTGGGAAACCACTTCACACTCGTCACGGACCAACGATCCGTGGCATTCATGTTTGATGGGAAAATAACGGGAAAATTAAGAATGAAAAAATTATGAGATGGTGGAAAGACCTAGCCTGCTATAGTTACGACATTGTTTACCCGCCCGGGAGGGAAAACCCTGCTGCAGATACCTTCTCTCGGGTCTACTGTTCGGCGACAATCAGTCGGGCTTTGCAAGACCTCCATGTGTCTCTGTGCCACCCGGGGGTAACCAGAATGGCACATTTCGTGCGCAGACAAAACCTCCCTATTCTATCGAAGATATTAAACAAATGAATGCTTCATGCCCTGTTTGTGCTGAACTAAAACCCAGATTCTATGGCGCGGCATCTGGCAGGTTGATCAAGGCCACTTCTCCCTTCGAGAGACTAAACATCGACTTCAAAGGGCCCCTGCCGACCGAGACAGACAACAGATACATATTCACTGTTGTTGATGAATATTCAAGGTTCCCTTTCGCATTTCCGTGCTCGGATATGACCTCGGGCACTGTCATGAAATGTCTGTCTGACCTCTTCGCTATGTTTGGGAGACCTTCGTACATACATTCAGACAGAGGGCCGTGTTTCATGTCGGCCGGGCTAAAACAGTTCCTATTAGAGCACGGCATAGCAACTAGTCGAACGACGGGTTACAACCCACAGGGTAATGGGCAGGTGGAACGATATCATGGAACCATTTGGAAAGCCGTAACTCTGGCGCTGAAATCGAGAGGACTGGGCCCCGAGCGGTGGGAGGTTACCCTTCTCGACGCTCTGAATTCCACACGCTCTTTGCTTTGTACGTCCACCAATGCAACTGCTCACGAACAAATGTTTACTCATCAGCGACGTTATGTTGACGGCCAAACGGTGCCCAACTGCCTAACCTATCCCGAAACAGTGTTCATGAAACGCCCGGTACGACAAAGCAAGTATGAACCCATGGTGGAGGAGGTCGAACTCATCGATGCTAATCCAGAGTATGCTCATGTCAGACTTCCTGATGGCAGGGAGACCACTGTGTCGGTTCGCCATTTGGCTCCCTCAGGTACTCCTCCCGCAGGTACACCACCATCTGGCACTCCTCCCTCTGACATTCCCTCCCCAGGTGTTCCCCCCCCAGGAACTCCACCTGGGAATGGTGGCGACGGAGCTGCCGCGTTCCCCCCGAGAGCGATCGAGGAGTCATCCCCGGCGCGAGTCGAGGCTCACCAAGAGGATCGGAAGCCTCCCTCAAGTGAAACCGCCATTTACTCTCGGAGAGGTCGACGGATAAAACCCCCTCGCCGACTCGATCTGTAAAGGGGATTATCGGCATCTTCGATGCTCATGCTCCTATATGCTCATTATATCATATATCGATGCTCATTACCATGCTCCTACAACTCAAAATAATCCTCACTGCTTGGAATGTATGCTTCTGTAGTTTAAATAGTTCGTGCTGCTTGAAATGTATACTCCTGTAGCGCTGAGGTAATCATGGTGCGTTAGTTGGGCCTCTAGTTACATTTTAAAGACGGGGAGAATGTGGTGAATTGAAGTTCGTGACGCGTGATCACATGTCGCGCGGCTCGTGCACGGGATAGATAAAGCCAAGATTCCGCACGGTTGGGGGGACTGTCCCTGGGGCATTGTCATTTACGGCGGCGGTCCACTTGGTGCTCGTTGAATGGTGAGAATTGAGAGTATACCGGACTCCGTGCTTATGCTGATTTATTTTGCGGTGATCTACTGCACATGTATACATTGCTACATATGTACTCCTAGCTGCACCTGTATCCCCTGATGTGCCCGTAGAAGCGGCTTCAATCAAGTGGAATAAAGCCTACACTCTGAAGGTTCTTCTCTCGCTTTCATTACAAACATTTGATCAGCCTCTGTATGAAAAGGCTTCTGAAATTGTTGCTGCCTCCAGAGACTTGGACAAAGTGGTGGTGCGACTTGGTGGCTTCCACCTGCTGATGTCCTACCTAGACAGCATTGGGAAGATCATGACAGGGAGCGGGTTGGAAAACCTGTGGGAACGAGTGTATGCCAAAGGTTCAGTGGTGCATATGCTCACAGGTCATGCCTTCTCTCGAGCAGTGCGTGCCCACATTCTGACCTTGCTGGCCCTCATCTATGTACTGCTAGACAAGTCAGACTGGGAGAGCCAGACTAACAAGGAACATCTGGTCAGTCTGTACCAGGACACAGTGGACCAAGATGAAGATGCTGCTGAGATAGATGAAGATGAAAGTCTGCAAGAGTTTCAACAGTTTCTCATTCACCACCTAGATCAAGCTGCCACACAGAGCAGAACGGGAAAGTTATGGGTGCAGTACATCCACCAGGTGTTGCTCATGCTCAACTTCATCAGAGCTGAGAGGACTGGCAACTGGAAGCTTCATCTTGACTGTGTGCAGGGGATGATCCCGCATTTCCATGCAGCAGGTCATCTACCGTATGCCAAGTCTGGCAGACTGTACTTGCAGCAGATGAACTCCATTGCACAAGTCATGCCACCTGAGGAGTACACGTTGTTCTCCTGCAAAGGGGTATTTCACCATCCGCCGAGCCAATGAGTTCTGGTCTGGCAACTTCTCCGACCAGACAATCGAGCAGTTCCTGATGAGGTTGCTGAAAACCAGTGGAGGGATGACGCATGGTAGAGGGATAACAGACAGCACCTTAACCAAATGGGTGCATGCACTGCCTCACTGTGTTCCTTTGTGCGATGCTTTGGAGAAGTTCACTGGTGTGCACACTGCTACCTCTGAACAACACAAAGATCTTCGTTCATCCACTCAGGCTACAGACAAGAAAGACTACGATGTCTTCCTCCAGTGGCTGCAGGCACATCCACCATTTTCAGGTTACCAGCCTGATCGCCGAGTGTCTATTTCCACTGGTGTTGTCGCTGACACATCTGTCAACTGTGACAATGCCGTGCAGATTGGTCAAGCTGCAGCATCTAAAATAACAGGGAAGCAGTTCAGAGGTCACCCTGCATCGCAGTGACAAAGTCAAGACTATGGGAGATAAGAACAGCATCAATGTCAGGGGGCAAAACACAGAGGTGAATTTAACAGGATCACTTGTGTCCTTTCAAGACAAGTTCTGACATGAATCAGTTCATGTCATATGAGCTGGCTCCTCAACCTCCATCCCTGTTTCATGATGGTGCCATGCGGAAACCAACCAAGAGTGCCCTAGGTACTCACCTCAAGTCATTTGCCCCTGTACAACCCAACATTCCAAACAACTGCCAGTTTGTCATAGATGGAGGCCATCTGTTGCTGTCAGTAGTCTGGCCACAGCCATCAACCTATGGAGGTGTGTGCCAGTGCGACATTGCCTACATCCTGAAACACTATGGGGTTGGCACTACTGCTATGTTCGATGGCTACAGAACCATCTCCACCAAGGCAGCAGAGCAACTACGCAGGGCAAAGAAGTCAACATCCGGTGACATCCTATTTGACCAGAACATGCAAACCACTACTACTCAGGCAGCATTTCTGGCAAATAACCACAAGAGCGTCTCATAGAGATGCTCAGTGGCTTGCTGAATCAAGCAGGCATCCAGGTTAAGCAGGCGCAAGCTGATGCCGATTCCTTGATTGTGTCAACAGCTCTGTCTTTGGAAGCGCCTGGCAAATCGGTGGTTGTTGTCGGAACTGACACTGACCTGCTGGTAATGCTGGTGACTCTCGCAACCACAAATATGCACCTGTACATGTTATGCTGCAAGAACCCCACAACAATCTTCAGAGTTCACGACGTTCAGGCAAGCATTGGTGACACAAGTAAATATCTGATGGTGCTGCATGCCATAACTGGATGTGACACCGTGTCTGCTCTGTATCGCCAAGGGAAGCGCAAGGCATTCAATCTGGTGCATAACAATAAGGAGTATGACCTACTCAACACATTCATCAACACAGAGAGCACTCATCAGCAAGTACAAGAAGCAGGTGAAAGCTTCCTCCTGAAGCTCTATGGTGCATCCAGTTGTGCATCACTGGATGTGTTCCGCTACATCACCTACAACAAGGCAATCAGCAGAACGTCACTTTCCTCAACGTTCCAGTTTGCAACTTTGCCTCCAACAAGTGCTGCAGCGAAGCAACATTCCTTCAGAACGTATCTCACTATTCAGGAATGGATGGGGAGGCCCTTGCAGCCAACAGCATGGGGATGGAAACTGGAGGACATCCTGACTCCAGTTGACACTGACCGTCCCATTGCTCCAGACACTCTGCTCAACATGATCTCTTGTTGCTGCAGTGCATATGGCTGTGCAGTGTCATGTGGCTGCAGGAAGATGGGGGTGCACTGCTCTGCCCTGTGTACAAAGTGCACTGGTCAAACCTGCAACAATTCAGCACCAATGCCATCCTTGCTGGATACTGAGGGAGAAACTGAAGAATCAACTCCTGTTTCTCCAGAAACTGATGATGAGGATGATGACTGAGGGTGAACATGTGTCATGTTGTAAATATGTTTCGCAAGTTTTAACATTTGTAATTGTTTTGTTTATTGTTTTTTGTTTATGTATTCAATACAATACATGAATATCCTTATTTTACTCTATTTTTTAAAGGTTTCTATAGTATAACCACAGATATGGTGAAAATTGTTCATAGCCCAGGAGTAATAGGTTTAGACCTATGTATAACTGCATCAGGATTTCATTAAATCTTCAAAATATCGTTAAAATTGAATTCCCTGCCCCAAAAAACATTTATTTAGACTCATTATTTGCATTTTTATGATTTTTTAAGCCTGAAATATGAGAAAATCTCAAGCTGGCGGCCATCTTGGACGTCATCTTGAATTTCTCAAAAGCCCCAAGGGAGATTCTTGGGGACTTTTAGTATGTTATTCCTGACAGTTTTCTGAACATTTCCTGAAAGTTTCAGCTTGTTATAAATTTTTTCCGGGTCTAAACCTATTACTCCTGGGCTATGTCTCTTGGGAAGCGATATGCTGGGTGGTTTGCCATTGCCTTCCCGGCAGTCGGTCAGGACAGCAATTTGGGATTTGTTTAGGGTGCCGGTGACTCACGTCCTCTTCGTGTGAAGGACACCGTTGGATGTTAAACTCCATCAACTAACATTGGCTTACAGGAGTTGAGACCCCCCCAGTTTAACACCCATCCAAAGTAAGGACTTTGTGATGGAACACCTTGCTTGCAAAGCACCAATCCGACAGTTTATAGTTGGGTAGCTAATGGAACCCAAACGAGACAACTTCATGATATGTAAGCTGTGCACGACCTTGGCTTGCATCGTACTGTCAGGAAAAAAATGCAGAAGTTTATCTCGACTGAAGTAGTCTCATACATCACCCTTATACATTGTAATAAGCCAACATTGAGTCACAGTTTTGGAGATGAAGGCTGTATTGATCACTATAGAACGCAGCGTCAATTGGCATCACACATAGCCATAACGACGACCTCTTCTTCACATTGATACTGCACCCTCTCACATGCCACACCCTCTTATTATATATATATATATATATATATATATATATATATATATATATATATATATATATATATATATATCCCCTATGGATGTATATATTGTTGTGGGCTGGGTATCGGTGGCAAGCACGACCGCTAGGGGGAGCAGTAGAGTCGGCTCCAACGAACACACCGGAATTTAGGTCATGACCCTCGGATAAGTCCTAATATAAAGGTACGGGTCCCTTACACGACCATGAATCGCCAATAATTCGACCGTGTGGGGTAAGGTTAATTGCCAAACTTCAATATACCTAATTACCCACGCGGCAAAGCTACCGGGGAATTCACACCCTCGACGAACCTCGAGTGGGACGAGCCGTCACCGTGTGTAACCCGAGTGGAGGTTACCAAGGCCTGTCGGTCCAAATGAACAATTTACAGCCTCACTATTTCTCAACACACACCGTGCCAAGCCAATGAAAGAAACACAGAAACGAGCTGGAACATTTAACAAAAGGGATATTTATTTATAATGGGGCAGGGGAACACGCAAGAAGGCAGAGTTAACCGAATAAAAGAAATGTATTTTACAAGCAAAGGAAAGCACTTACACAATTCTACTTAACAGACTGGGCCCATGGACACACACACACACACACACACACACACACACACACACACACACACACACACACACACACACACACACACACACACCCAAAATAACTGTACCCCGTGGGTCTATCTCGGGCAAGCTGGCCCGGGGTACCTGTCCGCTTCGTGCGGCCACACCGACTCTGAAACCACCACGGTGGGACCTGAACCCACGACCCGAAGTCCACGGCCCATGAACGAGGCCACTCAACCACGATCACCAGTGTCTCAGACCGCTCCTCAACAAGTTCCCAGCCCGGGCCGCAATCGCCACGATCAACATCTGCAGAACGCAATCGCCACGATCCTTCTCTGCTCAAATATCCTCCAGACTGGACGGTGGGTTGTCAGGCGACTCGTGGCGGCCTCCCGATTGGCCGGGCCGAACACTCTATCTGGCTAAGGCAGAGCTAGCCTGAGGTGATAGCTTCCCTGATTGGGCAAGGGGTGGTCTGGTGGGAGGGGCAACGACCACCCTCCCACTGTGCGTGTCTGAGAACCCAAACGGAACAGCCAGGGGAGCACTCTATTCTCCACCTCACCCCTATACGTGACACGATGCACGTGGGCGATGGTGTTGTTATTGTTGTAGTTGTTGATGTAAAAACCTTGCTAAAAAAATAACCCGTAGCGCACACATGTAATTCCGATTAGACAGAAGGGGATGGATTCTAACTGTACACATACTTATCAACATAACTATCTTTGGGACCTGAATGTTGAGTGCGCATGGTTTCCAGATTCGTAACAATATATCTTCCCTGTCCCCTGAGATTTACCTCCTACAAAACCCCCTCCCCTCTCCATACCCCCCATGAACATATTTGGGCGGTTTCTGTGTGCTGATTTAATGTACCCCATTTTGTTAAATCCTTTGCTTCCCTCCCCCCACCCCCCCCCAAACTTCTCCACAGGTCCCATTGCCATTCGTTCAATCCTGTGTTACCCTCCCTTCTCCACAAGTCCCCCTAGCATTTGTTCAATACCGTGCAACCCCCCTTCTTCATAAGTCCCATGACCAAATGCAAGACGAGAACCCCGACCCTCACGCAGACCTCCCCCAAACATCCCCCCAAACCTCCCCTACTTCCCCACTTCTCCCCTCATCCTCCAAACTCACCTTTCCTTAACCCTCCTAGCTCCAACACTCCTCCTCCCTCCCCTCTCCCTCCTATCTCTCTCCTTTCCCTTCATCCTCTCTCCCTCCACATTTACCCTCTCCCCCCTCTTCTCCTCGCTCCTCACCATCTTCGCTCCCCACTATCCTCTCTCCGATCCCTCTCCCTCCTTCTGTCTCCTTCTCTCTCTCCCAACCTCTCCTCTCCCCTCACCCCCGACCCTCGCCCTCGGTTAAGGGGACTGCTGAGGGACTGAGGGTTGAGTTTTGAATTTAAAACAGCTTCCACAGAGTGTAGCATGTATGAATCAGATTCAGAGTGAGCCGACCGGAGGGGTGCAAAGGTCGCTGCATGTGCAACCATGCATGCATGTAGGCATTTGCCAGGTAGATAGTGTGTATTTTAAATGCTCCCGCCTGGTTTTATATGGAACTCGGCGGATAAAAATAAAATGTTCCTGTTTCGGCACTTTTTATCACCATTCCCATCCCCTCCCCGAACATTGCCTTCCATTCTCCTTGCGCTGCCTTCCCCTCCCCTTGCACTGCCTTCCATCCCCCCTTGCGTTTCCTTCCATTCCCCTTGTGCTGCCTTCCCCTCCCCAACACTGCCTTCCATTCTCCCTGTGCTGTCTTCCCCTCGTGGAAGTTGAGGTCATGGTGAGATTCACTTCCCTTGGCAGTGATATTCATGTCTCTGCTGGCTGTGAGTCAGATGTCAATAGACGTCTGGGTCGGGCCTGGGGAGTCATGGATTCACTGGATCACGGGGTGTGGTGCTGCCGGTACCTGTGCGGGAGGACGAAAGTCTGAGTCTTCAGGTCCTTGGTGCTTCCAATCTTGCTCTATGGATATGAGACTTGGACTCTGACCAAGGATCTGAGACGGAGACTTAATTCCTTTGGTACCAGGTCTCTTCGGAGAATCCTTGGCTATCGTTGGTCGGACTTTGTGTCCAACAAGCGGTTGCTGAGACTCAAATGAGATTTGTTGCCTGCATAGTCCGTGAGCGTCAGCTGCGGTTGTATGGACGTGTGGCTCGTTTTCCTGATGCTGATCCTGCTCATGAGATTCTCTCCACGAGGGAGTCTCGTGAGTGGAGGAGGCCAATGGGCCGATCACGGGCCTCGTGGTTGCAGCAGGTTGATCGGCATCTGAAGGAGATGGGGATGGGCCAGGCATCTGCCTGGGGGATGGCCAGACGGAGGCCCCTGGAGTACCGGCGGAAAGTGGACACAGCGACGCGCTGCTCTGGCGCATCCTCCCATACCTGACCTGTCTTCCCCTCCCCTTGCACTGCCTTCCGCTCCCCTTGCACTGCCTTCCCTTCGCACACCACATTCTCTTTCCCTTACACTGCCTTACCTCCCCATGCCCTCATGCTGCCGTCCCATCCCTCAACCCCCTCTCCTCAACCCCCCCCCCCCACATGGACATCTCCCAGCAGTCTCCACGTGTTGTATTAATGTGCCGTTTTAACGTACCCTATTTCGTCCAATGCTGTACTACCTCCCCCCCCCCCATCCTGCACAAGTCCCACTACAAAATGCAAGTTGAGAACTTATCCCCTCACGCTTACCTCCTCCCAAACCCCCACCCCTCATGCTTACCCCCTCCCCTCACGCTTACCTCCTCCCAAACCCCCTCCCCTCACGCTTACCTCCTCCAAAACCCCCTCTCTCACGCTTACCTCCTCCCAAACCCCCTCCCCTCACGCTTACCTCCTCCCAAACCCCCTCCCCTCACGCTTACCTCCTCCCAAACCCCTTCCCACTTTCCCCTGTAAAGTTCTGATGTAGAAGATATATAAAGAGGAAATGTTTGAAGAGAACGATCGTTTATTCAGGCACCCGAATCATCATGGCGTCGTGTTCCCACGACCGAATACCCCAAATTCCCCGTGACCCGGTTCTATTCGCTGGTATTTAATAACAGACCGCACAAGGAATATCGAGAACAACAACAGGGTTAAATGTGCTCATGAGATGTCCCCTTTCTTGAATGAGACCTGCTGTCCCTTTGTAGACATGAGGTCGTTGATCAAGTCGAAAAAAATCCTCTCAATATTAAATGGTCGTCGAGAGGAGAAGCAAAAATCTCTCATGTTTGCCAACGTCACCGCTCGTTACAAATCAATCTTGACGGATCATAAACCACAGATCAGTAATTTATATTTCCCTTAATGTTTCACCCTGAATAACTACAAACTTTAAAATGTTACAAAAATCCGTAAAACCGGAATATGAGGAGTACGAGGAGGAGGAGGAGGAGGAGGAGGAGGAGGAGGAGGAGGAGGATTAGTAAGAGAGGGAGGGGGAGGGGTAATAGTAAGAGCAGGAGGAGGAGGATGAGGAGGAGGATGAGGGGAGGAGGAGGAGGATGAGGAGGAGGATGAGGAGGAATAGTAAGAGAGGGAGGGGGAGGGGTAATAGTAAGAGCAGGAGGAGGAGGATGAGGAGGAGGATGAGGGGAGGAGGAGGAGGATGAGGAGGATTAGTAAGAGAGGGAGGGGGAGGGGTAATAGTAAGAGCAGGAGGAGGAGGATGAGGAGGAGGATGAGGGGAGGAGGAGGAGGATGAGGAGGAATAGTAAGAGAGGGAGGGGGAGGGGTAATAGTAAGAGCAGGAGGAGGAGGCATGTCACGTGAAAGATGTTGCTCTGATATCCAAAATTCATAAAACAAATTATTAAACATTATAAACTATGACGTAGCGTGTAGGATCAATTGTAAAATAAAACAATTTAATTGAAGAATCCATTTACCCCAAAGTAAGCTCGTGTTTCCTGTTGCGCGGATCGTTGCGGCCTTGTCGGAGTAGTTCGTTCTTGCTGCGCGCGGGTCCCACACAAGGTGTTTCACCTTCTTGTGCATTTTCATATTTATTACAAAAATAATTGTATTTACCTCTCGGTTTTGTTTTAATTGTATTGTCTTTTTCACCGGTGCATACTGAAAGCTTCATTGGTTTGTGTAGTTCTTGATTTTTCGATGAGATTGATCGTATTTTAATTCTCTCAGATCGATGGTTGGTGTCATGTCCATGCTCCCCTTCCCGTGTGACCCCTCCAGGAGCGGTCATCGAACTGGTACTTTGTGAAAGCCGAGGTTACGGGTCGGACTTTGCTATTCCTCTTTCGAACCCTGGTAGGTGTCTGAACCCTCGAGCGGAAGTGGAAACTTAGGACAGTGTCGGGACACTCGGTTTGGGGACACTGGGTGTGGGGACACTCGGTTTGGGGACACTCGGTTTGGGGACACTGGGTGTGGGGACACTGGGTGTGGGGACACTCGGTTTGGGGACACTGGGTGTGGGGACACTCGGTTTGGGGACACTGGGTGTGGGGACACTCGGTTTGGGGACACTGGGTGTGGGGACACTCGGTGTGGGGACACTCGGTGTGGGGACACTCGGTGTGGGGACACTCGGTGTGGGGACACTCGGTGTGGGGACACTCGGTGTGGGGACACTCGGTGTGGGGACACTCACTGTGTGGGACACTCACTGTTGGGGACACTCAGTGTGGGGACACTCACTGTTGGGGACACTCACTGTTGGGGACACTCACTGTTGGGGACACTCGGTGTGGGGACACTCGGTGTGGGGACACTCGGTGTGGGGACACTCGGTGTGGGGACACTCACTGTGTGGGACACTCACTGTGTGGGACACTCAGTGTTGGGGACACTCACTGTTGGGGACACTCGGTGTGGGGACACTCACTGTGTGGGACACTCACTGTGTGGGACACTCACTGTGTGGGACACTCAGTGTTGGGGACACTCACTGTTGGGGACACTCGGTGTGGGGACACTCACTGTGTGGGGACACTCACTGTGTGGGACACTCACTGTGTGGGACACTCACTGTGTGGGACACTCAGTGTTGGGGACACTCACTGTTGGGGACACTCACTGTGGGGGACACTCACTGTGTGAGTGCGGGTTGTGCTGCACACCTGCTTTGTGTAATACTCCACCTCGCTTTCACATTTCTTTGTCAACTCGCATTGAACCTCCTCTTTGGTGTTTCCATCTCCACCAAAGTATTGACACCCAAACACTTCCCTGACTCACAGCGAGTTCAATCATCATTGGCAAATTATCTTGTTCTCCTGTATTACACTGGACGTGAAGATGTGATGTTACAATGTGCAGGGGAAGCTTTGTAAATATTTTAATTTGTTGATGCTGATATAGAGAATTGATGTTAGCTGTTTATTTATTTATTTTCTGATCTGGTTGAAACATTGTGAAGACCATGACCGTTCGCCTTCCTGAGAAAGGGGAAAACAAAACGAGGATCTGATACTCTAGGTCCTCGACCTTTTTTGGTAGTGTGAGGAGGCCAAATTCAAGAAAATGTAATGTAATTCTTCTTCTTCTTTCAGCTGCTCCCGTTAGGGGTCGCCACAGCGGATCATCTGTATGATCCACATAGTGATTTGGCACATGTTTTACGCCGGATGCCCTTCCTGACGCAACCCTGGTCGCCTCCTACGACACAGGGATATGGTACACCTATTTTAACCGGGGTATACACCGGCCCAGTACACTGGTACTCATTTTGCCGACCTCGGAAGGATGACAGGCTGAGTCAACCCCCTGGTGTATTAATTCAGTGGCCGAACGGGGCTTGAACTCAGGACCTTTTGGATCCCAAGCCGCTGCCCTAACCACTGCGCCAACACCAGGCTTAAGAAAATGTAATGTAATTAAAGTTGCAAAAATGGTTCATTTAGTGGGGATTGAGCTATGAAGGTCTTTGTGCTTGTGGTCGTGTGGCAGCTTAGCTGCTGGGGTAGCTATGATTTCTTGAAGCACCACTGTGTCGCTGATGCAGTGCCCCTCTACCAGTCCAAATACTGGAACTGGTACTCATTTTGCCGACGTCGGAAGGATGACAGGCTGAGTCAACCCCCTGGTGTATTAATTCAGTGGCCGACAGGGCTTGAACTCAGGACCCTAGGATCCCAAGCCACCACCCGAACCACTGAGCCAACACCAGGCTATGAAGGTCTTGAAAATATTGAAAGGAATTATTCCGCTCTTAGAGTCAGTATTTGCTCGTACTGTGTATATTAGAGGAGCCGTGTCTGTGCATGTGTACCATTTTTCACACCCAAGAAAGAAATTTCAAACTTTGCTTTGTTTGGCATCAAACCACATCCACTACTCAAGCTTATGAGTAAGTAACTTTCACCACTCAGCCACAGCAACTTTTACACAATAAACATTGCCTTTTTATTATTATTATTATTATACAAGATGTCATCCTTATGGGCCGGAGGAAGAAGAAGCAGGACTTGGAGCACTACTGTTAAGCACACAAACAGGCACTTTGCAAATCATGTGTGTGTATATATATATATTATATCTATCTAAAATTCCAGCAGTGTGTGTGTGACCGCTATTTCTCAACAACCCCTGGTCCGATCTAATTGAAACTTGCCAGGTATATTGCTGGGGACCTGAGTATGTGCCTTTTCAAGGTTTGATATTAATTGGACAAGTGGTTCCCAAGTTATGGCCATTTATTTACTAACCAATGAAAGGACACGTTGCTGTGTAGGCCGGTGCGCGGCCGGCTGATGTTGACGTCACGGGCCGTGCGGGTTACGATGGGGATCAGTGCCTTAGTTACCGTGGCGTAGGAGTGGCAATGGTCAATGGCAGCGAAAGTCATGGCAAGCAAAGACAGGGAGGTAAACTCGATTTTAATTTTGATTTTAATTAACTCTGTGTGTGGAAGTATCACAGCAGTTGTTACTTCAATGCAAGAGATAATTCGTGGAATGCATGCAAACATTCCGTATGGGCACTCACCACTTCCGGATAGTGATGACACTGTATTCTAATAATTTCTCGATTTATTATGCGCATTTATAGATAAACATAATGCCCCAATCCAGTCGTCGTTTAAGAGAGCGAAGGAACGGACTGTGTGGTTGTTTGAAAGTTTTTTTTTTTTTTTTTTTTTTTTTAATTGGTTTGCACATACGGGCACTCACATACGGCCATGCACGTATGGGCACGCGTGTAAGGCCATGCACATACGGACACGCATGTACGGCCATGCACATATGGGCACGCGAGAGTGAAGGAACGGCCTGTGTAGTTGTTTCTGGCTCGCGGTTTGAAAGTTTTTTTTTTTTTTTTTTTTTTTTTTTTTGGTTTGCACGTACGGCCACGTATGGGCACGCACTAGTATATAGAATGATAAACAAAGAATATAAATTATATGGAAGGATCATATACAACGACGACATGTTGTCAAAGATCATTCATTTCTGGCTGGCTCACTTCATTGTACAAGGTGATTAAGACTCTCAGGGCTTCAATTTTTACTGGATGTTTTCCCAGCCTCGATTGCACATCATTCCACTGTACAAAAGGCATTGATAAAAGTACCGGCTCACACTGTGCAATCATCCCTCGTGTTTTGTATCAATATGTTTCTTTTATTGATTCCAAAACCCTTTACGTATATATATATATATATATATATATATATATATATATATATATATATATATATATATATATATATATATATATATATATATATATATATATATATATATATATATATATATATATATATATATATATATATATTGTTATGGCCGTGGAAATTCGCAGAACACCATAAAGGTCCTTAATTCAGTTATATCGATATGTCCGTGTTCAGTTAGATTTCCCCACTGTTGTTTAATGGTAATTATTCGTGTGGACAGGGCTGTGATCATTGAGTTAGCTGTTATTCTTTTACTATCGTTATTTTGGACCAACCGCTTCACACAACTACCTTAACCACAAGCGCCCAACCACACCACCCTCATGACCACCACAAAATGCCAGCCATGCGACCATTACAACAGCCACCGTAACCACCACCACGTTGCCACCTCAGCAGGATTGCGAGAAGCCTGACATTCGTCGGGAGAGAACGGTCGACGGCCTCACCCCTCCCCCTCCAACGAAAAACACGTGCGGAAGAGATGCGGGGAGGCAGTTATTATACCAAAAGAGCCGAGCCGAACCCTTCTGGAAGTTTCCCGCAGGAGCTGGAAGGAAGGCGGGGCGAGAGCGGAGGGCGGAGCGTGGGGAATAAAAGGGCGCACTGGACGCAGCATAGAGTTGTTGTTGGAGTTGTTGCTGTTGTTGCTGCTGCGTGGAAAGAACTCGTCTGAAAGTTGTTGAGGTTGTTGTTGCTGCGTGGAAATAACTCGTCTGAGAAAGAGCTGCTGCTGGAGCTGTGTGAAGGTCTGGGCTCGTGTCAGAGTCGGGAGCTTGGACCAGTCAGTCGGTGGAGGCCCGGGTGTCGCGAAGGAGACACGGGCTGGAGGCGCAGCCCTGCTGTGTCGCGCGAACCTGCGCATTCATGTGGGGAGAGCCGGAGAGAGCTCGCCTGCCATGCGGAAGGCCCGAGCTCAACCGCGGCTACGCTAGCTGCCGTGGGGATGGGACGTCGCGACTCGCCCCATCAAGGCACCACGAGGGTGCAGGTAACCTGCAACGGTCTCGTGGGGCCCTTTCGGTCACCAAAGCCCCACGTTATAAAGGACCACAGGCCCAGTCTGACTCCCTTGTCTGTGAGGGGGTCTTTTCTTTGCTTTTCTTTTGAATGAATGTTGTGGCGCTGAGTCCCGTAAGTAAAACTTGTTTAAGTACATGTACATGGTAAAACAATAGTCGGTTGTAGTGTTTTCGCCTTGCTCGTGTCCTTGTCCCATCCCGCAGTCTCCGCAAATCAACCGCATGCGTGTTTTGAATTCCTTGCTTGTGTATACGTGCTTGTATAATACCTGCATTGTTTGTATACGTGTAAAATAGATGTGCTGGTTTAAATGTACCCCGTTCGTCGTGTCATTTTCCCCCATTGAAGTGCCATATCATTTTTCGGAATACTAGTTGGTTTTTGAATACCGATAATAGAATCGGGTCCGGCGAGGTCTTGCAATAATACCGCTCGGTTATCTCAGAACAGAACGAACCGCTTAAGCGGTTCATGTCCAAACAGGCCTTCGCCGAGGTACGGTCCCTCGGTAGGTTACCCGCGCGAATACTTAGGTATATCGATATTCGGCGATTGACCCTGTCGCGTGCGGGTAGAATACGGACTGGGCCGTGGTGTGCGTTGACGGCACACCCGTGACTGGTTCTCGGCGTTGTTCCGGGAAGTCACGACTGAATTGCTCGTCCGGTGGGCGTGCGGCTGCTATTAGTGAAAAGCGGTCATTCGCACGCTGGGCGTGCGGGGTAGATTCGCAACAATATTATTGTGGGCCGGGGGGGTCGGTGGCGATAAACGACCACTAGGTGGAGCAGTGGAGTTGTCTCCCACCGAACACCCGGAATTTAGGTCGTGACTCTCGGATAAATCCGAAGGTCCCAGGTCCCTTAGCAGACTGTGGTCACCAATACTTCGACGGCGTGGGGTTGGGTTAATTGCCTAATTTCAATATACCTAAGTACCCACGTCGTCCAACTTCCGGGGAAAACCACAGCTTCAGCCGACTGTCCGGACCGAGTCGCAGGTACCGACTCAGATCCGGCGTAACCGAGTGGAGTTACCAGAGCTGCGCCGGTCCCAATGAACAATCCACGGCACGAACGCCCCTACCAATTCGCAACACGCACCATGCTAGGCCAATGGAGGAAAGCACAGAAAACGAGCTGGTACATTTAACACGGAGGGTTTATTTTACAATAATAATTATCGGGGAGGGGAGCACACAGAGCAGAGTTGTCACGAATAAAAGGCAGGCAATGTACAATGAACAAGGAAAAAACACTTAATTCTACTTGCAGGATGGCGCCACACACACACACACACACACACACACACACACACACACACACACACACACACACACACACACACACACACACACACACACACACACACACACACAAAATGGACCTCGTGGGTCTGTTTTCGATAGAGTTGGGTACCTCCCCGCCTCGTGCGGTTTCACCAACTCGAACCCACGACTCGAAGTCCACGATGTGAGTGTGAGCATCGTTGGCCTTGTTGCACAGATCAGTGAACTCATCCTCAGAGCGGAGTTTCTTCACGCACTCTGTAGCACTCGCCACCAGTTCCAACCCCGTTAGCAAGTCCATGTCCTCTGCCTGCAAGAGTCTGTTAGGGCCATCTAACAACATCAGCAGTTTTTGTACAAAGATAGCAATGAACATAAAGGCAGGCCCAGAGACTTCCCGCAAAAGCCCAATAGCCTCCATCCTCATCTCTGCACCGTAGGCGCGCTCTGCATCAATCTCCGACAGTAAGGATGTGATATCCTTTAAAGATCCTATGATCACAGAAACGGTGGCTAAATGTCCCGTCAACATTTGATCAAGAAGTCGTTTTAACCGCTCACCTTTATACTGTGCAGCAACAGTGGGCTTTCTGAAGAATTTGTACAGGCAACAACAAACCTCGAGGAAATGAGTGACAGCTTTCTCTGCTGCCAGTGCGTGGAGAACTACCAGATGGAGTTGGTGATTTAAGCACTGCACATCGGGGATTTCTCTTTCCAATATCTCTTGCAACAAGTTTTGCACCCCACCGTGCTTCCCAGCCAGTACTGAAGCCCCGTCGTACACCTGACTTAATATTTTTGACGTGTCAAGTCCTGTTTTTGTCAGCTCTGCAATTATTAGGTCTGTCAATGTTTTTGCATCTCCAGCGTCGGCTGTAGCTATTGTGAGTAGACGCTCTGTTGCTTCATTTGATGCCGATACAAAGCGAATGATGATTGATATGTTCTCACATTCAGTGGGGTCCCTCGTCCCATCCACCTTGATGGTAAACCACGATGTGCCGACTTCTTCCATGATGGCATCCGTCACAACATTACTCAATGTGCAGATCAGTTCATTCTGCATTTCCGGACTAGTATGGCTTGCGTTTCGTGGGAAATGCTTTATTATTTCGCCTAGCTCGGTGTCTTTTTTGAGTGTGTAGTTTAAAAGCGAGAGAAAGAGCCCACTGTGCCCATCTGACATATCCTCAAAATTATCAAGGCTCCCTCTAAAAGGTATCTGATTTTTCGCGAGAAATCCCACATCTATAAGAGCAGACACAAAGTATCGGTTTCTATTTAGCTGGTCAGCATTGAGGAGTGTGGAAATCTCCTTACCACAATCGATGCACCTCTCATTCTCCTTCCACCTCAAAACACAAATTAAATGTTCCTTTGAAGTTGCGTGTTTGTAAAATACCCTGCCTTTCTCAACGGCATGTTTCCAATTCCGGTAGCCTCGCACTGTGAAAGTAGAGTCCACTGGGCCACGTGCGGTGTTAAACTTCCTACATGGATAACAGAATGATGCATCTGTCTGCACACTGTATTCCAGCCATTCATTAGTCTGGTACCACGAGGACACAAACGAGCGACTCTTGTTCTGCAACAGATGGCCAGGGTACCGCTGTAGAACAACTTGATTCGGTCTCTCACTTCCAAGATCATCGGGAAGCAGCTTGACAGTCACACCCGACCCCGAGGCCGCCGCCGAGCGTGGCAACTCGGCTGCCTGCACTGGGGCTCTAGCCGCAGGGCTAACGTTGCTGGCTTGGCCAGGTTGGCCAGCTTCTGTCGGTATTTCATCGACATGATCGTCTTTTCCTCCTCCTCCTCCAACTCCTCCCATAACATGTCTTTCATCATCTTCTTTATTATCGTTGGTTGCATTTTTTTTCCTTTTCTGGCCCATTTTCGTATATCCCATCATCCATGTCTTTTTCTCCTGCTGCTAGCTAGTGCTCTGTGATTCGTCCCTCGTGACTCACGTCACTCATCTCATGACTCGCGAGATTTTATGGTTGACGGTTTTATTTATTAAATGATGCATGCATCAAAAACAGGTTTTATCTGCATCATTTCAAATGTAAGCACGATTGCAAACACACATACTTTGAATTTTTATTATAAAATTACTTTTGTAAGATGGAGGGTTGACTGGTTGTGAAGGTCACGTGATGCACGTGCACTTCATCTTTAATTATGTAAATTTATGTCTTTTCCTTAATTATATTATCATATGACTATATTACATTTATACCTAACTTACAACCAATCAGGTAACCTGCTCAATAGGACCTCCATATCGAATACACTGATTGGCTATTCCTTAAAACTAAATGATCCACAATATATATATATATATATATATATATATATATATATATATATATATATAACCACCCACAACATCAACATTCGACACGAGGTCTTGCGGCTGTCTGTCGTCTTGGCTGCTGGCGTTGGTGCTTGCGTTATTATCTTTTATCTTGTGGGCTTGGACTGTATTGTCTTGCCAATTGCTTTTGGAGATGCGCTAGCAAGCGCACACTTATCTCTTGACTGTTATTCAAAGAAGGATATTATTATAGAACAGTTTATCCAAGAACGCCTTATTATTCACCACTTTGAACATCTGGAATAAGGGTTTTAGTTCACACAGGTGAACTCTTAAACAGCAAGTTCACAGTGGGCACTCATCCTTAAACACTAAATTGTTCACAGGCTGCAACAGGGCATAAATGGGTGGCGTACAAGTGGGGGGGGAATTGCACCAAAATGCCCCCCCCCTAGTGACGGGCCTGAATTTAGAGTACATTAATATAATTATTTCTTCCACACCTGTCTACCAACAACATACAAATTTTTAACAGAAGTCATCACAGAAACGAAGTACCACCACCTAACACAACAAGGAGGCCTCGAGGCAGAACCGAAGGGATGCAAGAGAGGATGTTACGGAACAATAGACGACAATACTGAACAAGGCCATATTCAAAAACTGCAACCCCAGAAGAACCAAATTATCCACAGCCTGGATGGACTATTAAAAAAAAAAATCTTTTGATAGTGTCCCACATTCATGAATGATAAAGTGCATGCAAATGTACATGATAAATCCGCAAATAATCAATCTGATTGAGAAAGCCATGGATGTATGAAATACCACACTAATCCTGCAGCACACGGAAGGAAAGATCACAATACTAGGAGTGAAGATACAACGTGGGACCTTTCAAGGAGACAGTCTTTCCCCTCTCTTGTTTTGCTTGGCTCTGGATCCACTAACTAATCTCATAAAGGTGTAAGGACACAGATACACCCTAACAACCAATAAAATAATGTCAAAAGAAACAAGAAAGGTGACACATCCACTGTACATGGATGATTTAAAACTCTGCACTGAACGGCAACAAATTGGCACAACAACTGAAATTAGTGAATCGGTACTCTGCTGACATCCAAATGGAATGTGGCCTTGATAAGTGTGCTAAGTGCACATCCGTACAAGGTAGACCAACAAAAATGGACAACATAAAAATCGACCTAGATATAACGATATAGGAGTGAGACAATGGAGTATCTTACAAATACCTTGGATAGAAGAGGGCCAACAAATATGTCATTAAAAAAATGTGCAAAACAATTATCAAGGAATACCTGCATAGAACGAGGCTGATCCTGAAAACATACTTTTCCCCAAGGAACAAAATCAAAGTCATAAACCAACTAACAGTACCAGTGTTCCAATACAGCTGTGGAATAGTAAACTGGCCACATGTGGAAATCAGAAAACTAGATATCGGAACAAGGAAACTCCTCACTATACACAAAATGTTCTGCAAAAATCAATGCATCCTCTAAATGTACCTGCTGAGGAAAGGAGGTGGTGGCCTAAATGGAACTCGATCAAGTGCACAGAGTGACGACTATAGGATTAGCAGAGTACGTGAAAAGTTATACAGACTACCATATACAATTTGTATACAAGCATGAACGCAAGCCAGAAAAGATATCTCTCACTCACCTTGCCAAAAAACTTTCAAAAACAGGTATGAATAGATGTCACATGCCAAACTGTAATGACAATAAATATAGCTCCAACGATGGCAAAAAAAATGCAAGCCAAAAAGAATCAACATATATAGTGACAACTGGGAGAAAGAGACAAAAGAGCAGGGAAATAGATAAACAAGGACAAATGTGTCCAAGAGCCGCGTCATAAAGGTTTTGTCTTCACCAGAAGAAGAACAACAACAACAACAATGCGGCGCTCTCTTAGAGCCAGCGTTTGCAACGCGACGCGGCTAAAAAACAACAAAAAAAACAATAACAACAACTTCCGATATTTCGTCACGTGCCTTGATGGAGCCAATAGTGAGACCCGTCATGGGGGCTCCTCATTCATGACGAGAAAATAGTGTATTTACGAAATTACAACACATTAAATGGAATAATCTTTAAATAGCAACGTGAACTTTTCGAAACTTTAAAGCAAATGTCCGAATATATTTAAAAGTTCATGATAGACGCTCTCAAAAGGCACCCTCAATGCGAGGATGTGTACAGGTGTTTAGTATTTAAGGAGATCCGGATCCTGTATATAAAAGAGCCGTGTCCTAAAGGTTTTGTCTTCACCAGAAGAAGAAGAAGAAGAACAACAACAACAACAACAACAACAACAATGCGGAGCCCTCTTGGAGCCAGCGTTCGCTACGCGAGATGCGGCTAAAAATAAAAGAGTTGGACAAATTGGGGATAGACAAAGAAGGATCACTGGAATGGCTAAGAAGAGGTCAGCTCAATTGGGACAGAGAACAAATCATTATAAATGTCCAAGACCAAGTTCACAACACGAATGGCTTTAAATAAAATGGCAGGACAGCCAATCGGATAAGTGTAGGTTCTGAAAGCTAGAAACGGGAAGCATGAGCCACTTCCTATCGGGATGTAAAAACTCATGTCAGAACAGCTGAACACACAAAGGCACAACAAGGTATGTAGAGTAATCCACTGGCACATCTGCAGAAATTTCAACATCTCAGTTCTACAAAACTCATGGAAACATCAGCCAAAACAATCATTGAAAACGAGGACATAATGCTCATGTACGACCTGATGATCCCATCCACCATGAACATAGAAAACAAAGCACTGCGACCGGACATAGTAACTCAGATACAAAAAGGAAAAGAAAGTATTGTTAATTGAGGTTTCAGTATCCAGTGATCTTTGTCTAATTAATGTAGAAGTCAAGAAAATGTCCAAATATCAAGACTATAAGAATGAAGTGAGAATATCTTGGAAGCTGAAGAATGCCAAAATTGTACCAGTGATAAATGGAGCAACGGGAACAATAAAGAAGAACCTAACAAAGATCCTACAAATCATCCCGAGGAACATTACCACAAACAATGCACAATTGGAGGCTGTCCGGGGCTCATCGACGATCCTGAAAAGAGTCCTCGGGGCAAAACTCTGAGAACAACATAACTTCACAACTTAGGTCATGAATCACAATCCTTCACTGAAACGATGGTGGATACTTCCAGTCCTGGGAGGGCTCTGTTCCACATTGTGAAACGCGCATATGTAGATAACAACCAACGACACTTCCATGGATGCATCTCCTTTTGGAAATATATGTATAGTTATTTTATTCTACATTATCATGGTGCTCTGAATTTTGTAGCATGATGCAGATTTCAACGTCAATTTTATGCGTTTTTGCATATTAATTGGTATACTATACTATGCAGGATGGGGAGGGATTAGGATTGTTGCCAAATAAAAAGATCTCTGGAATGCATCTACTCTGATTGGTGAGAAGCCACTGTCTATCATTAGTGATTTTTAATAACCTCCAATTAAGGACTTGTTATACCCACACTTTTTGAAGAAAAAAATAATGGGGGTATATTGTAATCGGCTCTGTCTGTCTGTCACCAGACAGACAGAGCCGATCGCCACATGGCAAGAAGGTGCGAGAGCAGCATCATTTTTGGGCTCTCTCCCTGGGATGGCGTCAAAAGGTCAGACACCAAAAAATGCAATTACAGGCACATTTTAAAACATATTTTTAATGAAACTTTGTATATGCAATCAACATTGGGAGATTCATGAAATATGTAACTTGTTTTTTTAGCTCCATGGGTGGGGATTTGGGGTTGTAGGGTCAAAATGGGGAAAAAAATAACAAAGTTTTATTTTGGGTCATTCCTGGTGGAACATTTTACCATCTTTAAACTTTGCTTGAGGTGGGAAGTGTGGGGATTTGCAATGGTGCGCGTGTGCCATTGACTTCATTCTTGTGAAATGCTCCACCAGGCGCATTGTTCTTTCAGATTTGTTACCCTCTTATTTGCTGTTGATCACGTTCATGATCTGCACAGCTGTTTCAGGTCTGTGGTTTCCCACAATTCTTTTAATGCACTGGCAATTCCTCTAGGTGATGTGCCTTTTACATTCAGTGTTCTGAAGTGAACCCTAATTTTATTTGGCACTCTTTTCTGTTGTCTGTAGACTTGAGGGACTGTTTGTTTACATTCCATTATTAGCATAGCCACTTGCAGGGATAGTCTCTTCATTTAATTTCATTATCACTTCCTTTAAGGTCATTTCAAACTTTCTGCTTATCCCAGTTGTAAAAAGATTTATGTACACCACTGCAGCTTCTCTCTCTCTCTCTATATATATATATATATATATATATATATATATATATATATATATATATATATATATATATATATATATATATATATATATATATATATATATATTAGACAGTATGTAGCAATGGAATAGATTGTCTCTTTTTATTTCTGGCTGTTGGTTTTTTCAAAGATGTTTTCAACAATAAACAAAAAGTCTGATGATAATGACAACTTCATTTCAAGTGCAACACTCTA
Organism: Eptatretus burgeri; assembly: GCF_056783735.1. Lineage (NCBI taxonomy): Eukaryota > Metazoa > Chordata > Myxini > Myxiniformes > Myxinidae > Eptatretus > Eptatretus burgeri. The sequence goes on from NC_140966.1 coordinate 14,218,147, forward strand.
AAGCAGTAAAATATATATTCTTGAACAAATTTCACTACTGCACAGCTGATCCATACCAGATTGCCTTTAAAGCAACAGACACCATGCAGAACCAAAGCAGCCGTTAATGATGGCAGTGGTCAGAAGGATTCCCCCGTACCACCTGTGCTTGCACCAAAACCTTCCCTTTTTGTCTCAAGGGTAGACAAACACTCTTCCCAACATGACTAGACTGTTTCCTGCCATTGCCAAGAATAATAAATCTCACACTGCGCTGGGATAGTATCAGCTTTCGGTGATATCCGAAGGGGCCACTCCATATCCCACAGCTCCAGGCTAGGCCAAATAGAGCACATACGACCAGCTTTACATATTCGGTTAGTTTCTTGAATTCACTTTGTTGATTTTTCAACCCACTTTGTGTACTTATTCTTTCCTGACTTATATTTAACCTCTGATAACATGTTGGGCTCAAGCTTATCGGGTCCATATTACTGCAGTTTACATCTTGTAAGCATTGCCCATGGCAAAATAATAAAGTTTGAGATGTTGGCAAATCCTTTTTTTTTAACACAACTGGACTGTTTAACCATTCGGCCTCAGCCATAAAATACCAATCCAACCTTCATGGTTTATCTACAAAAAACATTCTGTAAAATGCATGCTACATGCTGCCAAGGGTGTGGCTGAAGCAATATTTTAGGCTTGAAAGTTTTTGGCAGATTTGTCCAAGAAACAAGTCTGTATGACCCAAATGCTTTTGTTTTGAAAAAGAAAATGTTGTCTGTGTGTCTGTGTCTACATCTGTTGTGGTGGCATGTGAGGTTTACTCGTGATAGTTATGTGAAGCTTACTTTCCGTCGGGTTTTTGTTGTTTTTTTTTGTATACAGATCATAGGTTTGTGGAGTAGTTAGGACACAGAACTGACCAGGGAATAACAGAAAAGAAAGAACAGTGGAGGGGGCGGAACACCCGGCATTTGGCCAGAGTGACAAAATATACCTGGAGGAAGAAGGGATATGGGGAAGAATTAGAGCAAGGGGAGGGGGTGAATGAGCTGGATACAAGTGCAAACTCTCAATCACAGAGGTGGAAGGGAAAACTGGGGAAGAAGTAGAAGTGGAGGATGAAGGGTGGGGGTGGGGGGATTGCACGATAACTTGGAAACATTGAAACAGGTGGGCTTGGGGAGGGTTGATGAGGGTATAAAAGATCATGAATATGGATGGGGGATGGTGTGAACCTTGAGATGGTGTGAACAACTGTCTTGAAGCATTGGAGAGAAGAATGAGATTGAACAGTCAGGAAGTTACTTCTACAGATAAAATAAAAGAAAAACGAATGAGTGGAGGTGAGCAGTGATTCTGGATTTTGGAAGTTTCACCAGAAGAAGGTTACTTGCAGACCACATGCACCTTGCAGAAACCTGCCGGCGACTGGTGCTGGGGGATAGAGCATAGAAAGAAAGGGCAGAGGGTGTAAGACCATAAAGGAGGCGATAGAAGACAGAGAGATCACCGACTTGTCTATGATGTAAAAGTGATAGGCCCAGAGACTCGACTTCATTGCAGGAGATTTCACTAATCCCGAAGGCTTTGGTTTCCATGACATCCAGCTGAGCAAGATGTGAGTCAGGGATCCCAGCCAGGAGGGGAGAGCAGTACTCCATCAAGCTACAGATGAAGGCCTTGTAGGTAGATAAGAGTTCAGAAAGATGCCCAGCGAGGGCAACCTGAGATTATTCTGCTGGGCTCACAACAAATGTGTGTCCATTCTCAGGTGAGCCAGAAAAGCAACTTGCAAATCTTAAGGCTGAATTCTGCAACCAGTGTCCTTCAACATCTTGATGATGTCTTGTATGTGCTCCTTCTCTGTCCCCCCCCCCCCCGCACTTCACCCCAAAGGTCATAGAACCTGACTCTGCTCTAGTCCCATGCTCTGCTTCTGCTTCTTATCTATATTCTCTATGCAGGATGTCCTTGACCTTCAACCATCGTTCTCATGCTTAGAAGAAAGCCACCGTAACTCAATTGCACGAGAGGGTGCAAAAAAAAAACACAGATCCTCTATTACAGGTTGGTTAGCTTATTTCCAATTACAAGCAGCAATGGAATCGATCATTGCGGCCACCAGAAAGTCGTTATTTTTCTCAAAAGACTGCTTGAGTGGAGGAAGTCAGAAGTCAACGGAATTAAGGCGACCTATGCCACAGGCAGAGCTTGGCAAGCAAAGCAGAATGCCAGACTGTCAAATGCCCGATTATATGTGCAGGGAGATGGTCCTAACCAATTGTTTTAGATTGAGGCTATTGTAAGGGAGCAACCTGAATGACACGGGATATGGCTGTTTGCACAGGCCAACTGGCAGGGACTTAAATCTGTCCTCTCGCAAAAGGATTGGAACACCATCTCCACAGCACTTGATATCGATTCCACATGGGTATACTTTCACAAAAGTCTACTTTCTCTCATGCACCGGTTTACACATTTCTTTTGCGACTTTCCCATGCATCCTCTCGACCATGGTACACTGAATCCTGTGTAGAGGCAGTTGCAGTCAAGCAGATTGCTTTCTCACTTTGGATAAATATCTCTCATCTTGTTAGGCTCGCAACAATTTTGTGTCCATCCTTAGGCAAACCAGAAAATATCATCTTGCAAATCTCAAGGCTGAACTATCCAACTCATCTCATTACTTTGAGTCATGGTGGCTTCTTGTCAAGTCTGTCTCTGGTGTATACTCTTCCTCCATCCCATCACTCATCTCAAACAGCAGTGTAGACTCTGCCTGAGATAAGGCAGAGTGTTTAAACTCTGCCTTTTCCTTCAAATGTGTACCCAACCCATCCCACTCTATCCTCATCTTATGCTGATGTGTTGTCTATATCAATGTGTTATGCACACATCTTTTATACAAGTCATACCTTGTTGATACAAACAGTGTTTTGGGGCTTCCAGAAAGTGAGAATCATACAACCTTCAATCTGTCCTCTTACTAAAGGATTGGAACACCATCTGATGTTCACCATCTGATGCTGATGTGTTGTCTTATCATTGTATACTGCACTCTTTGAACTTCTCTCCTGGGAAGGTAGAGATAGTTATGTCCAGCCTTGATCCTGCTTCGGTGACAGGCAAAAATGGAATCAGTACCGTTGTTCTCAAATCCTGCTTTGCTGTTCTTGCATCCCACCCCCACTGCCTCCCCCTCGATCTGCCATATTCAGTGTTTCCTCATTTGGTCTCCCCTCTCCCATTGGAGGCTGGAGTTTCCCAAGGGAATGTTTTGGGCCCAGTCTTGTTCCTTATCTATATTAATGACTTCCCTGATGCTTTGGAAAACTCTCTCTTCCTTGTTGCAGATAACTCAACATTGCGTCGAACAGTGCACCATCTCTGCTTGGCAGGCAGCAGCTGTGTCTCTGGAAATTATAAGACTCTGTTCTGATAAATTACACGTCCTTTAATCTTGTAAAATCTGTCATCCAATTGCTCTGGAATGGTCATCAAAATAAATCGCCTATTTCCTTGGTCATCCACTGGAAGAAGTTCAGTCTCTTGAACTTCTAGGCCTCACTATCAGCCACGACCTTTCCTGGGCCAAACACATGGCAAAGCTGGAATCCAAAGCCAGCCGCAGATGAGACATCTTCCATCAATCCAAGTCTTTCCTTGGAAAGTGACAGCTACTTGAAGTCTTCAAGGCCCTTCTACATACTGCTCTCTCTGCTGGCAATCCAGAATTATATGTTTCTCCTGGATTCTGTTGAATCTTCTTCTTCTTCTTCTTCTTCTTCTTCTTATTCCTTAACGCTCATTATTAACCCACCTTTTCTTGTGGGGTCGGCTGGGAGAAGCTTGGCCTGAGTCTTCACGAACCAGTTGGCCAGGCCTGATGTTCGACTAGGGCAGGAATTTAGGATTTGGCTGTGGTGCCGGCGATTGCTCACCTACTCATCATTTGAGTTGGTTGTCAACATTCACGTGATTCCACTTAACATAGGATTCAATAAACATCCACTTTTAACATGATGTCAATCTTGCTCAAACCTATTTATATAACTTCTGACCAAAAAGTATATCAACTAGAGGGGGAGCACTCAGGAGAGTGCAAAACCTCTGCCGCCAATACTGCTGGGTCACTCAAGTGAACCTTATATCTTATTCATTAAATATGATGTCAACAGTGCTAACAGTTATAGTTCTTTTCTCCAACATTTTTTTTTGGGGGGGGGGGGGGGTTGGAAATCACTTAAAACATGTAGAAATGCAAAAAAAATATAAAAAATTTCTCTTAATTTTTTGGGGTGGGGGGGACCAAGTCCAAAATCTAATGGCATGATCATTGGACCATACCTAACCACCCCACCAAGTTTCGTCGAAATCTGTCGAGGAGTTTTTTCCATAATACTGTTCACAAACAAGCAGTCATAGACTGGTACTTACAAAATCGTCAACTTGACCTCTGACCTTGTCTTTTTTTTTTTTTTTTGTATACCTTGGTCGAGGCTCGTATGAGAGCTAACACACAACTCACAGCAAGGAGGCATGAGACAAGAGGGGCGGGAGTGGAAGGGACAAAACAGTGGGGAACAGACACATTAGGTGAACTGTGGAAGGGAGAGGGATGGGGATGGGACGGGGAACATGGCGAAGAGAAGATGGACATTTCAAGGACTTTCAGGAAGGAAAGCAGGAGAAATGAAGGAAGTGGGCTTGGGTGGATTATCGGGGGTAGAAAAGATCGAGGATTTGGATGGGGGAAGATAAGAGGTGGTGGTGAACAGCTGTTTTGAAAGCCTGGAGAGAAGAATGGGAAAGAATAGAGTGAGGAAGTTTATTCCAAAGGCGGGAAAAAAGAGGAATGAAAGAGTGAAGATGAGCAGTGATTCGTGATTCGTGATCTAATAAAAGCATGAATCAGTCAGAAGCCCAAGGGGAGCTTGAATTCTGAATTCATTGTGGTCTACGATTTTACACTGGTTTGCAGATAATGAGTCCCAGACAAAAACTAGATTTCTTATAAAAATTCCATTTTTTTGTTTTTATTTTTAAAAAGTGATTCAGTACCAGCAGGATATGCCAGATAATAGGTGTATTACTTTTCAGAAGAATCTGATAAAAGACTTATTATTTATTATATATATCAGTTATTCATCGCTGTTCCAGAATTTCGACAACAGAGTTTTAAGCGTCCTCAGCGATCGCAAAAACCGAAGACAAAATTAAAATCGAAGTTAAAACGAACTCGTAACGTCGAGCGAAGCAAAAATACTCCATTTCTCCACATGAATTTACGGAATTATGTTTGACCTCACTGTGACCTTGACCTTTGACCGATTTTGACCAAAATCTAATCAGCACTAGCCATCACCCTCCTGAATCACGTGGTGTAATTTGACATTGGTAGCTTCTTCCGTTCTCGAGTTATCGTGCCTACAAACAAACAAACAAACAAACAGAAACGGAAGGCATCAATATACTTACAAAATCTTTAGATTTCGTAAGTAACAAACAGAAAGGGGTGAAAACAGTAACCTCCGATCTTCGATGGCGGAGGTTAATAAAACAACCCAATATTGAAAAATGCACTTGTATGATTCCCACTTTCTAGAAGCCCCAAAACACTGCTTGTATCAACAAGGTAAGACTTGTATAAAAGATGTGTGCATAAACTACATTCGCTAGATTCAAACCTCCTGATACTTGTTCCATTAAAGCTAGGAAAAGGGTAAATTGTTCCTTTTTTTTCTTGTCTTACTTTATCTGCCTTTTTACTTCTCCATTTTAAGTCCATCTTTGTTTCTGTAACCTGTACAACTTGTTTTGAATATAGTTTCCTTGAGAGTGTTGAAGTTTAGTGCTTATTTATCTATATAGTACACAGAAAAGTTTCATACTTTAATGCGAAACACCGTGAAAATAAAATAGAAGGTTGTTGTACGCTAAGGTTAAGAAGTTTGGGTTGGGAGGTGGGGTTGTGACTTGCGGTTTTGGTGGGGGTGGGGGTGGAGTTGAGGACTTGAAGTCACATTTTGCATTGTGCAGATGTTCTGTGGGTCCCTGCTAGTCTGTACTGTATTATAAATGGAGCCGCATCTGTCTGTTTGTCTGTTTGTCATGTTAGACCTTGAGAACAGATTAACAGATTTCAATAAATCCAACGACAGTGGATTTAGGGAACCTGGGAATGTTTGTGATACAAAATAATAATAATAATAAAGTTTGGTTTGTGTACATGGGCACACATGTCGAAACTGCAAACACCAACTTGCAATGCTGGTTATCCCCCACATGGAGGGCAGGATCTTTCAGGAATCATTTTTTTGTTCTTGTCCCATAGATTAGCCATCACAGCAAAGACTGCTATTCCCTTCAGCACAGTGATGGATCTTATATGCTGGTAATTGTAACTATTAAGCTGTGTGCATTTACATCCCCGTTGCAATGCTGTGATGTAATCGGGCATGACTAACAAAGTTGTTGATATGAGTATTTTCGACTGGGGCAAATGGAATAGATGGAGGAGTTTAAAGTAAATTTTGATGCCACAAGCAGACTTTTAAAACGTTGTTACGAGTAATTATGCCTGCATAGTTTGGTCAAGATACGTGAAGCGGTGAGAGAGGAGATTGGGGGGGTGGGGGGGGAGTGATAGAAAGACTCCGTAAAGTATCTTTTAAAAAAAAACGTAACCGTGGGGTCACACCAATTAGTTACATCAATGGATGGTCCAATTCAGTGATATTACATCTACAAATGTTCTGAACTATGTGACTAACCAAGGCTTCATTACAAGTGCAGTTAATTGCAGGCTTTTCAGCAAATATATGTTTTGGAGTAACTTTGGTCTTTGGCGTCTCGTGTGACACATCTACAAATGTTGTCAAAGATACTGTTGGGTGATGGTATTTATTTTGATGTTATTTGTATCTTGTAGTCCCAAACACACAATGAGTTGATTATCACTTTTGGTCCTTCACCTTGGTAACAGGAGACCCCAGCCTCAAAGGAATAATTTTAGCCATGGAAACACTTCTCGGCAGTACTGAGCGAGCCATTTATTTTGCACAAATAAAAAACATCTCCCGGTATTTTATTGCTCTTCCACAGTCTTTTATAGGGAAAGTGATAGATCTCTTCACCCGTTGAAATGCATCACTGCAAATGTAATTGTGTATCTGCACATCATTTTCATACATGTTTATTGATTTATCAGTCATGAGGGAGGACACAACTCCTACGAAATTGGGTTGGGGGTAGGGTGGGGTGGAAAGTGAACTGGTTGTGGCTGTTGCTCTTTGTTGTGGCACTTGCAGGATGACAGGCCGGTAAAATTGATGAGCCTCATGGTCATGGGATCACTCGTCTCCCAGCCCTAAGTTGCCCGCTGCCCCCTCATCACTCCATCAAATTTGGGGTCTGTACACAGCTTATTTTCTCCCGCAGTCACCCCCCGCCTATCTGCTCTTCCCCGCAACCTTTTTTTATATTTCCTATCCTTTTAAGAATTTGCATTCTCATTTTACTTTTTCCTCTTTTTTTTGGACTGTACTTTAATTTTCATCATGCTCTTCCTCACTGTTATTCTCTATTTCTTAGTTTTTTTGAAAATTTTCTTCATCTTTTTGAAGGGTATGGGTGGTCCCTTTTTCTCACCATGTTATTTTTTCTGCTCCTTTTTCATAATTTTTACATTTTCTTTTTTTTACATTTCTTCTACCATTTAATAACCTTGACTTTTTTTTCTTATTCTGTTCCTTCTCATGTTTTTCCTTTTTTAAACTGCTTTTTATTTTCAATCCTTTCGTTCTAAATGACTTTACTACTACTACTACGGGCTGGTAGGATTACCGAGAGGTGTGCATGCTCACCTCAGCTTTCTCGTCTGGGTTCAAATCCCGACCCAGCTATAAACTGTCATCCCAGTGTTTCACAGGCAGAGTGATTAATCAATGTGTGTGCTGTCCCTCGGATGGATGTTAAATAGGCATCCCGTCTACCCTAATTCGTTGTTGGACGTTGAATACCCTAGAGTAGGTGAGCTACCCTGGCCTAATTCCAAATTCCAGCCCAAACTACTGCTGATAAGGCAATGGCAAACCATCCAGCATAAACCTTGCTCAGGAAGCTGCTTCAGCAGCACCAACGCTCTGCAAAGAGTATAATGAGAGACACAGATAGACACAGAGAGACAGAAAAGACAGAGAGAGACAGTACTACTATTTTAACAGCCTCAATTATTCGCACCTTACTTTGCAGTCTATCAGGGAAGGTTTTGTTCAAGTACTTCATCAAGCAACTGGTTAGTCCTGAGATTTGACTGAAGGTGGCAATAATTTGGAACTTAGGGTGTCAGCGATAATTTGCCTACTCTGTGCGAAAGGCACCATGAAATCTTTACCCTCCACCAACTATTGCTCCCAGGCTGGTCCCCAATTTAAGGTCCATCAAGCACACTTTGTGGTGCAATGCCCTGCCAACAAAGCACCATTCAGACAGTTTATAGTTGTGATGAGAATCGATCCCAGACATGGATAGTTCGATGTAAGTGTGCTGATATTCATTCTTAATGACCTTCCCTCCTGTCTTGCTGCAGGTCAGGTCAGATTAGATCTGTGACTTGCTTCCGGTACCATGTGAACCTTCACCAACCTGTTCCATGGTCGGGTTGTCGGTGACTAAACCGTCTCCTCCACCAAGTTTCTTGGTGAGGAGTGTGTACGATATGGACACCCAGCAGGAAGAAGAACAAAACCTGTCAAAGGGCGGAGGAGCTCCTTGTGAGCCAACAGTCATCCATATCTCGTGCCCAACTGTGTCTGCAGGCGTCCTCCTGCAGTTGGGTTACTTTTTATAAGGAGGTTCGTGGCAGAATTTGCACTCCGGCCACCGTAAAACCCTTCATTCCGCAAAACATTCTTAAGCATTTTAAACGAGAACGGGCACTCGGTAGATCGCATACCTTCGCCGCCGCAACTTTTTTCCGGGCACATTTGAAAAACGTCATTTTAAAACGTCCATGACGTCACAACCGTCAGTCCGATAGACGTCAAATTTGGTGTGTAACCTCCTTGAAGGCAGTCCAACAGAATGGAATGATAAACACTGAAAAATTAAAAAGTTGAAAAATGACGTCATCTTTTGACGTCATTTTGACGCACTTCCGGGGATGTCACGTCCAATCGGGGACGACCATTCTGAAAGCTCGTAGTTCACTGAACGTTTTAATGTTGGTTTCATGTCAATAGCTCTATTAGATCTGAAGCTATGCCTACAAGTATATTTTGACCTTGAGTGTGACCTTGACCTTGACTACAGAGTTAATTGGCAAAACCTGTACATCAATAAACAGATATTTTGGTACTGATCCTAATGCCTGGATTTGGGAGACTTTGCTTTATAAATTCTTTTGATATTTGAATGTAAAATATCAGGACATTTTAGCCACAATTGAAAAACGTCATGTTCAAACGTCAATGACGTCATAACGGTCAGTCCGATCGAAGTCAAATTTGGTGTGTGACGTCCTTAAGGTAAGTCCTACAAAATGGTATGATCGAAAATTGAAAATTTACGTCATCTTGTGACGTCATTTAGACGCACTTCCGATGGCGTTACGTCAAATCTGACACTACATATCCGAAAGGTATCTCGTCATGGAACAACATGGCGGTGGTTGCATGTCGATAGCTGTATTATGAAGGAAGTTATGCTCAAAAGAGTGTTTTTGACCTTTTCATGACCTTGACCTTGACCTTTGACCCGATCGCTCCCAAAATCTAATCAAATCGTCCTTGGATACTCACGAATCATCCCACCAAATTTCATGCAATTCGGTTTAATAATTTCTGAGTTATGCGAATAACAAACAAACACACATATTCACAAATAAATAAATACACAGCGACCAAAACATAACCTTTCGCAGAATGCCAAGGTAAAAATCTGAAAAAAACACTCCGTGGGAGTACATCCTGTGCAGTTGCCTTTTTCAGGGCATTGGGGCAAAGCCTTCGGGACCACCAATCTTTGATGATAGGAGGGAAACCACGGGGTAACCTTCCCGGGTCAAATTGCGGTAGTGTGTGTCAGGGTGTTGCTGAGGTGTCGTCCACCAGACGGCAGTCTCCTTGGGTTAACTTGAGGCAGTACCTTCGGGTGGGTGCCTGGAATGTCCTCTCCCAAAGAGAGGATGATCACCTGTCTCTGTTATCATCTGAGCTCAAGCATTTGGACATCGGTATTGCAGCACTCTCTGAGGTTTGGAGCCCGGATGTGGCGAGATCATGGTGAGTGGTTACACCTGCGATTGGTCTGATCGCTCTGATAGTTACCATGCCCAAGGAGTTGCTGTAGCTGTGTCCAATAAGCTGACTCCAATGATAATTGAGGTAACACCGGTCAACGAGCGTATTATGAGACGAAGGATTCGTCACTCCTCGGGTGTCACTTCCCTGGTCTCTGTATATGCTCCAAATTAGGCAGTGATCTCACCATGAAGGAGGCATTCTATGCCACGCTCTCGTCTCTGGTTGATCAGTGCCCCAGGCGAGATACTCTTCTCGTCTTGGGAGATTTCAATGCATCGACTGGAACTGATGGGGATGGTTATGCGACATGTGTTGGTCCGCATGGGTCAGGAACTGAACCAGGATAGCACTTAGTTCCTTAACTTTGTAAGAAGTGATGGACTTTGGTAGCTGGTTCATGGTTTCAGCACCCACATGCTCATCGCTGGACTTGGTATTCCAATGGTATTCCATCGCTGGACTGGCGGTGTGGCAAGGGAGATTGACAATGTACTCGTTGATGGTAGCTAGATGATCCAGAACTGCAGGGTCTACTGGAGTGCTCAGTTCCTCAGTACTGACCATAGGCTTGTTGTAGCAACTCTGAAGTTTCCGCTTAAATCCAGGAGAATGGGAGGTGAGTGCGAGGGGAGAGGAGAGGAGAGGAGGTGAGTGCGAGGGGAGAGGAGAGGAGGTGAGTGCGAGGGGAGAGGAGAGGAGGTGAGAGTGCGAGGGGAGAGGAGAGGAGGTGAGAGTGCGAGGGGAGAGGAGAAGAGGTGAGAGTGCGAGGGGAGAGGAGAGGAGGGGAGAGGAGAGAAGGGGAGAGGAGAGGAGGGGAGAGGAGAGAAGGGGAGAGGAGAGGAGGGGAGAGGAGAGAAGGGGAGAGGAGAGGAGGTGAGAGTGCGAGGGGAGAGGAGAGGAGGGGAGAGGAGAGGAGGGGAGAGTGCGAGGGGAGAGGAGAGGAGGGGAGAGTGCGAGGGGAGAGTGCGAGGGGAGAGGAAAGGAGGGGAGAGTGCGAGGGGAGAGGAGGGAGAGTGTGAGGGGAGAGGAGAGGAGGGGAGAGGAGAGGAGGGGAGAGGAGGGGAAGGGAGAGGAGAGGAGGGCAGAGGAGAGGAGGGGAGAGTGCGAGGGGAGAGGAGGGGAGAGTGCGAGAGGAGAGGAGGGGAGAGTGCGAGAGGAGAGGCGGGGAGAGTGCGAGAGGAGAGGCGGGGAGAGTGCGAGAGGAGAGGAGGAGGGGAGAGTGCGAGAGGAGAGGAGGGGAGAGTGCGAGAGGAGAGGAGAGGAGGGGAGAGTGCGAGAGGAGAGGAGAGGAGGGGAGAGTGCGAGAGGAGAGGAGAGGAGGGGAGGGTGCGAGAGGAGAGGAGAGGAGATGAGGATGCGAGAGGAGAGGAGAGGAGGGAGGATGCGAGAGGAGAGGAGAGAGGAGGGAGGGTGCGAGAGGAGAGGAGAGGAGGGGAGGGTGCGAGAGGAGAGAGGAGGGGAGGGTGCGAGAGGAGAGGAGGGGAGGGTGCGAGAGGAGAGGAGGGGAGGGTGCGAGAGGAGAGGAGGGAGGGTGCGAGAGGAGAGGAGGGGAGGGTGCGAGAGGAGAGGAGGGGAGGGTGCGAGAGGAGAGGAGGGAGGGTGCAAGAGGAGAGGAGGAGGGTGCGAGAGGAGAGGAGGGGAGGGTGCGAGAGGAGAGGAGGGAGGGTGCGAGAGGAGAGGAGGGAGGGTGCGAGAGGAGAGGAGGGGAGGGTGTGAGAGGAGAGGAGGGAGGATGCGAGAGGAGAGGAGAGGAGGGAGGGTGCGAGAGGAGAGGAGGGGAGGGTGCGAGAGGAGAGGAGGGGAGGGTGCGAGAGGAGAGGAGGGGAGGGTGCGAGAGGAGAGGAGGGGAGGGTGTGAGAGGAGAGGAGAGGAGAGGAGGGGAGGGTGCGAGAGGGTGCGAGAGGTGAGGAGAGGAGGGGAGGGTGCGAGAGGTGAGGAGAGGAGGGGAGGGTGCGAGAGGGGAGGGTGCGAGAGGAGAGGAGGGAGGGTGCGGGAGAGGAGGGGAGGGTGTGAGAGGAGAGAGGAGGGGAGGGTGCGGGAGAGGAGGGGAGGGTGCGAGAGGAGAGGTGGGGAGAGTGAGAGAGGAGGGGAGGGAGAGTGGGAGAGGTGGGGAGAGTGAGAGAGGAGAGGAGGGGAGGGGAGTGAGAATGAGAGAGAACGGGAGGGGAGGGGAGAGTGAGAGTGAGAGAGGAGGGGAGGGGAGAGTGAGAGTGAGAGAGGAGGGGAGGAGAGTAGAGTGAGAGAGGAGGGGAGGGGAGAGTAGAGTGAGAGAGGAGGGGAGGGGAGAGTAGAGTAGGAGAGGAGGGGAGGGAGAGTAGAGTGAGAGAGGAGAGGAGGGGAGGGGAGTGTGCGAGAGGAGGGGAGGGGAGTGTGCGAGAGGAGGGGAGGGGAGAGTGCGAGGGGAGGGGAGAGTGCGAGAGGGGAGTGAGAGAGGAGAGGAGGGAGGGGAGAGTGACAGAGGTGAGGAAGGGAGGAGAGAGGAGGGGAGGGGAGAGTGAGAGAGGAGGTGAGGAAGGGAGGAGAGAGGAGGGGAGGGGTGAGTGAGAGAGCGTGAGAGGAGAGGAGGGGAGAGCGCAAGAGGAGGGGAGAGCGCGCGAGGAGAGAAGAGGAGAGGTTGGGAGAGTGGGAGAGGTGAGTGAGGAGAAGAAGGGAAGAGTGAGCCATGTGCCACTCGCTCAGGATTCAGGACGACGGAGCACGAGCCACTCGCTCAGGATTCAGTACGACAGAGCATGGGCCACTCACTCAGGATTCAGGACGACGGAGCACGGGCCACTCGCTCAGGATTCAGGACGATGGAGCACGTGCCACTTGCTCAGGATTCAGGACGACAGAGCACGGGCCACTCGCTCAGGATTCAGGACGACGGAGCACGGGCCACTCGCTCAGGATTCAGGACGATGGAGCACGTGCCACTTGCTCAGGATTCAGGACGACAGAGCACGGGCCACTCGCTCAGGATTCAGGACGACGAAGCACGGGCCACTCGCTCAGGATTCAGGACGACGGAGCACGGGCCACTCGCTCAGGATTCAGGACGACGGAACACGGGCCACTCGCTTAGGATTCAGGTGTCGGAAAACACTACTTCATCATATATCTCTCCAGAGAGTAACCCATCCTACAGATCTATTGCCCTCTGAAGATCTAATGCATGATCTGATGCACTGTTTGCGGATTTTTCATGGTCTGCTGGACCTGAGGTACCATCAGTTGACAACAACCTGATCTGCTCACGGTCTGTTTGACATTCGTTGATATTTTCATCAGTTGTATCATGATGGCCAGGCATTTTAGTCCCTGGGAGCAATGTGCTGTATGCTTCGAACATCATGGTAGCCTTCATAGCTGCATCAATAAAAAAGTGTCCTCAGATCGCCCGGGCATACGCCTTGCCACTAAGCATGTGATTCACTGTGTTTTCAGCATACACAAGGTCTAACACCTCCTTGAGCCCTGATGAATGCATCAAATGTCCAGAGCTAGCGAGTAGGCTCATGATTGTGTGGAAGCCTCCAAAACAGTATGATGGTTTTCAGGTCGCTTTTTTTCCTTGCTCTTCCATGATTATGGTTTTCGACTTCCACCAAAATTGCTAGTTGAAAGTTAGCACGGGGTGTATCCTTTCCGGCTGCACTCACCAACAATGAAGTGCAGAGTTGAAAATATACAACTCACACCAGATGGTTCTATGTCTATCATGGGCTGGAATATGATAGTTGATGTACCAGGGTGGGAACCTTTACAAACAGCCTGCATCATGTCAGACCATGCTGGCCTTTTAGGGCGTAATGGCCACGAGATCTTCCAGATGAGATCGAGACCACTTCTAGGTTCACTCACGTCTTGAGGTGTTAGCTTATGATAGATCAAGGTCGCTTTCATTTCCGGTGCTGTACAATAAAGAATGTGATTTTTGGCCACAGCG
>NC_140966.1:14237366-14254866 GCF_056783735.1 Eptatretus burgeri
TTTGATAGTTAAACTCCTTTACTTCCTCTGTTCGTTTAATTTTCGTAAATTTTCATTCATTCTTTTTTAGCATGATTTACATGGATATCACTGAAATTTAAACGGTTAGCAGTTCATTTTATGGGCACATATCTTATTTGTCGCATCGGGTTTAGATCGGTCTTTCGCATTGCTGGGTCGATCCACATTCTTGTGCCTGTACCTTCGACTTATATTCTCCTTTTTTATTGTCCTTATTTTGATGCTTGCTTTTGCCTTCTTATCATTTGAAGTTTATTTTTATAATTATGCAAAAAGTCGCTCACCACTGCTATGTGTTTTGTCTTTCTTTGCTTGTACTCAGCAGAGCTTGATTTCCCACATGTTATCCTTTTTATTAGGTCCTTCTCACTGGGCTGCTTTCTGTCTTCTATCCCCACACAGGATCTTTTCTCTCCTGGTTAATGAACACCAACTACCACTGATCCCTTCCTACCTGCTGGCTTCTCTGGCTAATCATCTGTCATTTTGTAAATGATTCCACCTTGTACTATTTCATTCCTAACCCAGTAACTATCTGAAGTGGCTTCATTGACAGCTGGTTTAAAATAGAATGTGGGCATAAATCGAAAGAAATATGATTCCCATTCCTTCAACAATTTCATATCCATCAAATCCGCAGATCAGGTCAGATGGCCAGTCCTTGACAGAAGCCCACTCACAGGAGCTGGGCTGTGACCCAAGACTAAGTGCCGATTTGACATGTTCTACCACAAACCCAAGGCCTTCCTTGGTATTGTCAATTTGTTTACGGCATACAAGGCCTTCATTTCCAGTCTTGTAGAATATGCCTTTCCAATTTGGTCAGATCATTAGCTTTGCATATGGCCCTTCTTAAGGTTTTAGAGATCAAGGATATAACTGAAAGGGTCGGCCTGGCACCACTTACCTTTTCAGTTTTAGAACCTGCTTCAGCTTCAACACTTCAACACCAGTGTACCCACTTTAATTTATCTCTTCCTACATCTTATATGGCCTTGTTTTGTTCAGTTCCTTTCACCCGTGCAGGCTTTCAAATCATTAATCTCCTGATATTTCTTGCTCCATCTAATATGCATTAGTTCTGAGCTTTTTCTTTCACTTCCATTATACGTAACCTCAGCAACTCATATATATATATATATATATATATATATATATATATATATATATATATATATATATATATGTATATATTATGTATGCATATATAATATGAAGACCACAAGGGGAAAACCAGAGATGTCGCCGATCAAACCACTTGCCGATCCCGCTCTCTCCGTTCTCTTGCCGAGACGCTCTCTGGTTTCTTTGATCGCCTGCCTCCACCAAACTCCACTTGTGCGTTCGCTCCTCACTACGGGCTGCTTGCCCGTCTTCTCTGATCACCTCTCTAGCTTCCAACATGCTCTTCCTCTTCCTCCCACTAATGTCATGCCCATTGATCATCAGCCTCGGGGGTGTGACTTCGCCCACCGTCACCCTTGGAGGCGGGGCTTCTTGCCTGCTTGATCATGTTATAAAAACCCAATTCTTCCATTGCTCATTTGTAATACAAAAAAACAAAGGGAAAAAAATTGCAGGGGGGCAATTACATACTGGGGGAACTTTTCCTTAATCCCTATCTAATTAACACCATACCACCCCTCATGTGGTGACAAGTAACACTTAAAATCCCAGTCTCCCTCCTTAATTTACATTGAGATGTCTCCTACACGTCCATGGGCCAAGCAACTCTATACGATCTTATCTTTCTGATGAAATTCCTCCATCGACCCCACAAACATAACAATACTCAACCACAGATGGATAACCCAGCAATGGTCTCCTTTATTATTTCCCTGATGGTTTCACCGGGGGGGGGGGGGTAGCGATAGGTTTGCTCCCCATCTGTCCATCTGTCCATCCATCCATCCCACTTGTGGTTTTTCTGACTTTTTTTTCTCTTTCCCTTTAACAGATTCAAGTGAAACTTAGTACATGGCTTTATTGGGATGATGTTCCCGAACAAGTTCGAGTTTCAGAGAATTTCATCAATTTTTCACTGAGTTTTGTCCTTTTTAGACTTAGAAAATATACATGGGCCAGTGTCCAGCTGCTCTGACTCCACCCCACTGATTTACACCCATTGGCTGCACTGCTGGCCTAACTCCACCCCAATAAAATCATCAGAGAGTTTCTTCTTCTTTTTCATTTTGGTTCCTGGACCAGCTCGAGCGTGCGTTAAACGTAAACAATTTTTTTTATCTACCGAACATTCATTGAGAGTGGTCAGGGACGTACTGCAAAGCAATTCTCACTCTTGTTTGAAATGTTACATTCTTTTATTTACTTATATGAGTGCAAAGTAAACTCTTTCTTTCTTACAGTAACATTTATGGTCTTTATCTACAAATCCATTCTTTATTGTCTTACGTGTTAACATTTTCCATTGTAATCTATGACTACTGTATTACATTTCATCATCCATTTCATAACCTCTGCTCGAGTTATGTAGTCTGTACAGTGTAGACTGTAAGCAAAGGCAAAATATGCACTTTTCTATGATTGTTTTGTTTTTTTCTTTTCCTTGAACTCTGCATTTTGTGACTTAAGCATGAGTCACATTTGCTCTATGGCTAGAATACGGTGGCCGTACCCCCCCCCCCCGAATTGACAGAAATGTGCGGCGGCCGCAGAGTTTCTGAGGTGGCCTCAGGGTGGCCCTACGCCGTATGGCTATCTTTTACAGGCCGTAGGGGTCTCCGTGGAATTAAAGTGTGGAATTATAACTTTTTTCATTTCTAGGTTGGCCAAAGCAATTCGACAAGCCATAGCTATGACGAAGATGTGTTCCATGTCGACCGCACGTAGGGCGTACGGTGGGCTTACGTTATTCATGCGTTTTATCTTAGGTAGGCTCTTATCAATGAAAAATGAATTTTGCCAACCCCCCAAAAATTACGGCGGCCGCACTATTTCCACGTTTGCCTTAGTGCCCCCCTGCGGTCGCCTTGCGGGCACCTTGAGGCTACCTTGCGTCTGCCTTGAAAATTATATGGCCGCCGCAGGAACGCCCTAAGGTCACCGTGCGACATCAAATCAAAGACCATACGGCACCCCCACGTTTTCGGTCTCCACAATTTCTAAATACCCCGTGCAGCTTCCCAAAAAATAAAAACATATGTGACTGCTACATTGTGTGACCGTGGAAATACTGCGGCCGCCCTATAATTGCTAGTGGCCATAGATTTTTTTAGACCCTACGGCCACCGAGCCAAATGTGACTGAAGCATAAAGCATTTGATTGTAATGTCATTGTTTCCTGCTAGGTTTTTTTGTTGTTATATTTTTGGAAGAAGAGGAAAGGATTGGAGCTTGTCATAATAAATGTCATTCTTTAACTGCTCATCTTGTTACTCTTGCCCTTGAAAGAGCCTGGCTGCAGCTAAATAAAGTGAAAATTATTTCACTTTTTGGGAGATAGAGGTGAGGTTAAGGCAGAAGTGAAAACTGTTCTCATTTCAGTGCTTGTAGTGGGGCAGATAACAGCAATTTTTGAGAGGAATCGTGCGAATGATGATACAAGCATCAAATTTGGCACATTTGTTCTCCAGGGGATTCTAATCAAATCTGCCTGATTGGCCATTTGAAAATCCAAATTTTGAAAAAATTTGAAGAAAAAAAAAAAACCTCAAAAAAGTCAACATCACGAATCAATGTTGGATGCTGGCTGAGATCGGTGAATGTTTCAGAATCATCATCAAAGATGTTCCAAGTCTGCCATGCAGTTTTCTTTCCTTTACCGCGGAAGGCAGACACGACGTCACATCCAGTGAACGCATGGAAGTATGGGATCCATCTAGCTTTCTCAGGCCCTATTGCAGAAACTATCTCATGGACTGGAATCCATCGCACCTTGGCTCCTTGGCCAAAAGCAATCCACATGTTCTCAAGACCTAGTTCCTGTAAGGATGGCAGTCCAGATATTGCTATGACTAGTACGTCCATGTCATTAACCTTAATGATAATGGTCTTGCTACCATCCGTCGTTGCATCCCTGGCGTGTACAAATATTTGAGTGTCAGCTTCTTCATGACAACATGGAGACACAGCATCCAGTGACTTCCTTGTGTTGCTAATGGCATCTTCTCCTTTTGTGACAATGACTGTGCTTGTCGTCTGTGCTTCACACATCTTTTCCGCAAGGAAGTGAAACAGCTCAGTCTTGTTGCTGTCATCTCGAAGAAAGCTTCTCCAGTTACTTGGGGTCTTACTGGTTCCTGTCACTCTTCTTCTGATTCCTTGCCCCCTTTTCGACCTTGCCTCGGACTTCAGACTTGACTTCTTGTACACATCAAACACTACGTCCACCCTCTCGTACCTGGCACCATAGGATTCTACCTTTGGGATGATGTCTTCTTTAGCATAGTTATCAAATATCTTTGAAGTGCGTGGAGGTAGGGCATTGATAAGTGCTGAGCCATCAATGATGACTGCATCTCCCCTTGGTTCTCTGTCTGGGATGTTCACTTGCACTTCAAGAATTTCAGCCAGCTGTGATTTCAAATTTTTTCAAATTTTTTTTTTTTTTCAAAATTTGGATTTTCAAATGGCCAATTGGACAGATTTGATCAGAAAGCCCTGCAGAACAGAAATGCCAAATTTGATGCTTGTATAATAATTTGCACGATTTTTCTACTATCCACTACACTATTGTACAAGCTTCATCAAATTCACCAAAATATATTTATGATAGTCATTGTGTTGCTTGTACATTATATGGATGTTTGCAGAATTTTTTTTTTTTTTTTTACACCCATTTCATGGACATTGGGAAAATTTGGCTAATTTTGGAGAAAGTTCTATTTTTTGGTTAATTACAAGGTCTTTAACAGACTGGATAAATCGGTATAGTCTGGTGGTTTTGAACCTGGGATCCCAACACCATGATATATGTGCTCAGATGGGAATGCCAAACAGGCAAACGTGACTTCCATGTCAGGCCATTGAATTCAATTTATTCGCTTAAATATACAAAGGCATGAAGTGATATAGTTTGTTGTTTTGTGCAATAATTTATCTATTTTGTTGGGGGTATTTACAATGATGTGAAGTACGTTGATGTTTGTTTTTATTTATTTAAGACACCTGCTGCACATCTGTGGCTGACCTTGCACTATCTGATATTTGACCCTGTGTCTGTGAGTTCAGCAGAGAACCAAGCAATAGATGGTGCACCCACATAGGCAAGGATCTGCAAGCTGTCAATGTGTTATTAATTGGGAGCATGCTTTTCCGACTGCACGTTGAAAGGGCATCTTTACAAATTGTTTCAAAGGCTTGTTTTTTCTAAGCTGTTTTTTTTTCTGTTACAGTCCTGATGGGTATTTGTTTGATAAAGAAGCTATTTTGGAGTGCATGGTTCAACAGAAGTGTGAAATTGCCCGACAAACAAAGGTAATATGATCAAACGCTCTCCAGCCAACATTGGAAGAAAATTATTTTCTTGGAAATGTTTACACTTTTTGAAACACCATTTGCCTTTTGAACACAATGAAAATAATGTTGTTGTTTTTTAACATCATTTTTATACTTGAACATAATGAAAGTGCTTCACATTTTTTGATCCATTAAAAAACATTGTGACTCTGCTGGTGTTGACAACACAAAGGAGTAATATTTTGAGGAATTGTTTTTTTCTTTACATAGATACAATGAATCGGAGAGAAATCTTGTACAAACGATGTTTGTAAAAAGGCTGTAGATGCGAAGAGATGTCCAGAAAAAAAAATGTGAAATTAGAGTTTGAATATCCAAATATGGGAGCAAATAAACTACAGTATACTAAGTAGTATGTTCATTGGGCATTTACAACAAAGTAGTGTACATTTGGGATGTTCAAAAGGCTCTACAAACCACATAAAACCGTTCAAAACACCAAAATAAAATAACATTGCATGTATTTAAATTCATTTAAAATTTTATTTTACGATACTGTACATGGTACATAGATTTTGGGTGCAAGAGGGTTTGTTTGTCTGTTTAGGAGTGAGGTGATAGGAAATGGTATAAAACCCTGCCTGCTGTGGGCTAGAAACAGACCCTGGGTATCTCAGTCGTATAATTTAAATGTCCCAATTGAATGTTGTTGTTGTTTGTCTTTCGGCTGCTCCCGTTAGAGGTCGCCACAGCAGATCATCTGTTATGATCCACATACTGATTTGGCACAGATTTTACGCTGGATGCCCTTCCTGACGCAACCCTGGTCGCCTCTTACGACACAGGGATACAAATGTGCCAATTGAATCTCTATCCTTAACTCTTTAGCATAAAGCAGATTGTTACCTGAATGGCCCACGCTCCACAGATGTAGAACCACCACGGAGTGGGGCCCATGCACTGCAGGTCTTGTCTGTGGATAGCCGATTATAATTCATGCATTTGACCCTGAAGTGCACTGGAACGGTGACAATGTGCCTTGTACTTCAATGGGGATATAAATGGTGTCAGTTATAAATGAAGTTTTATAATCCATTTGATGCCTAAAGCATTATCAAAACCAAGCCAAACTTAATGTGGCAAAATGGCAGGAACAACAGGTGCAGACAAACTGCTAAAGGTAACTGGAGAGTTCATAGAAAGCCTTACCCTACACAGTCTTGAGAACAAGGACATAATAAGGGTCTTTTTTAAACTCTTGCTCTGCATTTCTGAGCACAATCTATATTTCCCACGAGCTGCTATTTTGTTTGAATGTCAATATTCTCCAATGCTGAGAGCGTGAGCGACAATTTTTTTTTGGTCGAGCTGGCATAATATTTTATCCAAGTACTGCTAAACTAAAGGTTTTTGGAAATGCAAAAAAGGAAGTTGTGTTCTTCATTATTCAAGTATATAATTCAATTGAAATAAAGTAAAAGTTTTAGAGGCTGTAGTAAAAAAAAAAAAAAAAAATTTCGGATGTTTAGGCCTAAGTCACATTTGCTCTACGGCGAGGATACGGCGGCCATACGCCCTCTGAATTGACAGAAACGTGCGGCAGCCGCAGAGTTTCTGCGGTGGCCTCAGGGTGGCCCTACGCCGTTTGGCTATCTTTTACAGGCCGTAGGGGTCGCCGTGGAATTATAACGCGGAGTTATAACTTTTTTCATTTCTACGTTCGCCATAGCAATTCGACAAGCCGAAACAAAAGAGCTGGTAAGAAAAAAAAAGAACCCACTCGTTACTGTCCATCTGGCCGCAAGTTCGCCTTAGGGCCCCCCTGCGGTCGCCTTGAAAATTCTATGGCCGCCGCAGGAACGCCCTAAGTTCACCGTGCGACGTTATCCCCACGTTTTCTGTCTCCACAATTTATAAATACGCCATGCAGCTCCCTGAAAAATAAAAACATATGTGACTGCTACATTGTGTGACCGTGGAAATACTGCGGCCACCCTATAATTGCTAGTGGCGGTAGATTTTGTAGACCCCATGGCCGCCGTGGCAAATGTGACTTTGGCCTTACCGCTGTTGATGCACCGTCTTTTTCATGTTTATTTTTTTACCTTATTTGACATGTTATTTTACCACCAAAATAATTCACCTTATTTGACATGTTAAATTAATTATTCATGTTTGTTGTTTGTGTCCTTCATGACATCTCCAAATACAGTAGGTTTCCTGTTTGGAATGATTTTCTATTTTGTTTGATTGCCAGACAGGCAGACAGTAAAATATTTCCTCACTCCTCTTTGCGCATGCACACTCAGGAAGAGATTCCATACAATTTGCCAAATCCAGAGTCAAAGTACTGCTAAACTGCAGGTTTGTCCTCTGATTTGTGTTCTAGTGTTGAAAATGTAGAGTTCAATTGAAATTAAGTAGGTCCTTGATCATAGACCAACATCTTTAGACAGACAGACAGACAGATAATGTGAACCAATTGCTTAACCCTGCTTTTCACTAAACAAGGCAAGGTAATAAATGATTTATTAATATTAATTGGAAGTCAAGACAAGGCGAACAAAAAGGATGCAAATCCCAGCAAATAAAAACAATTGCATTGAACACGAACTGTCAAGCAATTACAATTCAACTACTTTTCTAAAGCACCACAGTGAATCACCATCCACATGATCAAAGAACCGAGCAAGTGAAGTGGGGATACTGTAGGACACTGCAGGTAGCAGGACGGTCCAGTGGTAGGACAAACCCATTCAGGAGTCGGTGCCAGCAGTAAGCAAGGTGGCCAGAGCCAGAGATAGCACATCAAGGACACTGGGACAAAGAGAGCATGAGAAGCATCATGCCATCCTCTCCTCTTGCCCTCTATCGACTTTCTCAGGGATGGGTCTCCAAGCAAAGCACCCCTCCCCCTATGCGAATCAGAGTCCACAATTCTTGAGGCAGTTATTTGCTACCCAATCTTGCCATGGCACCCGGTGTGGGGCCGTCGGCCAATCCTGACTCCTCCTGTCCAAATGACTCCGCCCTTCTTCCCCAAGAAGTCCTGAGTCCAAGAATGGTTATTTATGCAAGCCAATGTGCTTAGCATAATCCAAGCTCATCTTCACTTACCTGGCCTTACCTGGATCCAGACATGGGAGAACACTATTACACACACCTTCACCTCGTTCAATACTGCAGGTTAGAACACCGTCTCCCAGCAGTGCCCAAACACACGACAACTTATCCCTATCCACAGTGTCCTTAATACAAGCATAATATGTTTAACCTACGTGATTGTCCGGATAGTATTAAGGCTTTAATCGAGTAATGACCTCTTCACCCCCCCCCCCACATTCCCATTTCCAACTCCCTCATAAGTGTAACACAATTATTTATTTCTCAAGAAAACTTTAAAAATCAAACATGGGAACAAAATCATTATCAACCTTAAAATAATGCCCACCAAAAGTGTTTTTTCTTTCTTGCCTTGCATATTGTACATTTGTATCCCTATTTGTTACAAATGATTACCCCTCAATGCCCTCGTACACAAACTCCATCCTTCCCTTGCCTTCTTTACTAGGGGCATAGCAAAATAATAGGGCCAGGTAAACAGATGGAAGGAAGTGCGAGTCATCTTTCATTAATCGGGTTGATAATTAAAAAGGCATGAGGTGAACATGTTCAATTCACTTTTCTTTTGATGGAAATTAATGGGTCTGCATTATTAAACTATTTACATTGAATTAATTTCAATATCACAAATAACGAAACTATAATTGGTATTTTTATTGCTGTGAAATGACCTCCGATGCAGTCGTCACCGTTTGCTCTGCTCACAGTGGTGGTGATGTTCGAGTAAGTCACTTTAGTATGAAATGGCCATAAATTACAAAATGTGCTATTGACATTGCATCCCATGTTATCGTATCTCACCTTTATCACTTCTTTTTTTATGATGATGTATCATTATAAAAATTTCTTTAACATTACCAAAACATGTTTCAATTCTGAAGAAGTAACTTGTTCACTTTTAGAGTATTGCATACTTGAGCTATACTACTCACCCAACGTCAGTGGAAAACCTTTTTGATATTTTCAGAAAACCCATCACCTCATTTGATTTTTGAAGTCTGTTCATATTCATAAAAACCTCAATGTGAATCTTTCAAAGATTGCTCTAACTGATAAACATGATTAGCAATGCTAATGTATTGGCACTCACAGTAACCCATTTTGTGACACATATCCTTTATACTTTATAGAATAAGTTACTTTTGGGGAATGGATTGCTTCACGTGCATTTTCTGAGTTTGGCTGGAACCGAATATAGGAACAAAATCAGGCGGGGAGGTTTGTTGAGACAGTGTAATGCAGGCATCTTAAGGTAGGGTTACCCTATTTGAACTTTCAAAAAAAAAAGAGGACACTCCGGAAAAAAAGAGGACGTTCTTCAAGAGTTTCCTGTACATATTGAGCAATCGTATGGACAGTCTCATTTGGTGTGTTCTGGACTTCAATTAATTTTGACTGCAAACCACCGTTCTTTCATTCAAAATGCTGAATTATCACTGGCAATATTGTGCTTGTCTGAATCCACATGAGATTGTAAATTAAATCAATGTAGCACCTTTATTTGCCACAGGGACATACATACCAGTTCTACATACCAAGCACTCGGCTTGCCATTCTTCTTGATCACTTCGAAAACACGGGACTTTTGTTTTTAGTTCTGCAGTGAATTTACATTTTCGTTTTGGCATTGTCAAGAGCTCTTGAAGAAAATCAAACAAGTGTGTATGGTACGGACTCGGAAAAAGACACTAAATTGCAGACTGAGCATGCCACTTGACTCTCTCTCTCTCACTGCGAGGTTGGACAGGACGTGGACTTGTGTGTGTCAATGTTCGAACACTTCCATTATGCCATGATGGAATAGTACAGACTTGTACCAAACTGTCCTGGTCCAAACATTGCATAACCACATTTTGTCACCATAAAAAAATGCACAAAAATGGTTTAACCGGTTAAACAAGGTTTAAAAAAAGTATCCCAAATCTTAAAATTTATCCCTTTGAAAATGCAAAAGCAAAAAAAAGGGAAAATGCCGAATATTTTTAGATATTTTTAAAAACCGGCAAGACCAAGATTTAAGGACCAAAATGGAGGACATGTCCAGGAAAAACCGGACGTATGGTAGTCATACTTAAAGTGAGCTGAAGATGTTCCAATATCACCTGCAATCAATTTTCAGTATGAATGAAAAACGAGGCCTAACCCTTTTGACTTTTGGTTTTAATTAAGCCAGACGTGTCTGAAAAGTTACGAGAAGGATCACAGACAGGCTATGTGGCAGCCGAATAACAGCATCAATTTTGTTATTTGACATTGACTCTTCCTCCAATTTTTTTTTTTTGCAGGAGAGCAAGGTAGATTTTTTTTTTGCTCATGGAAGAGCAAGGTAGATCTGACAATGGGACAAACCTCAATGGAATTGATGAACAAGAAAAGAGAAGACCGATGTGGGGAGGAAACATTAAAACGAGCAAGATGGTTGGGTTGGAAAAGGTTAATGGGTTAATTAAACGTAATGGGTCGGGACGGGGAATGACACAATGTGGTGGTGCATGACTTGCTTGAAGCCCTGGAGGGAAGAGTGAAGCAGAATAGCCTCCGGAAGGTGCTTCCATAGACTGAAGAAGTGAGAAATAAATGAGTTGAGGTCTGCAGTCGGCCTAGATTTTGGAAGTATAACCAGGAGGGGGTTACTTGGAAAAACATGTGCGTCATGGAGTAGATAAGGGTGTTCATTGAAGAACAGGGAACATACAGTGCCTTCAGAAAGTAATCGCACTCCTTGACTTTTTCACATTTTGTTGTGTTAAAGCTTGAATTTAAAATGCGTAAAATTTAGATTTTTTTTCTTCGAATTTTTTTACAAATCAATAAAAAATGAAAAGCTGAAATGTCTTGCATCAATAACTATTAAACACCTTTACTATGACACTCCAACTTGATCTCAGGTGCATCCAATTTCCTTTGATCATCCTTGAGATGTCTCTACAACTTGATTGGAGTCCACCTGTAGCCAATTCAATTGATTGGACATGATTTAGAAAGAAACACACCTTTCTATATGAGGTTCCACAGTTGACAGTCCATGTCAGAGCAGAAACCCTCCCATGAAGTCTGAGGAACTGTCCGAAGAACTCCGAGATAGAATTGTGAGGAGGCATAGATCTGGGGAAAGGAAAAAAAAAACAATTTGTAGTGTTGCAAGTTCCAAAGAGCACAGTGAGGTCCATGATTAGGAAATGGAAAGAATATGGAACTACCCAGACTCTTCCTGGAGCTGGCCATCTGACCAAACTGAGCAACTGTGCAAGAAGGACCTTGGTCATGGAGGTGAACAAGAACTCAATGACCACTCTGACAAAACTACAGAGTTCCTTCGCTGAGATGGGAGAACATGCCGGAAGGCCAACAATCTCTGCAGCACTTCACAAATCTCGGCTTTATGGGAGAGTCACCAGATGAAAGCCGCTTCTGAGAAAAAGGCACATGACAGCACGCCTTGAGTTTGCAAATAGGCAAGTGAAAGACAGATGAGACAAAAATTGAACTCTTTGGCCTGAACGCACAAAAAATGAAGCATATCTCATTACCCATCTAATGCCATCCCTACCATGAAGTATGGTGGTGGCAGCATCATGCTATGGGGATGCTTTTCAGTGGCAGGGACTGGGAGACTTGTAAGTATAGAGGGAACAATGAATGGAGCCAAATACAGGCAAATCCTTGAGGAGAACCTGCTTCAGAGTGCAAAAGACCTTCGACTGTGGTGAAGATTAACATTCCAACAGGACAATGACCCCAAGCATACAGCCAAAGTAACACTGGAATGGCTTCAGAACAAGAACTTGAATGTCCTTGAGTGGCCCAGCCAAGGCCCAGACATGAATCCCATTGAGAATCTGTGGAAAGACTTGAAGATTGTTGTTCACTGACATTCCCCATCCAACTTGACAGAACTTGAGCAAATCTGCAAGGAAGAATGTGAGAAAATTTCCCCAAATCCACATGTGCAAAACTGATACAGACATACCCAAGAAGACTCGAAGCTGTAATCACTGCCAAAAGCGCTTCCACAAGGTATTGACTCGGGGAGCTGAATATTTACGTAAGTTAGATCTTTCTCTTTCATTTTCAATAACTTTGTAAAAATTTCTTAAAACATGTTTTCACTTTATCATTCTGGGGAATTTTGTGTAGATTGATGACAAAAAAATTTTTAAATCCTTTTAAAATTCAGGCTGTAACAACAAAATGTAACAAACGTCGATGGGTGTGAATAATTTCTGAAGCCACTGTTTGCTGGGTATTCTCAATCATGACTCCCACGAGACAGGTTAGTTTTATCCCACTAATAATTATTGTCCGAACAGAAATTCTTGCGAGTAAGAGAGGAACTCTTGAAATTGAAACTGGGCAGCATGTTTTTCTGACTCATGGTGCAAAGCTACCTTCTGAGGAATAATGGCTGAATTCCTTTAAGCCAGAATATGTGCTGAAAATGGACTACATAGGCACATCTGGTACACTTTTGAGTCACACTTGAGGCTTTTTACAAAGGTACCAATTTCTGATGGAGTGGCTGGTTGTGCATTGATCAATCAGAATGCTGAGCATGCTTTCAAACAAGGTTCTTGTATTTTCAAGGTAGAGTTTGTGTGAAATAACTTGCACTCTCCTTGGTTATTTGGCTAAAATTGTAAATGATCATTGCTTGCTCATGGATAATCAGACATACACCCTGATTTCTGGGTTTTATTGTTCCTACAACCTTCATCCTATACAATATTTTGAATGATACACCATCATCAGGGCCGGATTTTGACATGTGGTGGCCCCTGGACAGCCTTCAGTCATGGAGGCCCACCCTACCTCAGAATACTAAAAAAGTGACAAGACATATTTACAGTCATCCATAAAGTATATTTTTCAAGAACAAAGAATCTGAATAAAAATGTACATCTGTAAACATCATGATCAATCTATAGGCATGTGAGAATCTATTTCCTATGTTTCAAGTATAAAGAATCTGAATAAGCCAGCACATGATCAATCTATAAGATTATAAGAATCTGCGAAGTTCCTATGTTTCAAGCATAAAGAATTTGAATAAGCAAGCAGGCACATCTTTAAACATCATGATCAAACTATAAGGATCTATGAAGTTGGAAGTTCCCATGTTTCAAGCATAAATAATCTGAATAGTGTGGTGAATAAGCAAGCAGGCACATCTTTAAACATCATGATCAAACTATAAGAATCTATGAAGTTGGAAGTTCCCATGTTTCAAGTATAAAGAATCTGAATAGTGTAGTGAATAAGCAAGCAAGTCAATCATGATCAATCATTGAATCTACATTCTAGTACAGTACCTAATACCTATATTTACAGACCACTGATGAGACCACCAGGCACTTTACGAGACTTGACCCTTGCGAAGTCTTGGATCATTTTGTCGAAGTCAATCTCTCTGAGAATGTCACATTCAATGCTCATCAAGGCTTGGTGACTGAGCCTATCATGACACATTGTAGTACGTAGTCTGTTCTTGATGAACTTCAATTTACTGAATGAACGTTCTCCAGAACAGTTTGTGACCATGAGCACCAAGTACATCCGTAGTATTTTCTCGACATTTGGAAATGTATCCGCAACTTTCTTGTCCATCAACAGTTTGTAAAGGAAATGTTCTTTCCCTATCTTATCATCTTCATATTCCAGGAAATGAGTGAGGAAGGCTGCAAACTGCACAAGTTCAAACCAAGTGTTTGATCCAGATCATCCTTGTACTCAGCAACCAATTTTGCTGCAGCTGCTTCGATTTCATCACAGTCCAGTGATTCCAGTTTATGCAAGAAACCGAAAAGAGAACAGGTGTTCTCATAGGCTTCCAATCGTTGCTCCAATGAACTCAGAAACTGATCATTTACTGGAAGAAAATTCTGAACTCGAAATTTTTCAGACAGTGGGAGTGTAGCTTCTTCTGATCGTCCATAATCCAATGGATTGAGGCGCACATTTCATTGACGATTGTGTGTCTATCACATAATTATCAGTTCCAGACACTACTATATAAAATAGAGAATGAGATAAGTTGAATATCTTATATCTGTTTCACTAACTACCAACTACCATTCAGGCACTCACAAATACATTTTTCCTTGCAATTTTTTTTCATGAAATATGTGGAGGCCCCCTGGTTGTGGAGGCCCCTGGGCAACTGCCCAGCTTGCCCATGCCTAAATCCGGCCCTGACCATCATCTTCAAAGTACTTGTTCTTCCTGAATCCTTTCATTAGAAATTTCACTCTAAACCTTAATCACAAATGTAATTGAAACATAAGGGCTTAGTTGGAGTTCTTTGAAACATGAAGGAATTAGAGAGTTCAAAGAATACGATACTCCACGCATTGTTTAAGTATACAGTATAATTAAATTTTAATAAAATAATGATTTGACAGATTGTTTTTGAATGAAAACAAAAAAAAAACCTGGAAGTTTAGTGCTACTGAAGTAGTCTTATACACCACCCTTATATACTGGAATAAGATGACATTGTGTCGCAGTTTTGGAGATGGAGGCTTTGCTGATCACCATAGAACGTAGCGTCGATCAGCATCCAGCATAGCCGTATAGGCAACTTCTTCTTCTTCTTCTTCTTCCCAGTACTGTAGTCTCACCTGCCATGCCCTCTAATGTGATACTATATGGTTCTTGGAAGTACAGTATTATGAAAGCGATTTGTGTTCTACATTGTTCAAGTATATAATTCAATTCAAAGAAAGGTTAAAGAGGTTTAAAGGCGTATAAATGAATGAATTCCCGGTTTTACCACTGTTTTACGCAATGCCTATTACATCACCCTATCTAACACGTTACATTAGTTCTTCGTGCCTGTTGTTTGTGTCCTTTAGAATGTCCTTAAAAACAGTAAGTTTCCTGTTTGCAATGATTTTCAATGTCGGTTGACTGCTGTGGCAGGCAGTCAAAGTAACAAGGACAAATGTGTCCAAGAGCCACGTCAGAAAGGTTTTGTCTTCACCAGAAGAAGAAAAAGAACAACAACAAGAAGAAGAAGAACAACAACAACGCAGAGCTCTCTTTGAGCCAGCGTTCGCAACACGACGCGGCTAAAAATATTATCCCACTCCACTCTGCACATGTGTGATAGGGACACATTCAGAGCCAAAGTACTGTAAAACGGCAAACTTGTCTTCCTATTCATGCTCCAATTCGTGTTCAAAATATAACATTCAATTTAAATACGTTGACCCTCGATCATAAACTGAAAAGATAGACAGACAGACACAGGCATGAACTAATTACTTCATCCCCGGTTTTCACTTCACATGCACGGGGTAATAACCTGAATTTTATTCGACATAATATTTGTCTCTGATGCTTTGCCAAGTCTCTGATGCACTCTGTTCCAGGTTAATGTATGTATTCCTCCTTTTGGCCACGATTTATCAAGAAAGCAATATTGATGTCTTGCACCTAATTCTTCTAATATTGTTTTACTTGTTCGTGTACTGTCTTTTGTGTGGGTACCGTGATGACGATGATAGTGGATTTAAATTATTAGCAATACGGTGCAAATCAGCAGACACACACATTACACTCACACTCACACATACACTATTATTTAATGAAGCTGATTCGATAAAACCTAATTTTCTGCTCATTTTGTGCAGGCGTATGAGAAGCAGAAGAAGGAGAAGGCATCTGAATTGAAAGAGTTGGCCAAGGCAGAGCAGGAGTCCAAGATTATGTCCTTTTTGGAAAGAGAGAACTCCATTGTTTCAAAGCCCTTGAACACCTTTTTCTCCAAAAACAATGCAGGTTAGGCTTCGAATGAGCAACTGCTTTGTTTGAAGGAAAGATCAGCAGGGTTAGTAACTTGACAATGTACTGTATAACATTGTCTTATATTGTAATATCAATTTATTATATGTATAACATAATGTTGTCTTCATTGGGAAAAATGCAAATCTGGAAGTTTATTACCTCTGCCACCGAAGGTGGACGGAGGTTATGTTTTCACTCCTGTCTGTCTGTCTGTTTGTTTGTCTTTTTTTTTTGTCTGTCTGTCCATGAACAGGACGTCTCAAAAAGTTGTGGCCGTTTTTGGATGAAATTTGGTGGACAGGTTGGGTGTGTGACAAGATGAAATTATTATATTTTGGTGAATATCTGGATCTGGATCCGACTACTAAAATTTTCATGTGATTCATCACCATTGAGAGATAGGGCCAAAAAAATGATATATATAGCATGATATCTCAAAAAGTTATGGACGGATGCAGATTAAACTTGGTGGAAATGTTGGGTGTGTTACAAGGAAAAATTGATTCAATTTTGGTGAAGATCCAGATCTGATTATTTTTGAACTGATTCTTCACCATTGAGAGATAGCACGATATCTCAAAAAGTTGTGGACGGATTCGGATGAAAATTGGTGAATACAGGTGCATGATAAGGAAGAATTGATTCGATTTTGGAAAAGATCCAAATCTGGGTCTGGATACGAGCAGTTTTTTTAATGCTTCACCATTGGGTGACAGGGCTAAAAACTATATATAGCACGATATCTCAAAAAGTTATTTACAGATTCGGACGAGACTTGTTGGACAGGTTGGGTGTATGACAAGGAAGAAGTGATTCGATTTTAGTGAAGATTCGGATCCCGATACGAGAATTTTTATTTATTTTTTACAAGTGATTCTTCACCATTGAGGAATGCCACCAAAAACGATATACAGCGCGATATCTCAAAAGGTTGTGGATGGATGATGACAAAATTTGGAGGATGAGTTTGTTATATGACAAGAACAAGCCATTTAGATTTTGGTTCAGGTCAGCAGATCCAGCCTATCAGTGGTATACAAAACATAAACTGTTTAGCCTGGCGAGTGCCATTCTAGTTTTATCTTGTGGACATTATTCATGTTTAATTTGCACTACATGTCGCAACAGACCCCACAAATGAGGAAGCTGGCAG
>NC_140966.1:14262366-14284866 GCF_056783735.1 Eptatretus burgeri
AATTTTTTTTTTTTTTTTTGCCAAACGCACTCCCCGGCACTCGCTGATTAACCTCTGAAAGTTTGACGAAGATCCGTACATACCTTTTCTTTTTCTCTTTACATTGATTGTTACACTTCAAGTGGTGAACTCAAAAGTTTATTTTTTGGTTTATAATTTAAGAAATACATTCTGCTTTTGTTGTATATACATACAGGGTGGTCAAAAGAAAAATTGACCCGCGAAGAAAAGTGTTGTTACAACTTCAATTCAATCCAAAAATGAATGATACGACAGAATTACACGAATTGATATCCAGTATGTCAAAACTATGAGAGAAATTTCATAAATGTTCCTTAAAACATCACAGAGTTATGCATGACCGAGGTTCAATGACCAGCGGTTCTCACTGACTTGCATCCTGAATGACTCTGCCGGTCTCAGGATTTGGAATTGAGGTTGAGCAGAGTCCCCTCCTTCCGAACTTCTTTATCCATTTGGGAATTGTTTGCTTAGATGGGGCTTCCCTGCAGTTGAAATGGATTTTGAACTTTCTTTGAGTTTCCTTAAATGACTGCGATCAGAAGTAGATTTCCATTGAAAACATCTTCTGTTCTGTTGTCCAGGGGATGCTCATCTCTTGTGTCAGGGTAATCTGCGAGGGGGAGGGTCAACTTTTTTTGTTTCTGACCACCCTGGACTTGTGGAGCTTGTGTCTCAGATAATCTGACTAATCATCTAAATACAATTGTTTTATGTACACATTAATTTCTGTGATTTGACGAGAGATGTTGGCTTATCACAGATGAAAATGTTGATTTATTATAAATCTTTTTTATTCTATAAAATCATAACAGTGCAAATAGATTTAACATATTACACATCCACTAAGATGGCCTTTCTCATATATTCATAGAGTTAGCAGCTTTAGGTATTTGCAAGTGCCTCCAGTGTGGAGTCTCCTCAAAGGGATCCGTTTTGAAGCTGGACCTCAACTCGAGCCTTCGTGTTTGCCTGCGCTTGCAGAAACATCCACTATCATTTGTCTTTGATATTTCTGCAAATTGGTTGCATGGTTTACTTTTGTCTTCTCTTTGTGGACTTCTCTCTGACTAAAGATGAGAATATTTTAAAGTTAGATACTGTCTTTGTGAGGCATCAATGTGTGTGCCATCCCTCGGATGAATGTTAAAGATCTCACAGTGTCCTTTGCGAGGAGTAGGTGAGCTATCACCGGCACCGTGAACAAATTACAAATTCCTGTCCTAAGCTACAGAGGGTGTTACATCAGCAGCACAACCATACCCTCAGCCAATGATGCTGATCGCAGCCATGTGCTGCATACAAAAAAGGAATAAAAAGAACATTGTTTTTACTGCAAAGGCCTAGGTCCCCATTTCCTCCTTTACCTGACCCACCCTTTCACCCATCACAGATCGCTCGCTCTCTGCAGTACATGGACTTCTCTTCCACTAAGGTTGAGAAGTTCCAAGTCGATCTTGACACCTCCACAGCTGGTCCCAGTAGCATTATCACTGTAATCCTCAACAACTGTGCTTTGGCCCTGTCCTCTTCTTTCTTGGTCTTCTTCAAGTCTTTTTAATATGGTCCCCTGCCTTCACCTGAGAAAGTTGCAAGCATCATCACTATTGAAAAGAAGTGTTCCAAACATTCTTGTATGAGTCACTCATTTGCAGATCAGTCAGCCTTCTCCCCATTATTAGCATTGCTGAAGACTTTGGGCATGATCTCTTCTCCAACTCTCTAATCTCTGACAAACAGTTTGGCTTCTTCCTCAGCTTTTCTACCATGGAGATGTGGCTTCTTTTTAACCCAACAATGGATGAATGCACTAAATCTCAAAAGAGAGATCAGGGCAATATCTCTGGACATCTTTTGAGTTTTTGTATTGTCTATAACCCAGTCTGACTTTTCAAGCTGTTTACTAATGGTATTGAGGGAGCACTTATATGGAATGGTTATCAGATTTTCTTCTGTGAGTAGAAACAAGAGGTTGCTCTTTGTAGCATTCTATCTCGAGATTTCTCTCTTGAAGCTCGACAGCATTTTTGGACTGATCTTCTGCTTGTCACATGAATGACCTCTCCGCTTCCCTGGATATTCCTCTGTACAATTATGTGGATGACTCCCACCTTATGTACAACAGTACACCACACTTCTGAAAGACAGGCTGCTTCAACATCTATCTCTGTAGAACTGGAAAAAATAAGTTGTTGGTGAGGTACCTGGAATATGGTCAACTACCAGAAAAATCTCATGCTCTCATTCTTGACCTCCAAAATTAAGGACCAGTTATTAAACCTCTCCCTCCCCCCTGGCCAGTCTCTGACTAACCACTGGATGAGATGGAGTTCCTGGAGCTCCAAGGCCTCACAATCTGTCACAACCTGTCTTGGCCTGTCCACATCGTGAAAATTGCTTTTAAAGCAGGATACTGCTTCGGTGTTCTCTGTGAGCTAAGAGCCAAGTCCATTTGGAGCCTCTTGGAGCTCATTACAGTGTAGGAGGCTTTCATCCCAGTTATCTTTCAGCATAGGTCCCCACTCTGGGCTGGTGCAGCTGCTTCCCCTCTTGATCCCCTGGAGGCAATTGAGTCCAAGCTTTTCTGTGTTATTGGCATATCTCAGCAGAAGGCTGAACCCCAAGGTCTGCGTCTTGCCTACCGCAGGCAAGCAAGTTGGTAGACTCAGTTTTCTCTTGCCTCACTTCTGTCCTTGCACCACCTGCCTTCTCTCGTCGGTTCACTTTCAGTCTGCCGAGATCGCATGTGTTCTTCCAGAAAACAATACCTGGTTACCTTACCAATTCTAAGCTGAATGCTCACCTCTCATTATTGATCCCTCTATTCTCTCTTCTTTGGAACAGACTCACTGTGTCTGTTGTTTTATGCCCCTTTCCCCAGTCCAGCAAAAGTGCTGCCCACCTTAACCTCCTGTTTTCTCCCATAATCACCCTGCTCTCTTGTACCCTCACAGACCCCCTCCCACCACTTTACTCTCTTACACCCATGCTATGTATTTGTCTCCCTGTTCCACTTTGAACCTTTTATCAGTCTGTGAACCTCTTTCTCTGTGTCGTTTTACTCACCGAGTTTAAACCTCTGTGTAGAAAACATCTTCTGTTCTGAAATATACAAAATAAAACTTTTACAAAGTGATGGCTCTGTTTTATGTGGGGAAGAGTGGATAGAGAGGTTACAAAGTTGGGGATTGCTGGATAAATAGCAGTACAGTAATGTAATTTTGGCAATGTAACGTCTTTGTGATGAATGAATGCCCTCCGATAGTCATTGGACAAAAGGGGTTTTGTGTCATTGCTGATAAGAGCCGTGTCCGGTAGGTGAGTAGAACCTTGGAAAATGACTTACCAAGAGCAAAACAGCTGGAGATCAAAGTTTCTTATTTGGCAAGCCATGTGTTCTATAACTTCCTGCTGTCCATGTTAAAATGTGTAAGCGGCAACAGATTTGCTCACCGAGGCATCTGGATTTGTTATTGGCCACTCAAACGTGGCCTTGGCTGTGTTGTTTGAAAGATTTCCTGAGTTTTTTGTTTTTTATTTTTGTTACCATTTTTGATGCAAGTGCCAAAATAGTTTTACAATTTTTCTTAAGCCGTATAAAAGGCGTGTTTCCTTCTTGCCAATTCTAATTCTTGAAGTATAAAAGCATTTTGTGTTTTCATTCATGTTTCCAACATTAGTCAGAGGGACATCAAATAGTCTCTTTGTACTTGTAATTTGAACCTGTACCATCCTCTTTGTATTACCTTTTGTCCCACTGTTTAGAATTGTGTGCAAATGGTTTTAAACGCTTGCATCAAGTTTGTGAATTTGTCTTGATGTAACGATATGACATCGGCTCAAATACACCATATCCCATCTGATGTCAGAAGTTCAGCAGAATGGAACCCAGTTAGTATTTTTTAATGGAGACCTCCGTGGAAAGCTGAGTGTTGTGGGTTGTGGGACAGCAGTGTAGTTCAGATGGACGAGTGCTCACCTTGGAGCTCTCTGGTCCTTGATTTGTTTATTTTTTTATTCCCCCTGTGGAATCCGTCTGACTATAACTGCAGTGCTTGTGCATTGTTGGCAGGGGTCACTTCATCCAAGAGCATGTCGTCTTTCAGATGGAGACTGAAAACTGGTTGCCATAGTGTTCCACCTAGATCAAGGTATTGGTGAAAACGTGGTTAAGCACGAGAAGATAAACAAGCTGTTCGTGAGATATGGATTGGACAGAGTCATGATGGGTCAGATAGCCATCTCTTGTGTTTATACATCTGTTGTATAGCATTATATTCCTTCTACAGAGCGAGATTTATCTCCCGGAAAGGTCCCGTCTACTACCAGTAGTTGGTGAATGTTCAAGAGCCCATTGTTCCTAGTTCGTGAAGTGTAGGTGAGTTATCGCTGGCACTCTGAACTGATTATAAATTCCTACAATCTTCATTCAAAAGTAAAAAAAAAACATGCTTGGCCAGTGAGTTCAGGAAAGACTTGGGCCAAAAACTTTTTTTTCTGGCCGAACCCACAAGAAGGTGGGAATTATTGGTGCCTTTAAAGAAGTAGCCGTATTCAGTAAACTAACTTTTGGGCCACTATATTACCAATGACAAAGTCAATAATGTTTTTTATTTCCTTCGATCTCCATCAAAACAGTTTGCCCGAACTCACTTTATTATTAATAATTATATCTGTTTTGCAGTTACCTATCAGGAGGATTAAACACATCTCTTCTCTTGCAAGAGTTGTATCACTTGAGTGTTGATGTTATTGTTAATGCTGATTACATGATATGCATAATAGATGACACACCTCCTGTGTTGCTTTTAGTGCAGAGTCATCCATGGTTTTGGTAATGGTAATTTCGCTTTGTGGCATGATAGAGTGCCGAGTCTCTGCCAGTGCTGTTCACAGCTTGTGTGTCTGTGTTTGTGCTGGGGTGTGATATATAGCACCACTCGAAACTGCAGGTTAGTGGGATGTTTTGGTTGATTGTGGCCAAGTAGGTGGTCAGGGCTAAGGGGCAGGCTCTTGAAGCGGGCCACAGCCCGGGTTAATGAAGCATTGGCCTTGTAGAAACATGTCAAGTCCCCTGCCTCCTTGCTCAATCTCCACTGCAGAACCAATCGGCGATGAACGTGCCAATACTACTTCTTTGTTTGCATGTAAATGCAACCTTTGTTGTGGCCAACATATGACTCCCTCACATAATACATACACTTGATGAACTCTCTTTTACATTTAAGTTTTCTAATTTATGTGCACTTGTGTTATTTCCATGCAGATTGCTAAAATAAAATTGCATCTTAGCTCTTTCTCTTTTCATTTACTTTGAGAGTGAATGTTGGTAAATAATTTGGCATTGTATGTTATTTCTTGTCTCGACTGCAAATGCCATTGAAATCTGATATAAAGCAAACCACTCAACCTACAGCTTGTGTTTAATGGATCTGTTGAGCCAAGTGTGACTTTTGCAGACATTGATCCCTCATGGTGGAGGCTTTTCCTTGGCCGTGGCAGCGGCGGGGATGTTCTTTCTAGTGATCGGATCTATTTGTTTGAACGGCAAGAGTGACCGGCATCTGATAAACAGTACTGCTGGGACTGCCTCAGCCTAAGTCAGCGTCTTTCTGGCTGGCCCACACTGATCTATTGCATTTAGACATCCTGCTGATAAAAATGCAGCTTGAGGACATCCATGCACATGCAAACCCTTGTTGGCCGATTTGGTGTGCCAATCTGAGTAAATAGCTTATAACGCTGCAATTTCAGGTTCAAATCCCTTCCACTGTGTAATTATAACCCATCTCAAAATGTTCTTGTCTCACATGTAATACTTTGTGTGGAGGGTGGGGGGGGGGGGACTCAACCAGATTATTTATTTATTTATTTATGTTGCTTCCTTGAATAGGTACTGTGCTAAACTCCATTTGCAAGGCACTGCGAAACCGTTAACTTTTCTAGGATTCAAAATAGTACATGACTGCGTCATAGTGTCAGCTGCACTGATTTACTGGTGCCAATGGTGGGAAAACACCATGAAACAGCAGTAAAAGGAGTATGTGGGAATAAGGATGGAAGGGGATGTGGGGGAAAGGGTTCATAAGAAATGTCTATGGGCCTGTAGTCGTGATATTTTTATATTGTCGTCATGATTTTGTCGGACTTCTATCGAGATAAAGCTCCATTCATGATTTTCTTCTTTTTACCACATGTATAAGAATCGTTCCGATTGTTTGTGTACATATTTGATACTGTCCTCTTCTTTATTCTGAAGCTGTATTATATTTGTACAAGCTTATTATTTGGGTTCGTCACCATGACTTTAATACAGAGACATGGCAATCTCTTTATAAACATTATTGTAAGTTTTTGTCCCTTAAAATTATATTTTATTAAATAGGCAAACATAATTTTTAGCTCGCCTGTTCGAAGAACAGAGAACTATAGCGATACCCCTGGCGTGAGCGTGAGCGTGAAAATGTTAAATTTTTTGTATTACGGAAAAACTCCTCGACGGATTTCGACGAAACTTGGTGGGGGGGGGTGAGGTATGGTCCAAGGATCATGCCATTAGATTTTGGACTTGGTCCCCCCCCCCAAAAAAAAAATTTAGAGAAATTTTTTTTTTGCATTTCTACATGTTTTAAGTGATTTCCAACCCCCCCCCCCCCAAAAAAAAATTTAGAGAAAAAACATTTTTACAACTTTTTTTTTCAACAAAATTTCGATTTCTTTTTTTTGCATTTCTACATGTTTTAAGTGATTTCCAACCCCCCCCCCCAAAAAAAATTGTTAGAGAATTTTTTTTGCATTTCTACATGTTTTAAGTGATTTCCAACCCCCCCCCAAAAATTGCTAGAGGAAAAAAAATGCTTTTTTTGCATTTCTACATGTTTTAAGTGATTTCCAACCCCCCCCCCAAAAAAAAAAATTTAGAGAAAAAACATTTTTACAACTTTTTTTCAACAAAATTTTGACTTCTTTTTTTTTTCTACATGTTTATTTCTACATTTCTACATGTTTTAAGTGATTTCCAACCCCCCCCCCCCAAAAAAAATTTTTTTTTGCATTTCTACATGTTTTAAGTGATTTCCAACCCCCCAAAGAATTGTTAGAGAAAAAAAATGCTTTTTTTTGCATTTCCACATGTTTTAAGTGATT
Organism: Eptatretus burgeri; assembly: GCF_056783735.1. Lineage (NCBI taxonomy): Eukaryota > Metazoa > Chordata > Myxini > Myxiniformes > Myxinidae > Eptatretus > Eptatretus burgeri. The sequence continues at coordinate 14,269,534 of NC_140966.1, forward strand.
TCCAACCCCCCCAAAAAAATTGTTAGAGAAAAAAAAATGTTTTTGCAACTTTTTTTTTCAACAAAATTTCGATTTCTTTTTTTTGCATTTCTACATGTTTTAAGTGATTTCCAACCCCCCCAAAAAAAATTGTTAGAGAAAAAAAAATGTTTTTGCAACTTTTTTTTTCAACAAAATTTCGATTTCTTTTTTTTGCATTTCTACATGTTTTAAGTGATTAGGATTTCGACGAAACTTGGTGGGGGGGGGGGTGGTTAGGTATGGTCCAAGGATCATGCCATTAGATTTTGGACTTGGTCCCCCCCCCAAAAAAATAGTTAGAGGAAAATTTTTTTTTTTCATATCTACATGCTTTAAGTGATTTCCAACCCCCCCCAAAAAAAAAATTGTTAGAGAATTATAAAAAAATATTAATTATTAGACTGTCTTTTAAAAACGATAAATGTATAAACAGGCGAGCATTGGGTGGCTTTGACACCAACTCTGGTTATAATATACTGTATAACCAAGCAAATCTGGGGTGTTGTAAAAGCCAATAGAGGTTGCAGATGGGGTGATGTGCTATTTAGTCTAAACTAATGGGATATTTTTAAAATTGTTCTTCATATCTTTTTTATACACTTTGTTAGTGTTTGTGTTTCACCTAAACACCTGAGTAGTATCCAACCTGTGACTAGTGTTTGTTTCATAAAATGTTTTATCTCTGGGAAAATTAATTGTTTATACTGCAAAAAAATATCTTGAACAAAATTTTTTCTGAAAATAAGAAACTTTTCTTGAAACAAGGAAATGATGAGAATTTTTTTTGTCACTGCAATATAAATGTTCTCAAGTTTTTTTTTTTTTTTTTTGTTTTTTTGTTTTTTTTTGTTTATTTCAGGAAAAAAAATTATTTAAAGAAAATTATATTTGGTAATGTTGACCTACATCATAATTAGTAAGTTTAAATAACGAGGGTTTGCTGTACATGAACATCAATCATTGGAACTTTTTCTCTTATTTTATACAGAGCCCAAATTTTAATATATGGAACGATGCAAATGGTGTAATAAATTAACGATATTAAACATGTAATTTAGCAACTACTATCACATTGTTTAATGGTATGTCTTGATCTTTATTTTTTATGAACTGTGCATCGAACCTTATAACTTTCAATCATTATTGATGTCTCTCTTTTGTGACATGTCTTTGCTTGCTTTCTCTTTTTCACTGGCATACCATTTACCCATTTGTACTAAATACCATATGATTTGGCTGTATGGCAGTTATAATCTGTGTCCATATGTGCTTATGCTACTCCACTGTGCATTGTCACTGACAAGTGTGCCATATTGGGATTCTTGCATGAAACGGTTCAGAAAGCTTTTAAAGAAGCTGAAAATACTTGGAAACGTACCTGCGAGAAAAGGGTGTGCCTCTGCACGACAAAATTGTTTTTTGAGAACTTTCTGATCAACTCATCCAAAAAGGTGATATCTTGCAGCCCGTACTGCAGAAACTCCCGACGATATCCCGAAGGTTTCATAGACTGATGCATTCTACCGAAACCTTCGTACTTCTTAACACAATTATGTTTAAAAGATTATTTGAATCGGATTTCACGCCACAATGGCAGGTTAAAGTACCCGGCAAGCAGAAGTGAGTCACTCTAAACACATGCACAGAAGTCGTCATTTAGTATTTATACATCATTTTTAAAGTTGCGTATTGAGTGGCGAACCTTTGGGTTTTATCACGTTTGGTAATTCACTGTACTGTACTGCATTGTACTTGGATGTACATACATTGTGCTTCTAAAGTGACTTTCCAATGCTCATATTTTAGTGTACAAGAAATACTTATGGTAGCCTGTATACTTTATTCAAATGATTGTTTTATTATAAGTTGTCTTATTGCTCTGGGTTTTGCAGAAGGTCATGAATAATTAACATGCTCTAAAGTAATGCTCACGTGACATTGCTTTTGTACATAATACAGTGTCTTCGTAAAGTATTCACACCCCTCGACTTTTGTCACATTTTGTTGTGTTACAGCCTGAATTTAAAATGGATTGGTTTTTAGGTCATCTCTACCGAGATGACCTAATAAAGCCGGACCAAATGTCCGTCCGTCAACAATTTTTCTCTACGATCTTGATGAAACTTAGTATGTGGGTAGAGGTCGATGAGTGTTGCACAACGATATAACTTTTGTCCGCGGTCAAGGTCACGAGGTCACGTAAGTTATAAAAATCGCTATTTTCAAAACCTATCTAGTCTGCCATTCTACAAGATATTTGGCAACTGTTTATTGATTTTGTTAGTAAAAAATATTATCTTGCATCTAACCAGACAGATTTTTGAATTTCCTTCCCGTTTGGCCGCCATGTAACCTGGAAGATGGTCAAAAACACCTCCCGGTACAAAATAAACTTTTTACTTCCGATCTTGATGAAATTTGTTACGTGGGTAGAGGTCGATGAGTAATACCCAACGACATATTTTTTCCCGGATTCGAGGTCAGGGTCAAGGTCACGAGGTCACGAAAGTTGTGAAAGTCGCCATTTTCAAAACCTATCTCGTCTGTCATTTTAGGAGATATCTGGCAACGGTTCATCGATTATGATAGTAAAAAAACATTATAGAGATGACCGTCACCCCCACATGGGGGTAATTTTTTTATCACCAACCTACACAAAATACCCCATGATGACAAAGCAAAAACGTGTTTGTAGAAATTTTTACAAATTAATTAAAAATGAAAGGCTGAAATGTCTTGCGTCAAAAAGTATTGAGCACTTTTGCTACGACACTTTAAATTGAGCTCAGGTGCATCCAATTTCCTTTGATCATCCTTGGGATTACTCCACAACTTGATTGGAGTCCATCTGTGGCCAATTCAATTGATTGGACCTGACTTAGAAAGAATCACACCTTTCTATATAAGGTCCCACTGTTGACTGCGCATGTCAGAGCAGAAACTTCACCATGAAGTCCAAGGAAATGTCCGTAGAACACTGAGATAGAATTATGAGGAGGCTTCGATCTGGCGAAGGGTATAAAACAATTTCTCGAGTGTTGAAAGTTCATAGTGAGCTCCATCATTACGAAATAGAAAGAATATAGAACTACCCAGACTCTTCCCAGAGCTAGCCGTCCGACCAAATTGACCAACTGGGCAAGAAGCACCTTGGTCAGGGAGGTGAGCAAGAACCCAGTGACCACTCTGAACTACAGAGTTCCTTGGCTGAGATGGGAGAACCTGCCGGAAGGGCAATAATCTGCAGAACTTCACAAGTTACGGCTTTATGCAAGAGTGGCCAAACGGAAGCCATTCCTGAGAAAAAAGCACATGACAGCATGCTTGGAGTTTGCAAAAAGGCACGTGAAAGACTCTGACAGCATGAGGCAAATGATTCTGTGGTCTGATGAGATGCAAATTGAACTCTTTGGCCTGAATGCAAAGTGCTACGTTTGATGGAAACTGAGCACCGCTCATCACCCATTTAACACCATCCCTACCATGAAGCATGGTGGTGGCAGCATCATGCTATGGGGATACTTTTCATCGGCAGGGACTGGGAGACTTGTAAGGACAGAGGGAATAATTAATGGAGCCACATGCAGGCACATCCTTGAGGAGAACCTGGTTCAGAGTGCAAAATACCTAGGACTGTGGCGAAAATTTATGTTCCAACAGGACAATGACCCCAAGCATTCAGCAAAAGCAACACTGGAATGGCTTCAGAACAAGAACGTGAAAGTCCTTAAGTGACCCAGCCAAGGCCCAGACTTGAATCCCATTGAGACTCTGTGGAAATACTTGAAGATTGCTGTTCACCGACGCTCCCCATCCAACTTGACAGAGCTTGAACAAATCTGCAAGGAAGAATGGGAGAAAATCCCCAAATCCAGATGTGCAAAGCTGATACAGACATAACCAAGAAGACTCGAAGCTGTAATCACTGCCAAAGGCACTTCTACAAAGTATTGACTCAGGGGGTTGAATACTTATTGACGCAAGACATTTCAGCTTTTCATTTTAAATTGATTTGTAAAAATTTCTAAAAACATTTTCACTTTGTCATTATGATGAATGTTTGTAGATCGGTGACAATAAATTTAAATTTAATCCATTTTATATTCAGGCTGTAACACAACAAAATGTAACAAAAGTCGAGGGGTGTGAATACTTTCTGAAGACACTATCTTTAAAATATTTCCAGCATTCCATGGCTCATCGAAGAATACAGCACCTGTATGATAAGAAGTTGTTGAGTAACATCACAGCAACCTGCATTGCTCATTTGATGCCATTGCAAATTTGGTTGCCTGATTGTTTTTTTTAATCTATTTTATTTTATTTTATTTTTTCATTTGCCCAACAAATGTCCACAATGTTTTCCATTGTAGCTGTACTTAACGGGATGAACTGACTCCCTGGACCTTGCTTAGCATTGCTACTAGTTGGTTGAACAGGAGTTTTGTTAGGAGTGCCACGTTCCCTTGCAATTATTAAACCAACTATCAGTGGCCTCATCTGCACATTATTCATCGATTTTACCCCCGTCAGAGGCAATTACCATTTTTTTATTTTAACAATTTTATTTTATTTTGAAAAAATATATTTAAAATGTATGTTTTTGTGAACAAAAAACACTAAAATGAAAAATAATTATGCAGCTATTCAAGACACACTTGTCAATTTAAACATATTGTTCATGTCTGCTCGCAACCCATCTACCATATAAAACACAATGTGTGTTTGTGTGATGTCTGTCCCCTTTCAAAAGGATGATTTAAGAAGGGTTTCAAAGGCCCATGTTTGAACACGACTGTGTGTTCACTACAGTCTATTTTTCTCGGATAAAAAACCTCGAAAAACTTTTTCCATTAAAGAGTAATTATATCTCTTTGGAAATGTAAACGGTGACTTGCAACCGAGCCTCAATGGTGGTGAACAGAAGCGTTTGGAAAAATAACAATAAAAACAAACATGGAGAGGTGAAATTCTCTGCACGTGATGTGTAGCACCCACAGAGTAAAACGAGTGTTCATTTAAATACGTGCGATGTCTAATTAATAAATAAAAAAGATATAAGCACACCTGATGGTAGGCTGAGGCTTCAGGTTTTGGCACGCTCACAAAGCTTTAACCTCGAAATGAAAGGTCCAAGAAGATAAAGAAAAGAGGGTAACATTTGTACATGTGTTTTCTAATAACTCTTTTTCTTGCTTCAAAACATCATATCTTCCAATCTGAATATTTCGATAAAAATAATTTCAACCCATCACTTTTGACGGGCTTTTATACGAGTTAATTATAATGTAGTACATAGTGAGTTCATGAACGTGCTCTGTATGTTCAGTGAATAAGTGCAATTGCATTTATTACACATTTCATTTCACACTCACCTCCCTGGAACAAAAATATCACTCACCCCAAGCCTCACCCAACCCCGCCCCCCTCACAACCCTGACACAGGTATTAGTAACGTCTGATATTTAACTTTTTTGATACAACCATGATTTTATCCATGACTATTTTAAGTCAAAGTTACAACAGTGTGGATAAAAAATAGGGGAAATACTCCTGGGTGCTCACCTGATGGAATAATGATACTGATAGAGTAGCGGTCCAGCCCAGGAAAATTAGGTCTACCCCAACCGGAGGTAGAATCAGCTAAAACTGGTATCATTTTATTCCTCTGGATGTCTCGTTTTCAGAAAATGATGTTGTAGTTGCAGCAACTGTGTACAACATGCCAAAATTAACCCCTTCCTTGCGGACATACATGAAAAATTGCCATTTTCAATTATCGTCACATACATTGAAATGAGCCAAGTTAAATTCAACCAAAGTTCTTTGTTTTAATTTATTTGGTGTAATAAACATGACACAACACATTCAATGGGGTTTAGAGCTAATCCAAGGGTTGGAGGGTCAAAAAATCTCATCAAAACTGAAAAGTTAGTGACTTTTGGTAGTGTCGGACAAATTGTCCCAAATCCTACCCCTAACAGATATTGTAGCAGTGTCAGACCAACTTCTATTCCTTTTCCTGCATACCCCAGTAATGCAAAACTGACATTGAGAGAGGAAAAATTGATAGTGTGGTATGTTACCCCTGGTTTGCAACAGTGCCCAAAACTGGCACCTGTGTCTATGTGTCAATCTCATTTTCATCCTGTCTTGCTGGTGTGTTATTTTGATTTTGACACTCTGTGCATGAACAAGCATCAACACAATAAAGTCCAGCAAGCTGACAAGGACACTTCCTTCTATTGGAGCAGTCCTTATATTTGTAGTACAAGTGAGTGAGGTCTCGCACCTCGACTGGAGCCGGTGGCTTTGAGAACATGGTCGGTGTGATACCTCCATCATCACAAGCACTCCAGCCATGACCTCCTGGTTCGCAATATGGCTCAGGAGCAACTCAGGAGGTTGAGTTTCCTCCTGGTTCACAATATGACTGTTACACCAGATCCTAGTCTGGTACTTAGCACGTAGGACATGCTGTTTGAACCGTGGGGCGGAAGCATTGAAGCTGCTTTGTTCGTCGTCGTTGCCATTAAGTAGCGCATTTAATCTCGAGTTTGGACATCTTTTCCCTTCTTTCCGTAAAGCAACAATGCAAACACCTGTGCAACGTTCCCATCATTCTCATGAAAGGTTGTCAAATCTGCGAGACTGTCAATGTTTTTGACAGGCAGAAAGTTTGGAGTAGGCAGTCTTCTTGCCGATCTTGTTCATTAAACACATCGTATCACATCCTGTCAGGGCGTGAGCAGCAGGGAGGCTACCACAAACTGTTGGACCAAGTTGGTACACAATTTCATGAACTGGGATGTCCCGCTCCTTGCTAAAATGTCCAGCATACATGAATACTTGGTCAGTTAGCTGTTGTCTGCTTTGGTAGTACACGAGAAGGACCAGCACATCAGTATCATCACAGCAGATAATTAGGTGACCATTGCCCTGGGAGAGACTGCACGCATGGAGAATCATCCGAGTGTCTGCTTCCTCTTGGTTGGAGTAGAGGCTCTCCAACTATGTCACGCCTGTTGAGGTCACATCTTTCACAAGTTTCCATCAGTAAATCCCCCTGCCAAAATGATACATTTATCATGTGGGATGTACTCCCCTGCATGATCTACAATGTATTCACTGATGTAATTGGCAAGACATGCCTTGTTGCTGGCCACTCTCAGAAACCTGCGATAGTTTGGGACCTGTCTGTTTTCCTGGATTTGGTATGTGGGTAATTCTGAAACGGAGGTACCCCAGCATTGCCTCTCTGCTGTTTTGATGGACGATGGACGATCATAGCGGTCGAAGACAATGGTGACAGAGCTCAAATCCAGGGAAGGATTTGTCAGCAGCCGTACTGTTCGTTTTTGCACAACATCCGCCAAATCTTTGAATGTATGGAAGTGGTTATTTAGGGATTGGATCATGGCCATTCCATCGATGATATAGGCGGATGATGTTGAATCTGGAATCTGCAGGAGTGATGTTAGAATCTCTGAACAATTGGACTCCAGTTTCTGAGAGAGGTCAGCTTTGTTGGTCTTCCTCATCTTTCCGTCGTCGTGGAAGAGGGCTGGCGGCATCGCTGCGAGTTCATGGCTAAGGACATACTTCAAGGCAACATCACGACTCCGCGCCACTTCCAAAAGCCGCTGAAACAGTACCTGTGTCAATGATCAATTTCCTATATTTGTCCGTAGTGCCTTCTTCATGTCCAGAAAGGTCATCACCATTTTTTTCTTCATTGGATCCCAGAAGTTTTTTGTGGGGTCCTCTCTGAGTCTTTCGCTAATGAATTCCTTGGCAATATCCTTCCCCCTTTGTGGGATCCCCTTCAATGAGTTCTCAACTTCCAGACTAGCCACCTGGCCTGTGGTGATGTTGATCAGTTGTTCTGAAACCTCATCAAGGTTGAAGGGATCTTGGCACTGAGTAGAAAGGTACTCTTTCATTGCCTGGACATCTTTTCTGTCCCTCTGTAGATGGCTCTCTCCATGCTCTTCATGAAGCCTTTCTTTTTTTCCCAGCTGAGTTGCAGAGTTCCTTGAATGCCTCTGCGTATTCCCCTGTGATGTGCCTGGTCATCATCCATCTCAGCAGGGCACTTTTACGCAGGGTGAATCCAATGACTTCCCCCTGGCTCATGGCCTCACGGTTTATGCTTTGCTCGAGAGCTTGATCTGTCAGGACCGAATTGAAGGGGCGATTTTGTGACCTGCAAATAACAAATCCACCCTCCATCATGTGCTGATACATCACTGGCTGTTTCTTTTCCAGTTCCTTCATTTCTGCAATGTACACCGGCGTGTACCTGGCATAGGTTTGACGCCCGGCAAGAACAAAATATGACACAGTTTCCATGACCGCTTGGATGTGCATCAGAAAAGTTTCCGCTCTATCCGCCCGTAGCAACCGCAGTAATAGGTCTCCAGATTCTAGGAAGCTATCCTAGTAGGCGAAAGTGACTGAACAACCAGTTCTTATTCTGAAATAGGGCAACTGTTTCAAGTACGGACTGTGGAATGGCATCTTCCAAATCCTGGCAGAGTATGGCACAGGACTTGGCATCCTTCGCCTTGAATGACTCCTCCAGGACTTCATTCTTCTGCTTGATTTCATCGGTCATAGCTGGAGTGCTTGTGATGATGGAGGCATCACACCGACCATGTTCTCAAAGCCACCGGCTCCAGTCGAGGTGCGAGACCTCACTCACTTGTACTGCAAAGATTAGGACTGCTCCAATGGAAGTGTCCTTGTCAGCTTGCTGGACTTGATTGTATTGATGCCTGTTCATGCACAGAGTGTCAAAATCAAAATAACACACCAGCAGGACAGGATGAAAATGAGATTCACACATAAACACAGGTGCCAATTTTGGGCACTGTCGCAAACCAAGGGTAACATGCCACACTATATCAATTTTGCCTCTCTCATTGTCACTTTTGCATCACTGGGGTATGCAGGAAAAGGAATAGAAGTTGGTCTGACACTGGCACAATATCTGTTAGGGGTAGGATTTGGAATGATTTGTCCGACGCTACCAAAAGTCACTAACTTTTCAGTTTTGATGGGGTTTATTTTTTACCCTCCAACCCTTGGATTAGCTCTAAACCCCATTGAATGTGTTGTCCAGTGTCGATTACACCAAATACATTAAAATAAAAAACTTTGGTTGAATTTAACTTGGCTCATTTCAATGTATGTGGCGATAATTGAAAATGGAAATTTTTCATGGATGTACGTAAGGAAGGGGTTAATTTGGCATGTTGTACACAGTTGCTGCAACTACAACATCATTTTCTGAAAACTAGACATCCAGAGGAATAAAATGATACCAGTTTTAGCAGGTTCTACCTCCGGTTGGGGTATCTCCTAAAATAGAGGCCTTTTTCAGTCTCGGCCGCTACTCTATGAGGAGGAAGTCAATGTGGAATGGAATCAGCAAAATGCACCAATGAACCAATGTTATAGCAAATAACTATTTGGGGGGGGGTAACTCAACCTCCACCCCCCCCCCCAGAAATACCCCTCTCCCGGTAAATCCCTTTCAACCCCAAATTAATGTTTGTTTGTTTTTAAAAAGCATGAACAAACTTTGGTACATCACAAGTGATGAAGGTTGTGGTCAAATTTCACTGAAATTGTGTTTGTGGTTTTGGAGTTGTGGGGTATAAACCCCCTTCGACCCTGATTTTTTTTTCTTTTTTTGTCCATGTTTTGAACAAACTTTAGTACATCACGGGTGATAAAGGTGCTGGTCAAGTTTCAGCGGAATTGTGTGTGTAGTTTCCAAGAAGAAAGCAAATGCATATATTAGGGGGGGGCAACACCTTCATACACCACCTAAAACTCCGATGTTTTTTTAAATGCCTTCAACAAACTTTGGTACATCATGGGTGGTGAAGGTTGTGGTGAAGTTTCATCAGAATTGCGTGTAGTTTCTGAAAAGGAAGCAAATACCTCTTTTGGGAGGAAACCCCTGAAGACCCCCTTCAGGCCCGATTTTATTTATCTTCTTTTTTTTTTTAATGCCATGAACACAATTGGTACATACACGGTGATGAAGGTTGTGGTAAAGTTTCATCCAAATCATATGTGTAGTTTCACAGAAGAAGTTACAAGTATTTGTGGACGGATGACTCACCATTCCAAAAGTTTCCTAGAACTTTGTCCCTGCTGAGCTAACAAAACCAAAGGAAGATTTGTTCAGTGGATAGTAAATTTGGTTGCCCATCGGGCTGCAAACATCAACGTATTGTTGTCTGACAAAATATTCTGGTTGTACTCAGATGTCGGACAACTTATTTCGCAAGCCCAAGCTATGAACTTTTTTTTTTGTCACAATTGAACATTTTTAAGCAGTGAAACTGCTTCAGTATTTGGATATGTCCATCCATCCATCCATCCATCCATCCAAATGTCCATCAAAATGGAAGAAGAATCTTTCTGACAGTATTTCATTGTAAAGGGTAATTCTGAAAGTTTCTAAAGGGCTCCAAAGGATAATTTAGATGGGTTCTAAAGGGTAATTATAATGGGTTTCGTTCATTTCTAGACTTTGCCTATTTCATAGTAAAAATGACAAACTGAACCACTTCCTTTGGACAGGGTGTGATCTTTTTATTTTGTTTGTTTGTTTGTTAATTTATTTATTTTAATTATTGTTTTTTTTGGGGGGGGGGTTTGGCTGCGCTGATGAGTACGTAGAACATATTTGTTAGCTGTATTGAGATTTTACTTTGTGTCAAGGCAGAGATATTTGAACATATCGACTTCTATCAAACCCTTCAACTGACTACTGGTTAATGAATTGACCATAATAAGTTACGCCATTCTTCTCTCCCTATTTCGGTCACCTTCCTAAATTTGTGATAATTCTTGCATCACTCCAAAAAGAATATATTGTTGCAAAACCAAGTTTGCGAAACTTTGATCTGGCCAAAAGTCGCCATAAAATATCTTTTACCCACCAAAAATATTTTTAGCTGATTCTGCACATCAGATTCATTTAACCATATTTATATAATATGGATATAATTTGATCTGTTTAACCTGTGATTTCAAAATGATCACTGATGAAGTGATGTGTGTGTCTGCACCGCAAGGCTCCACAGCACGAACCAGCAAACCGATTTCGATGAAACTTTGCCAACAGGTGCCATATGGTCTGGGAATGTGCGCATTTGAATTTCGTTGCCTCGCAACCACCCGTTGCTGTGCAGCGGCCGAAAAACCGCGTACAGTATTTTCAATACTTGTCCTTCAGTTTTGAATGTAGAGAAACGAGACTTCAGAATTAAACACTTTGAGATATTTGGAAAATTTTACTCGTGCCGATTTTTGATTGAGGTTTTATTTTTCAAATGGTAGTCCTTCAAAAATCGGGTGTCTATTTACGGTCATTTTTATGAGTGCCAGTTGGCAAAATACGCACGAGGAAAAATCTTGCCAGGCAGAGGAACAATTGTATGTGAACCAATACGTCTTGGCAATGAATCTTCGTCGGTGGATCGGTCAGAATGAAAAGCATCGTATCCAGCGCTTCGATCCAAGCGAATCCCTCGTCACCAACCGGCTTGTTGTTCTTCTTCTTTCGGCTGCTCCCATTAGGGGTCACCACAGCGGATCATCCGTTATGATCCGCATACTGATTTGGCACAGGTTTTACGCCGGATGCCCTTCCTGACGCAACCCTGGTCGCCTCTTACAACACAGGGATAAGGATTGGGTTTCGCCATGATTCCGGGCTGCCCTACACCCTCTCATAGCACGGCCCAGTGCAGAGCTCCCATCCTCAAGCGATCCTCCAACCCAAGCCTCCGAGTAGCCGGATTATAGGCGCACGCCACTAAGCCCGGTCTGAATAGAATATATGTGTATATATATATATATATATATATATATATATATATATATATATATATATATATATATATATATATATATATATATATATATATATATATATATATATATATATATATATATATATATACACATACACATATATATGAATAGAATATATATTTATTGGGTGGTCGCTAGACTACCGTTATTCTCAGGTTTTCTGTCTGTATGTATGTAATGGACAGCTCTGGAGGCCAGAGGAGTCAACCGATTTTCATGAAACTTGACTGGTGGGTTCATACCAGGATCTAGTTGTACGCTTTTGAGCACCGTTGCTAGGGATGCCACCGTTGCCTAGCAACGGGACTTTGAAATTTTTGAAAAAATACGAAAAATGTTTTTTTTTCGAAAATCAAAAATCGGCTTCCGCACTTTTATGTGCACTTTAATCAACCTCTTTGTCAAAAATTTCAGCCCGATCCGTCAAAAACTGTATGACGTATGCAATTATATAGCGACCACCCATGTCGCCTACCGGCTTGTATATATTGTTACGAATTTGGGAATTCGATTGCACACAACATTCAGGTTCCTTTAGTCAGTTATGTCGATAAGTGCTTGTTCCCTAGATAGTTCACCTTCCATTGTTTAATGGGCAGAAATTGATTAAGTGCACTGTGTGATTCAATTTAATAGTTAGGGAGCGATCACGACACAATGGAGACGCCCCTCCCCCTCTTCTGCAAAGAGGAAGAAGAGCCCTCCCATCCTGAATCACGGGACGTAAACAACTCCCTCCCACCCGTGGTTGTGCGGGCATGGGGGATGAGTCACGCCAGGAGCGGGGGAAGGGCGGAGGAGAATAAGGAAGAGATCCTGAGTTGGTTCGGTGGGTTGTGCAGTCGGCCTTCGGGTTCTGCTTGCCTTGGGTTAGGGAGGAGGCTTTTTGAAGGCTTTTTGCTTCGGCTTGGCTTTTAGCAGGCCTTTGGGTTCTGCTTGGCGAGGGTTGAGACTTTTGGTTCAGTGAGCTTCGGTTCTGCTTGGCGAGGTGGAGGCTTTTTGGAGAGCTTTTTGCTTTGGCTTGGCTTTTCAGCAGACCTTCGGGTTCTGCTTGGCTCGGTTCACTTTTTGGGCTCTGGCTTGGTTCGTCGAAGAGTGAGGCTTTGTTCATCGGAAGAGAGTTGAGCTGGTTGCTCAGCTCGGAGTTCTTGGTTCGTGTTGAGAGAGGCTTTGTTCATCGGAAGAGAGTTGAGCTGGTTGCTCGGCTCGGAGCTCTTTGTTCTCCGCTTGGTTCCCGGCTTTGGTGCGACTCATTGGCCTCATCTTGGAGGTGGTTCTTCAAGATAGCGACGCATCGACGGGAAGGATCGGCGCCTCGTCTCACCAGCACGTGTTCTGAAGCATGAGAAGATTCGCTGGAGCTCGGGAAGGATCACGGCTCACGGCGATTGGATCCAGCTCGCTCTCGCTGGAGCCCGGGTCCAAACAGCTTGAAGACCACACGAGGTGGAGAGGTTCGAGATAGGTTCTGGGTTTCAGCTCATCTGTCCTCCGAGCTGGAGTCCGTTATTAAAGGCAGCAGCCACCATTTCTTGGGTGTGTGTGTGTGTGCGTACGTGTGTCCGTGGGCCTGTCTAATAAGTAGGAAACTGTTAAGTGCTTTGTGTGCTGTAAATGATTGCATTGCATTTCGTATAGTCAGTATAGTTTTGCTCTTGCGTGCTTCCCTAGTTCCCCATTATTATTAATAAAGGTCCCCAATTGTTAAATGTTTTCAGCTCGTCGCGTCGATTCTTTCATTGACTGAGCATTTTGTGTGTTGGTAGTTAGAAAGCCGTTGGTTTGCCGTAAAAGGGGGGACATTTGGACCGACGGTTCTCGGCGATTAAGCCGCTCAGAATTGCGCATGGGGCAGGCTCGCTTAAGCGGCTTGTTCTGTACGAGTGCCGTCGAGGGTGGAATACCCCGGTAGTTGGATCACGTGGGTATTTAGGTAAATTGAAGATTGGCAATCGACCCTACCCCACGTGGTCTGTCCATTGGCGTATTTCGGTTCTTGCACAAAGACCCATCGGCCTCGGAGTTATCCAGGCGGCCATCTATATTCCGGGCGATCGGTCGGGCCGACTCGACTTGCGGCTCCGTCAGAGCGGTCGGCTCGCGGCCAACCCCCTGGCCCGTAACAATATATACTGCATACACAATTCAGAATTTCTTCTGAATTTCAACTTTCAATTTCATCGTTTAATATATATATATATATATATATATAAATATATTTACAAATAATATAAAAAAATGACCGTTTTTACAGCCATTTTTCCCTGCTGTGCAGGGGTTGGGCTTTTTCTTGAGGCAATTTTTTTATGGCCGGATGCCCTTCCTGACGCCAACCCTGGTCGCCTCTTACGACACACAGGGATATGGTACACCTATTCTAACCGGGGCATACACCGGTACTCATTTTGCCGACCTTGGAAGGATGATAGGCTGAGTCAACCCCCTGTTGTTAATTCAGTAGCCAATGGGGCTTGAACTCAGGATCCTGGGATCCCAAGCCGCCACCCTAACCACTAAGCCAACACCAGGCTTACATATAGAATATATATTTATTTATATATCTATGAATAGAATATATATATTTATATATCTATGAATAGAATATATATATATATATATATATATATATATATATATATATATGTATATATATATGTAGTATATGTAGTATATGTATATATATGTAGTACATGTATATATATGTAGTATATATATATATATATATATATATATATATATATATATATATATATATGTAATATTGTTACGGGGACGGGTATCGGTGAGGAGCACGACTGCCAGAAGGAGCAGTGGAGTCGGCTCCACCGGACACACCGGAATTGAGGTCGTGCCTTTTGGATAAGTCCAAAAGGCACTTGTTCCTTACTGGACCATGAATTTCCAATAATTTGACCGCGTGGGGTGGGGTCAATTACCAAACTTCAATATACCTAATTACCCACGCGGACAAAGCTACCGGGGAATTCACACCTTCGACGGACCTCGAGCGGAACGAGCCGTAACTGAGCCCGAACCATGTGTAACCCGAGCGGAGATTACCAAGGCCCGTCAGACCAAATGAACAATTTACGGCCTCACTATTTCTCAACACACGCTGTGCCAAGCCAATGAAAGAAACACAGAAACGAGCTGGAACATTTAACAAAAGGGATATTTATTTATAATGGGGTAGGGGAGCACGTAAGAAGGCAGAGTTAACCGAATACTGAAGGAATAGCAATTTATGTACAAGTACTTATGCAGTTTTACTTAACAGATTGGCGCCACAAACACACACACGTGCATCCAAAAATAAACGGACCCGTCAGGTCTTTATTGGAGGCCTCCGGCTCGAGGAAAGGCGAGCTGGAGGTCAAAGCCTATTCTTGGACCTCTCCGCCTCGTGCGGTCTTC
>NC_140966.1:14289866-14297366 GCF_056783735.1 Eptatretus burgeri
GCTAAGTGGCCCGTGTCCGAAGTCGACCTGCGGCGAGGTGCGATCGCCCGGTCTACCCTCCGCGTGGGTACTTAGGTAGTTCGAATTTGGCGAGCAACCCTATCCCACGCGGGGGCTGATTGGCTCGATCGCGGTGAGACCGAAAGGTCCACCCGTGACTGGTTCCCGGCGTTAGTCCGAGAGGGTCACGACTGGATTGTCCGTCCGGTGGGCGACGTGCCGCGATTCGAGTTACGTGGCCGTTCGCACGCCGGCGGGCGCGAAAACCGCAACACTGGTGTCAGGAGTGGGATACACCATCGCCCTCGCGGCACTGGTATCGGAGAACAGGAAAACGGGCTCTCCTGTCTCCGGCCAAATTTACGGGAATCGGTCCAGGGGTGAGAGAAGCGACCCCGATTCCCTCCAAATTACGAGCGAGCAAATTAACCCTTCACGAGAAGCAAGATGGCGTCTCAAGGCGAGCGGGAGCCGGGGGTATTAGAAATGTATATGTGTAATAATGTAGAGTCCATGGTCCAGGATGGAATCCCCGAGCAGGAAATGTTGATTGTGCAGGAACACGGACTCGCCCAACTAAACCCAGAACCTGAAATGGGTGCGGCAGCGGCCGCAGTGTATGACACCTCCCCCCCCCCTCTCCACCAAGACCCTTCCCCAACCCTTGCCGAAACGGCTCAGCTGAGTGCATCCAACATGGCCCAGCTATGCGCCATGCTGGCGGCAATGAACAAACAAATGAATGAAGTGAAAACGACGATGGATACAAATACAAATGAAATAAAAACGAAATGAAAGGCATGAACGAAAAAAGATGGATGCGAATACACAAAAAATGGATGAAAAGATGGATACAAATACAAATGAAGTGAAAACGACGATGGATGCGAATACACAGCAAATAAACGGAATGGAAGCAAACATGAAAGAAGAAATGAAAGAGCTGCGGGGTGAGACGCAGAACATGGGCCGATGCCTGCAGGCGGGCATGAAGGCCGTGACCAGGGAGCTGGGAAAGGCGACTTCACGTGTGGGAGCAAACGAGCTGGGTGGGGGTGCAACGGCTGACAGGCCCGCGGTGGAGGCGGGTGAAAAAATAATTCGTGGAACGTGTTGGGCGAGGGTCGTGACGATGACCGAAAGGGAAAAATTAAATGGGGAGACCAAACCGTGTGAGACGAGACACGAGGTGACGACAACAGAAATAATAGTTGAGACAAGGGAGGTAAAGGGTGAAGAGTTGGCAGAGACACGGGAGATGGGAACGATAGAGGGAAGACTACACGATGAAGACGGGGTAAGTGACGCACACACACACGGAGGTAGTGGAGGACAATGGGGGTGAGCTGGCGGACTGGGTAGAGACCCAGTGCGAGCACCTGGATGGCCTCCTCCAGGAACGAGGGGAGGGAGAATGCCCCCTTGAGGTGAGTCACGACCAGGTGAGTCTCGGTCGTGCTTTGCGAGGTTGAGGGGCCGAGTGCTGTGGACAGGTGCACTGAGAGCTTGGGGGGTATAGAGGCCCCGGAGACCCTTGTGGGGACACGAATCCCCAGTGTGGTTGTCTCTGTGTGTGTGGTGCAAGGTGTGAGTGCGTCCCCGTGTGTGGAAGCGACCCCGTGTGTGAGTGGTGTGGTGGCGATGGTGCCGGAGTGCGTGCTTCCCAGCACGCCGTGTGTGGATGAGGCACCGTGTGTGAGAGAGGCCGTGTGTGTGGATGAAACGGCCAGTATGAATGAGGCACCACGTGTGAGTGGTGTGGTGGCGATGTTGCCGGAGTACGTGCTTCCCAGCACACCGTGTGTGGATGAGGAACGGAGTGCGAGTGAGGCACCGCGGGTGAGTGCCCCCGCACGCGTGAGTGAACGGCCGTGTGCAAGGTCGCTGTGTGCCAGGGAGACCGTGTGTGTGAGAGAGCGGTATGAGAGGGAGATGTCGGCAAAGAGTATGCGGGAGCACGCAGCCGCGTCTCCCGGTGTGAATGTGATGGAGTGGACTGTGTGCGTCGTAACACGCAGGTGTGCGTGGGTGGAATGGAGACGACGACGGCGACAGAGGAGAGAAAGCCGAGTAGCGGCTGTGGTTGTTTCGAGGACCGTGCCGGGTTCACCCAGCAGTGAGCACGCGGTTCGTGCTGTGCAACGCACGAGACCGCCACGTGCTCGCTTGCGAGAGTGAAGTCCCGGTCCGGAAACGCACGCGGTGGATTTGCCGATCCCGCGGACGGACAAAGTTTAGGCAGGATAACGGATTTGGACCGGACGGGTTCTCCACGCGATCGTGTGTGTGAAGCTCCAACGGGCAAAGCACATGTGTTCGCGTGGGGAACCCCTCGAGACGTGTGGCTTGTGTTTTTTTTTATGCGCACGGTGACGCCATGGCTGCACGTGGAGTTGGAATCCGGCAGGAGGGGCATCTCTGCCGGATGGTCCCGTCCAAGGAGGGACGAGGAACACGTGCAGCTGCATGACGTCACGGGCAGTTGCAAGGTGCAAAGAGCGCGAGTTGCCGCGCAGGTGCTGCGCATGAAAAAAAAAAAAAAAGGGCAAGCCTCACTTTCGGGTGTACAGGATTCCTGGGCAAGGGGTGAAAGACCCCCTTACCTGGGCACAGGATGAAAACTAGTTAGGGGGAAGGGTTAGCTTAGTTAGACCGACTTCATGGGGCAGGGGGTAAGTCCTCATGGAGTCCGTGGAATGGATTAGATAGAGGGATTGTAGCGAGATTTAGGTTGGGAAATAAAATGAATTTTTGAGTTAGGAGACAGAGACAGACTGGTGAGTGTGTAGAGGGGACGTAGTTTAGCTACGTAGTGTTAAAAGGAACGTGCTGTAGTTTAAGGACGCACGTGGGAGCACGAGTTAGTTAGGGGATGCAGTTAGAAGGATGGCAGAGTTCAGTGGTGAGTGTGTTGAAGAGTTGGTGAGTGAAGTGGAAGCATGTGCTTGGTGAGTGAGTGAGGCCAGCGGGTCTGTGTGTATGGAGCGAATGGGGAATGCATGGTGCGATGAGTGATTGGGGGGAGGAGTGACTCCCGCCCAAGGGACCCCCGGGGTCAGTGTAGAGTGAGTTAGCTGGGTTAGTCAAATTGAAAAATGGAGGTCGTTTTGTTGTTGGTGGGAATGTAGGCTCGAGACCCATTTGGAGGGGTGCAGGAGCCCTGTTGACGGGCTTGGGAGCGTGGCTGCGAAAGGTGAGTATCGCTGAGTGGGTACCCCGGGCACCAGGCTAGTCGGCCGCGGTAGGCCATGGGCCCATGGGGGGCCGGGATAGAGTAGTGGGCACGGGTGCGCCTGCTTGGTGCGGGGGCCCGGAGCGCCATTGGCCGCGTGGGCAGTGTTGTGGGCACGGGTGACCCTCGGAAAGGGGCCCGGGAGGCCGGCCTGCCACGTGTGCGTTTCAGGGGAGGTGCCATGGGGGCACTCCCCGGTGTTAGGGAGCTGGTAGGCTCGGAGGCAGTGTAGTGCCCGGGGGGTGCCATAGCGGGAGATTCGGCAGAGGGTCGTGCCTGCCAAAGGGAGCCACGTGTCCCAGCCAGGAGACCGTGTGAGGGCACGGAGAGAAAATTGGGGGGCGAGGCCCGAAATTGTGAGGACACCAACACAGGCGACGGGAATCTGGGTTGTTAGAACCAATAGTTTAAGCGAGAGGCGCTTGTTGAAAGCCCCGGGGTAGTTTAACAGTTAAATGGTTAGGGTAGATTAGGAGATGTACCCCTCCGCACCATCCATCCCCTCGCTGTCGTTGTGGGCCGCTGGACCCACTTGGTGTTAAGATCGCCGAACTCTGGGGAGGCCATTCTGAGGCTTGAGTTGGGCCTCGACACAGGACATTAGCTCTCCCTTATTCCCCTCCGGGAAGGGAACGTAGGGGTTGGGAGTAGGCTAGGTGACAGAATAGGTTAGCCGAACAAGGACGATAAAGGGGGTTAGGGGACGATTTATAGTGGGGAAGTAAGAATAAAAACAACAAAAAAATAAGTTGGGGCTAAATTGGGGTTTGACAAATTAAGGGAGTGGGTATGTACAGTGACAGGCAAAGGCGATAGGTGGGAGGGAGACAGGTAGGTCGGTCCGAGCCCGCCCTCCAAGTGGCCAGCACCACCGCACTCCCTCCACCAACCTCCACTGAACGGCAAGAGCTGGCCAACTTCATCGGCTGGCCGTGTTTTGCTTCAAGGCGGAGGCCGGCCAACTTCATCGGCAGCTGTTGTTTTGCTGCAAGGCCTGTGCCATCGGCTGGCCGTGTTTGCTTCAAGGCCTGTGCCAGCCAGTTCATCTGCTGGCTGTTTTTCTTCAAGGCCTGTGCCGGCCAGTTCATCTGCCGGCTGTGTTTGCCTGCAGCGGCCTTCTTCTGCGGGCTGTGTTTGCCTGCTGCCTTTGCCATGCCATGCCCACTGCCCACGTTCACCAGCCCCGTTCAATTTTTGCTTTGCCCCCCCTGTTCATTTCCATGTGCGCCAGGATCCGCAAGGCAACAGTTTGCAAGCTGCAAGAACTGCCCTGTTGGCAGCTACAACACGGGCCTGCAGTGGCGGCCCGTGCACCGTGTTTGCGTTCATGCATCCATTCGTTGTGCTCATTGCGTGTGCCACTTGAGCTGGCACGGAGACTGCGTTGTGCAGCCCAAGCACCGTTGTGGTTCACTGAGTTCAGTTCAAAAGGGAAGGCCTTGGACTGCGTGTGAGCAGCCAGCCACGTTCCCTGTCACCTGCATTGTTTGAGCCAGAGACTGCATGCGGGCAGCCTGGCTCCCTGCTAACTGCTTTCTTTTTGCAGAGTTCAATGATCCTGGGCCATGGTTTAGTGTAAAATTTGTAAGTTAAGGTAAGATGTACTGTAAATATGAGTGCGCCCCGGCATGTCTGTCTAGCGCCGGCAATTTTATTTAAGTCGTCCGTGTGAGTGAGTTTGTTTAGGTAGTTACGCAGCCCTCAGGTTATTTATTTTGGGGACACGAATACCATGAATGTCGCACTCAGGGATCCGTAGGTAAAATGTACTAGGGGAAAACTACACATGATGGCACACGAAAATTTGACGACTCGGGACGAGTCTGTAAAAAGGGAAGGGGGTAGTGTTGTGGTTACCAGATTCGCAAACCACCATTCAGGTCCCTTAGGTGAGGTATCTCGGTAAGTGCATGTGTAGTTAGGCCCAAACCCGTTGTCTAGTGGGAATACATGTCATTTATACGTGCTGCGACTCTTTAGGATAGCCGTTTTTCTTTTACTATCTTTATTTTGGACCAATCGCCATCATCACAACCACAACATCAACCACCGACCACAACCACCGCTTCACCACAACCGCCACGACCTTCACGCGCACCTCACAACCGTAGCATCGCCACCGTTCTTGCCCCGCTGTGGGTACCGGTGTTGGACTCATGCAGAACGCGTGTCGAACAGCATGTACAAAACCACGGATTTTCTGCTTCAAAAACGGATCGAAAACGACACACGCCCACTTTTTGCCGTCCAATCGGTGAGCGAGGGGCGAATTGGCCCCGCCCCCAGGGCGATCGATATATGCAAATTTGTGGATCAAAAAGCCTTCACGCCCACTTTTTCTCGGGCCAATGGGGAGCGAGTTGAAAGGTCAAAGGGAGGGGGTCAAAGGCGAAGTTACGGGGGGGATAAAAGGACGGTGTTCGTCAGTCAAAGGAGTAGTAAAGGTCGGAACGAGTCGTAAAAGTCGGAGCGAAAGAGTCAGCAGAACGAGAACGAGGGGTCGGAGAGTCGCAAACAAGAACGAACGAGAGAGTCAGTAAGTAAAAAAGGTCGGAACGAGGCGAAGGAGTCGGAACAGAGAGTAAAGACTTCGCGGGCGGTGGAGCTGCTCGTCGTGTGCGTTGAAGTCGGAACGGAGGGGACGAGCTGTGGAGAGGCGGCGACACCGGACGAGGGGGTGCTCGCGTCGTGCAAGGAGCTGCGCGCCCCTGGGAGGCCGGCAGCGCGACCTGGCCGAGGTGGAGACGCACACCAGGGATAGTAAAGATCCTCAATACCCCGAGCATCAGCAACCCCCTCCTGTTTCCCCCCGCGCTGAGATAGTGCGACCAAGGGGGCCCCGTTCCCACCCCCTGCCAGGCACTGTCCACGAGGCCCGCGGGTTGCGGGGCCATCGCCGCTCCGCGTCTCATCACCAGACGGGTAGGCCCGACCAGGTCTCGGCCCCAGGCCTACCTCATTCTTGAGGGTATTTCTTTCCTTGGTTTTGGGTATGTGTTGTCGGCGCCGTCTGTGAAGTAGAATTGTATAAGTGTTGCCGTGTGCTCGGTAGTCGGAATTAGCTCTGCACTGTGTTTTCACTTTTATGTTTGCTTTTTGTGTAAATGGAATTGTGTTTTCTTTTTTGTGTGCATTTGGTGGAATTGTATTTGTGTGCTTTCCGTTCGTCGCGAATAAATGTGCTTTATTGTTGAACTGTTTCCCGCTTCGCTTCGTCTTTTTCCTCCATTGAATCCCCATCTTGCTTCACGTAAAGGGTTAGTAGTGGGCTGAATACGCCCGATAATTAATCGAACCGTCGAGGTCGACGATAACACCGCTCGGTTATTCTGATAGTACGGAACGGGTCGCTTAAGTGGCCCGTGTCCGAAGTCGACCTGCGGCGAGGTGCGATCGCCCGGTCTACCCTCCGCGTGGGTACTTAGGTAGTTCGAATTTGGCGAGCAACCCTATCCCACGCGGGGGCTGATTGGCTCGATCGCGGTGAGACCGAAAGGTCCACCCGTGACTGGTTCCCGGCGTTAGTCCGAGAGGGTCACGACTGGATTGTCCGTCCGGTGGGCGACGTGCCGCGATTCGAGTTACGTGGCCGTTCGCACGCCGGCGGGCGCGAAAACCGCAACAATATATATATATATATATATATATATATATATATATATATATATATATATATATATATATATATGTACAAAGGATTGCCTTATTTTAGTATGATATCGTCCATTAACCGGATTTAACAGTTTAACTTTGTTATTGTCCTTACAGGACAAGACAGTGTACTGTCCAATGAGTGGGAAGCCACTGAGGATGAAAGATCTCATCCCCCTTCACTTCACGCCCATCAATGACAGAGACAACAAAACAGCGCTCATCACCAAATCCCAGCGCTATGTTTGTGCTGTCACCAATGATGTTTTGGCAAACTCGGTGCCTTCTGCCATATTACGTCCATCGTAAGTTTCAAGGCAGTGTCTTTCATACTGCTGCGAGGTGGGGAGTGTATGATAATCGTTAAGCATTGAGTGATATTAATCGTGGTGGAGGTGGATTGATATATGTTTGGTTTGAAGTGGAGGAATGTTGTTGGCTGTAGGGTAGACTATATGTGGGGGGGGGTGGGGGGTGGATTGTTATGATGGTGGCATGGGAGGTAGACAGTTGATAGTTGTGGTGGCAGGGGTCGATGGTTGATGTTGAGTTTGGGATGTGGCAGTGCAAGAATTATGGTGGCAGTTTTGCTTGGAGTTAGAGTGGAAGAGTGATGG
>NC_140966.1:14302366-14312366 GCF_056783735.1 Eptatretus burgeri
GGGATAAGTTTTACACACGATATGTGGACGCTTACACACGTCCACAAAGGCTACTTATAAGCTACTCATAAGTCGAAACACGTCGCGGTAATGTCTTTTTTACGCGAAACTTATTTCTAACTTGTGTTTGACTTGCTTTGAACCAATTCTTTACGTAGTCCCAACACACATCGACGTATGTAGACGTATTCCAATGACGTCTTCCGGTCGACAAAAAAAAAAAAATTGAATGTGTTTCTAGCTTACAACTGCCATATAAAGACATGTTCCCAGCGGTTTTGGGAATTGGTATATAAAAATGGTGCTCATAAAAGGGAACCCAACAGTGTTTTCGAGTTCCTTTTTGAATCGATGTCCATGTCAGCAGTAACAGTATCAGTATCAGTATCAGTATCAGTATTAGTATTAGTATTAGTATTAGTATTAGTTTGTTCATGTTGGCAGTAGTAGGTGGGTGTGAGGGGGAGGGTGTGGGTTATGATGGACCGTCCTTGCGTCCGCGTGTCCACGGGTAGGTTCATAGGCTGCCACTCAACGATTTAAATGGCTGCATCTCCACTATTGAAAGTAGACGCTTGCGCTCAACAATTGGATTTTTTTTACACTCAACGACTTTTAAACGGTACCACTCAGCTAGTTTCATTGTTTACAATGAACGATTTAAATTGCTGTCACTCGCCTTTGTTTTTTGACGCTGGGGTTTGGAAATTTGAAGCGTTTCTTCTGAACGTGTTAAAACGCTCAAACTCGACTATTTTAAATAGACGCTGCCGATGGACAATTGGAATCATAGCCAAGCTAGACATCGAAGTGTGAACATCCTCGTCATGCCCAAGAAAAGTTTGAAGAATGCTGCAAATAAGTGTCCTGGCCGTGGCCGTGGACGCTGACGCAAGGACGATCCATTATACCGACGTCTTTCAGCCTATGAGTAACTTAAAAGTAACGTCTGTCGACGTGTGGCAACGATCGCGTAACGTGCCAACAACACGTTAATCATAGGTAGGAAATAAGTTTCGGGTACTCTAAACATTACCTCGGCGTGTCTCAACTTATGATTAACTTACAAGTAGCATGTGTTGACGTCTGTCAACGATCGCAGACCGTGCCTACAACTTGTGGCCAGCGTAGCGGAACGTGTGAGTCATACGCCGGCATACGTCGTGAAATTTCAAGCATGAAAAAATTTGAGGACAACCGAAAAGTACAACGTTTAAAGCCAACGTACAACGACGTATGGCAACGTACTACGACGTATGCCAGCGTGCTCTCAATGTTATCAAAACTTACCCATAACGTATTCAACGTGTGCCAGCGTTTTAGAAAAAAAATTCAAAAATCGGCATACGTTGGCTAAAACGTCAAGGTGTGACCGGGCCTTTAACAATATCTTATGGTCTTCCTGGAATTTTGTCATTTTATCCTCATGACAATTTCCCACTGGAAACTTCTCATTGCATTTATTGATCTGATTATTTTTATTTATTGAATCCAACCTGTGTAAACGAACATCGTAGATCCTCGTTCTTCTCTGTTTTCCAGATATTTGTTTGTTTTTTTAAGTTTAATAAACAACTTTTTAAAATTCTTATGAATTGTGAAATTAATTATTTATTTTAATTTTTATACTTTTAGAAATCTGAAATAATGTAACACCTTAGGCCTTAGTTATTTTATAACTTGGTTTACGCAGTTCTTCACCTAAAATGTAGGGTCGGTAGGTCGAAATATAAATATAAATATAATTTCAATTTTTAGAAATTATATATTTTTATGATTTTTTTTTCGGATGTTCCATGGAATAGACAAGGGTAGGTGGGGGGGGGATAAATATAAATCCCGGACAAGGAGGATCTAAGAAAACATTGAAGATGGAAAACCATTCAAATGCAGGATGCCATTGTTCACTGTATTATCTGATGTGAAAAACAATAAAGAAGGATTAAAACTTGTTTTTACAATATCGTCTGGCATGTTTTTCTTATAGAAACCTGTTGGATCATCAAACAAATGGAAACAATGCAGAGAAAATTACTGTCCAAGTCATAGATGTGTGCATGCACACCAGTGCATAGTGCTGGATACGATTAAAAAAGGTGTCTACTCGGAGTCAACACGCTCAAAACGGTCAATCAGAGCCATAACCAGCTTAGTTTTCAGTGGGCATCTGATCGTACCGTCTCCCCATCCCCATGAGCACATCAAAGGCTGATTTCTGGTCCGTTGAAGGCTGAATATCAGCATCTCGCAAGGAAACTTTGACGTACTTGGCACCGAAATATTTCAATATGAACAGTGGTGTACAACTTTCGATGGAAACAAAATCGGCACGATCGAGAGTAGCGTGCGAATCATCCCTGCTTCTGCACTAAATTGATGCAATAGTTCGGCGAGAATATTCGTCATCAAGATGTTGCGTGATTAAATCACCAATACAGTCACTCAAATTTATACCGCTGACATACTTCTTAACAACTCATGGCTCGCAGACTTCCTCTCCTGTTGTAGTCACCGTGTGGCCCTAAATGTAGTTCTTTCATCCCCTCTTCCTGTCCAGGCTGGAGTTCCTCAAGGTAGCGTTCTGGGCCCTGTTCTTTTTCTTGTTTTCATCAATGATCTCTCCGACTCTCTGGAAAATCCTCGATATCTGTTTGCTGATGACTCCACCCTCTGCCGTACCATCGGTCATCCCTCAGACCGGCAAGCAGCAACTTCTTCGCTCACTGCAGATCTGGATAAAATCACAAACTGGTCCAACACATGGAACATGTCTTTCAATCCGGACAAATCTCACACTCTCACCATGTCTCTTCGAAAGGACCATTTAGAAAATCCCCCCATCCACTTTCTCAACAATCCTCTGGAAGAAGTCCTTTCTTTCAAGCTTCTGGGTCTCACCATCTGCCATGACCTTTCCTGGGAAAGCCACATTTCAAACCTCGCCTCCAAAGCCAGTCGCCGACTGGGAATCCTCCATCGTGCAAAGTCCTTCATCGACCCACCTGCGCTCCTGACCACCTACAAAGCTTTTATCCGCAGCCTGATGGAGTTCTGCTCTCCCCTCTGGGCTGGTGCTCCTGCCTCACGATGTAGAAACCAAGGCATTTCGGATCATTGGCATCTCCCGCAATGAGGCTAAGTCTTTGGGCCTCTCACTCATTCACCGCAGGTTGGTCGGTGGTCTTTCTGTCTTCTACCATCTCCTCTGCAGCCTCGCCCCCCAGCTCTCTCTGCGATTTGTCCCCACCACATTTCTGCAGGGCGCTCAAGGTCCGCCAACAACCCCCTTCTGGTAAAACTACCAAAATCACGAATCACTGCTCACCTTCACTCTTTCATTCCTCTTTTTTCCTGCCTTTGGAATAAACTCCCTCATTCTATTCATACCCATTCTTCCCTCCAGGCCTTCAAAACAGCTGTTCACCACCACCTCTTATCATCCCCCATCCAAATCCTCGATCTTTTCTACCCCCGATAATCCACCCAAGCTCACCTCCTTCAAATTCCCTGCTTTCCTTCCTGAAAGTCCCTGGAATGTCCATCATCTATTCCCCATGTTTCCCGTCCCATCCCTCTCCCTTTCACAGATCTCGTAATGTCTCTGTTCCCCACTGTTTTGTCCTTCCCACTCCCTCCTTTCTTGTCTCATGTCCCACATGATGTGCGTTATTTGTTAGCTCTCACACAAGCCTCGACAAGGTATACAAAGAGAAAAAAAAACAACAAAAAAAACAATCACTTTCGCCCCAGAAACCACAATCAATCTGAACCACGCTGGCCACTGCTCAGACGCCATGACCGAAGACGACTGCGCAGTTCTACTGTGCAGCTCTACTGCACAGCTCGGTTAAAGGTGACTCGGCATTTTGGTGCGCACGCACGAAATTATATTTTGAAAATAAATGCCGACGTTTACATTTTGGGTTTTGAAACTTTTGCACCTTCGGTGGAAAATGTATATATATAAAAGGCTAAAAATGTGTTTTATATTTATATTTCATTTCGGCAAATATACCGTCGGCGGATCCGTAAACCAAGTTATAAAATAACTAAGGCCTTATTGGATTAATAAACGATTAGATGAATAAGAAGACTAATTATGATCTATATAATGATAGATCTTGAAAGACAAGTTATCAATGTCATTCCTGATCAGCAGCTGTCATGATCCAGGTAATGTAGGATATTTTATAATGCCTTGAAGAAATGTATCTCTTCAACCCACTTATTGGATGACTGTGTTGCTATTGGATTTTTCTTTAAAAGTTAACTCCAGACAAGTAAGAAGTGAGAATGTGCAAGATTTAAGAAGGAAGCAACTTTGCGAGTGACATCAGTTGCTTGTACTTGGTGTGAGTTGCATCAGTGGTGAATTGTACTTGCATACAATTGATGATGCCACTGGCATCATTCTCAAAATAGCAATTGTGAGCAGAGTAAAGTTGAATATAATTACCTCTGCCACCGAAGTTGGATGGAGGTTATATTTTCACCCATATTTGTTACTTGTGATATCGAAGATTGATTAGTTCTGGATCGCCTTGATTAGTTCCGTGAGCTCTGGTTGAACTGGAGATTTTGGCCCCGGGTGCCTTGTGAAAATGTTAGTAGCCTAAATCTGCAATGGGTTCTCCCGTACACCGGTCCATTAAAAATACGAGTATATCCACAATGGTTTCTCCCGTACACCGGTCCACTCAAAGGCTTTTTTTTTGTTTTTTAATGGTCGGTCCTTGTTCCAAACATTCAGTGCTTTCTCCATCATTTCAATATGAGGATGACGGGATTGGAATGAGCCTTTTGCTCTTTGCTGGCAGGAACCCTTGCATGGATATTTGACTCATGTTTACACACAGTTGATCCATTGATCCAGTAATGGTGGCCCACATATGCTTCACTTTCACTTGTTGCCAACTTATCTAACAACTCGATTTCTTCAAACAATGGCATAACCTTTCTCTGGCTTTCGGCATGATTAATTTTGTCCATTTTACATTTGGGTGCCATTATTAACTGTTGTGTGTCGACTCGAGCTTGTAGATCTAGTATTACAGGATCTCCCTATGTCATTTCCTGTTTGATGACTATTCATTATTAAATGTAGCTTCGTTCCTCTATACTGGTTTGATTACTGCAACTAGTGGTGCAAGAGAAACAACAAAAGGCTCGTAATAAGAGGTAATTGTACACAAGGATGTAAACAATGACTCATCTTGGCTCAAAAACCATGATTGGCCGAAATGAAATGGCGCAATAATGAAATCGGTGCACAATAGGTTGCCCGTGATTGGTAGAAACCTGCGATATTGGAACTCGCGATATTTGAGGGTTTACTGTATAGCACAATATTTTCAAAAAGTTGTGGACGGATTATGACAAAACTAGGTGGATGAGTTTGGTAGGTGACAAAAACAAGCCAATTAGATTTTGGTTAAGGTACGAATGTATATCCGGCCTAGCATTGGGATACAAAATGTAAACTGTTCAGCCTAGCGGAGGTATATGCTCTACCAAGTGCTGTTCTAGTTTCAACTGCTTCACATATCCTTGTAGGCTGGGGGCCAGTGGGACCTACCTTGCACCTCCCCCCCACCCCCCCCCCACCAGTGACAATTTTTCACTGATACCACAGTGTTCATATATATCCCAAGTATCAGAAAAAGATGTTCCCAGAAGAATAACTCATTTGCACTATGCTTTATTAAGCTGTTTCCATTTTTGCATGTAATTAAGCTATCCAAACATTAATCTACATCTCTGATAACAAAGGAAATATGTTCACTCTATTCCTTGACCCTCAAAACATATGTGTAGATTCCTCATTTATAAATTTCCATGCACCAGAAGTTGAGATATTTACGAAAATGAGAATTTCCATAATGGCGGATCCTACTTAGCATATCAATGCATTTAAAATTATTTCCACTACTTTTACTCAAACAGAAAATAGTTATGTTTCCCTTAAACACCAACAGACATCATAAGTCGCAGTTATGTATTATATCAGGTCCAGGTAATTCATTCTATTGATGAATCTGATTTCGCATGATTTTCGAACGATTCATTGTGCTTTGTATTTTATGCTAATTAGCCTACTTAAAAAATTCTAAAATTTTAATATATTTTTTACCAACCTGGCTTGTATCTGTAGTCAGGTTCACCGTGTACCTGAAACGTGGTCCCGTGGGAATTGCGTGCCAAAAGCGATTTTATTGTTTAAATGGCATATATATAGGGTCTTAGTCGACAGAAAAACTTGGGTGGCAATTTTACTTTTGGGAATTTGGGTTTTTGTGGGGGCTTAAACGGGGATACCGTCATTTCGCAGTTTATCGCTCGAAATGAAAGTGCTAATATTGATATAACTATTTTTATCTCTTAAAATATTAATAGGAAAATTATGAAAAAAATCAGGTGTCTTCCTCATATCATCATTCATTTATGTACCAAATATTTAGTTGATATCTGAAATAATTATTGATGTTTATGTATTTCCAGATTTGCACTTATGAAGAAGTTCACCCGTTTCGAAGCAAGGACTGTTGATATTCAACTATAACGGACGTGACAATGAACTCACTCACCTGCATCATTTGCGATAAAGGCAAGCGGAAGGGCTACACCTTTGTACAGAATGTTACATCAGATTCTATTGGTAACATAAAGAACTTTGCCGAGAAGCGAGCACAGTATGGAGAAACGCAGTATGCACCTCTGGCTGAAAATCTGTCAAAGTTGTCTGCATCTGATACGGAAAACATCCATTACCACAAAGAATGTTACAAACTCGTAGTGCACAAAGGTATTCTGGAGAGAGCCGAAAAAGAGATTTTGTGAAACATCATCTCGTGAATCACAAATGCGACCAGCTAAACTCGGCCGTCCATCCTTGGCACACGATGAGGATTCTGTCAGATGTGTTCGCATGTGTCGCCCAATGGAGCCAACGACCAAGTCCTGTGTGTTTCTCTGTGATAATCCGACAGATGGAGAGTTGCATCTTGTCCTGACAGATACGATGGGGACCCGCTTTCTGGACATAAAAACCAAGACACGTGATGACAAAGTCCGAGCAAACCTGTCACTGCTGCTTGAAGTTGGTGATGCCGCTGCAAATGAAACGTGGTATCAGAGATTGTTTACGAAATGTTGAACGCCAATGCTATTCTTTCAGATTTGATTGTACTGGGGTCGATGATAATATCACCAAGCATATGTGTGACATTGAAATTGTAAATGCAGTCAGACACAGATGTGTTCTTGTTGTTGATAGATCTTGTTGCCAACCACACCATCCCAGGACAATTGAAGATGTTAACTGGCAGAGGGAAATTCTTCCAGACAATTGACATCAAAGAGAGGTGCACTGCGATTGGAACGGAGAAGTCAAAGGCTTTGATAGGACTGCACAACTTCACTGGCGCAGATTGGGGTGGAAAGTTCTTCAGTATATCAAAGAAAGCGTGGATAACCAGGTTCCTGCAACTACCTTCAAGCAGCAAGATTATCAAGACTTTCCAGATCTTTGGATGTCCAGACAATCTTCCTGAAGCTGATGTTGTCAATGTCGAGACGTTCGTCTGCAGTGTATACTCCAGCAAAAGTTTGTGCATCACATTGCCAGATCTTCGATGGGAGCTGTTCAAGGTCAAGAACTTGGAGGGTGAAAAGCTTCCACCGATGCGAAGCACTCTGAAACCTCACATACAGTGTGCCAACCTGAAGTCCAAAAGAGACAAAACCTACCAAGAACCAAGGCCAAAGAACCTGCTCCCAGAGGGCAATGGATGGAAACTAAATGACGACAAAAACCTTATACCAGTACAATGTCTCGAAAAACCAGCACCACGTGTAGTACTTGAACGAGTTCGATGTGGATGCAAAGGTGCGTGCAAAGAGAAAGTGAACTGTTCATGCCATAAAAATCGTTTGCCATGCACAGCATTATGCAAATGCACCGACTGTGGAAACGTGAATGACTACAGTATTTGTGACGAAGATGACATGTAGCCAATGTATTAAGATCAGAAAATGACCCAATAAGATTCATTTAAGATTCTACATTAATTTAGTCTATTGTTAGTATTCATCTAGATGTTGAGTGGAGTAATTACTGGTGGTAAAAGGTGGTATGAATGTGTGATGATTACAGAAAAGTATATTTTTATTTCCTTTATTTGTATCAGTGCTATGAAGTCATGTCATGAATATTACATGTTTTATCATATTGTTACAGGCCGGGGGTCGGCCGCCAACCGACCGCTCTGGACGGAGTCGCAAGTTGAGTCGGCCCGACCGATCGCCCGGAATATAGATCGCCGCCCGGATAACTCCGAGCGACGGGTCCTTGTACAAGAACCGAAATACGCCAATCGGCAGATCACGTGGGGTAGGGTCGATTGCCAATCTTCAATGTACCTAAATACCCACGTGATCCAACTACCGGGGTATTCCACCCTCGATGGATCTTGTACGGAACAAACCACCGAGGCGAGCCTGTCCCGTGCGCGATTCCGAGCGGCGTAATCGTCGAGAACCGTCGGTCTAAATGTCCCCCTATTACGGCAAACCAACGGCTTTCTAACTCCCAACACACGAAATGTTCAGTCAATGAGGGAATGGACGAAACGAGCAGGTTTACATTTACACAAGGACATTTATTAGAATGAAACACGTATGCAATTAAATAAGGCAAAACACGTATGCAATTATACAAGCAACAAAAGCACGACAAAAGAACTACAACCGTCTATAAGCAATTATTAATGTACAGTCACTTACACAGTTTTACTTACGGGACTCGGCGCCACAGCATTCTTTCGAAAGAAAAGCAGGAAAAAGACCCCATCAAAGGCAATGGGGTCAGACTGGACCTCTTGGGTCTTTATGGCGTGGGACTTGGCAGACCGAACGAGTCCCACGAGACCGTTGCAGGTTACCTGCACCCTCGTGGTGTCTGGCTTGGGCGACCCGCGACGTCCCGTCCCCACAACAGCTAGCGTAGCCGCGGTCGAGCTCGGGCCTTCCGTGTGGCAGGCGAGCTCTCTCCGGCTCTCTCCACACGAACGCGCTTGGGCGACCCGCGATGCTCCTTCCCCACGGCAGCTAGCATAGCCGTGGTCGAGCTCGGGCCTTCCGTGTGGCAGGCGAGCTCTCTCCGGCTCTCTCCACACAAACGTGCTGAGGCGACCTGCAATGCTCCTTCCCCACGGCAGCTAGCGTAACCGCAGTCGAGCTTGGGCCTTCCGTGTGGCAGGCGAGCTCTTTCCACACGAACACGCGGTTTGCGCGACACAGCAGGCAAGGTTGCGCCTCCAGCTCGCGTCTCCTTCGCGACGCCCGGACTTCCACGCAGCTCCTTGGCTTCTGGCTTCCTCCCGACTCCCCCAACTGCCGAAGCAAAAGGCTTACTCCTCCCACGGGACTCAGCACACAAACTCTGCCACGGGACTCCCACGGGACTCTTTTCGAACACTTTCCACGGGACTTTCACGAGACTCTCTTCGAACTCTTTTGGGACTCTCTTTGAACAAAGAAAAGATGTCCTCTTTATCCTTTGCACCCCGTCCCCCGCACCCGGCGTGACTCATGCCCTCGTGATCCACCCCCCCGCTCAACCACGGGTGGGAGGGAGTTGTTGACATCACCGCAGGGTTCTTCTTCCTCTTCGCAGAAGAGGGGGAGGGACGTCTCCATTGTTTGCTCCCTAACTATTAAATCGATCCGCAGCGCATCTTATCGATTTCAAAACATTTAAACAATGGAAGGTGAGCTATCTAGGGAACATGCACTTATCGACATTGCTGACTAAGGGAACCTGTATGTTGTGTGCGATTGAATTCCAAATTCGTAACAATATCATACATTTGTCGTTTTTTTTCTGATATATATATATATATATATATATATATATATATATATATAGATATATATATAGATATATATATATATGTAATATATATATATAGATATATATATATATGTAATATATATATATAGA
>NC_140966.1:14314866-14462366 GCF_056783735.1 Eptatretus burgeri
TATTGTGTAAATATCACAGTATATGCCTAAATAATGTAGCAAAGGAAAAGTAATTCCTGACACTAACTGGTGCTGAGGTTGTTAAAATCTTCTAGTCACGGATGACTTATTTTTGCATTGGATACTTATCTGGGAAGAAGATACTTCATAAAATATTGCTACGTTACCATCATCGATTAGGCCTAGCATTCATTTATTGTACATATATTAAGTTAGAATTGTTTTATAGTAGGAGACAATCAAAGGTGCTGAAATGGACAAAATCTTAACCTGGTTCAAAGAATGCGGATATCGTGGTTCACATACTCTGCATGTACAAATAATCTCATCAATAATTATTCAGGATATCAACTAAATATTTGGTATATAAATGAATGATGATATGAGGAAGACACCTGATTTTTTTTTCATAATATTCCTATTAATATTTTAAAAGATAATAAAAATAGTTATAACAATACTCGCGCTTTCATTTCGGGCGATAAATTGCGAAATGACCGTACCCCCGTTTAAGCCCCCACAAAAACCCAAATTCCCAAAAGTAAAATTGCCACCCAAGTTTTTCTGTTTATTAACACCCTATAGATGGCATTTAAACAATAAAATCGCTTTTGGCACGCAATTCCCACGGCATGACACAGTGAACCATACAACTGGCAACACTTAAGTAATGTTTTTTTTGACAAAAAACTGACATGTTTGGTCTTTACAAGGAAAGAAAATGGAAATTCTTTCATTTTTGTGGGAATTATTGTCTTGAAGTCAAAGTTAATTAATACGCAAATGAGCTAATTAGCATAAACAAAATATATTTTAATACGTAAATATATAAGCTTTAATTTGATACCAATTTTGTGATTTTATGTTTATATTTGACAGAGATATTGACATTTTGCCAATCTTTGTGAGATTCGTCTATTTTTGATTGGTTGCCATGGAAACAGCTTAATAAAGCATAGTGCAAATGAGTTATTTTTCTGGGAACATCTTTTTTCTGATACTTGGGAAATATATGAACACTGTGGTATCAGTGAAAAATTGTCGCGGGGGGGGGGGGGTGCAAGGTAGGTCCCACTGGCCCCCGGGCTATTGTTTTAGCCATACATATAGATTCCTCATTGTTTTTTTTTAATTTATTTATTAAGAAATGAATTATATGTTGTTGTATTCACAAACCTTTAACAATCCATCATGTTTTTTTTATTTATTTCATCTGACCAACATCTCCCCTCCATATTCCTCACTCCACTTCCTTGAGGCCTCTTATTGGGATTTCCGCTACTATGTGCTTCATTCAGATGAGTCCTTCTTATCATTGTTCCTTGTCAGTCATATACTGAGCAGGTTGTGCTTAACTGTTATGATCCATCTTACCTATGTTTGCATAGTTTTGCTTACTTGAAGAAAAGTTCCTAATGAACTCCAAACAAGCATCAAATAATGGATGGTCCATTCACCTACTCTGGATCCAGGTCAGTGTCAAAATCCTCAATTGAGATTCACTTGTTCTCTGGATCCTGCTTCATGTGGCCTTGTCTCTGTTTGTTATCAGCAATTTTCCTGTCACTTTCTTTTGTCCTTTAAGCTACAGTATTAGGTATTATTGGTACTACGATTCGCATCAACATTGTGCTGCAGGTCCCACGGTGTTGCCGGTAGAGCGCATTGCAGCATTTGGGAAATTTATGGAGCATGCTTGCCCGTTCAGCAGAAGTCACCGTTTGTATAAGAAAGGGTACATTCTTGGTTTCAGGCTTAGTTTAAATGAACAGCCTGTGTAGCTCTTGTCAAGTATACCTTGGGAAGGATAATGAATGGGTGGTCCTTAGCAGAAAATCTTTTACCGGCATAAATTGTATTATTTGCACTCTGAAGTGTTTTACTTTAGTTACAGGTTTGGTTGCCATATATTTTCAACTGTAATATACTGAGCCTTTTTTTTCTGGATCTATAATCCTGTGCCTGTTTTATTTATTTATTTTAATATACAGGGCATTATGGTATATCTTTAAACATCTAATTGTTCTCTTTTGAGAACTTTACAATGAGTATTGGAAGCCAGTTTGGCATCACTCAGGGTATAGTTATTCTTGTTATATATATATATATATATATATTGCTTGTCTATTTATTTACTTTTTGAAAGGATGTTGAATGGTTGGTTGTATAAATTCAAATATTTTGACCAGTAATCATAAAAATGCCTTGCTATAATGTTTGTTTCTAAAATTGAAGGGAAACTCAACCTCTGTTTTTGCTCCTAGACCCCTTTTCTCCATGCTGTTGCTGGATTCATAACCATCAGTCAGCAAAACATTTTTCATTCCAAAGTTTGGTGAGTAAGCCAGCTGAGGTTGTGCACACCATGACAAGATGCAGGAACGACCAGTATGGACCATGGTTTAATCACCGTCACAGGCAGAGTGCTTTTCTGAATGAATTCCAGCAAAGACGCAGGTCGTTTGTTGTTGGAAGAAGAGACATTGTCATCAGGTCATGCACCAGCCTGTATTCAACTATGGCCTTGCGTTGCTGATATGAGCTAGTTTTGAAATTGGCTAGGATTTCCTATCAGTCAGAAGCTGGCCTACATATTAGCAATCACCAAGTACAGATGTACAGAGTTTTTGGTCAGATGGTGATCAGATTAGGAGTCAAACTACACTCTTATGATGTAACTGATGTTTCATTGTCAAAGCGTGAAGGGTTATGCCATCCTACAAGGATGCCATTCTGTCTGAGAGTTGTAATGTATCCTGGGTTCCATTTCATTCCAAGCTTGCTTCATCTAGGCTCTCACACCCATTAGCCTTTGATCCCAACCTACCATGCGCTTCCTTGGACCATCTTTGTCTGGGTCTCAAAGGTTGCTCCCATAAGGATTTGGAGGAAACGCAAGATGCATGAGGGTGGCAACAGAGAGGAAAGCTGGATTAGTGTAGAAATGCCAAAGGGAGTCTCATATTTTCTTTTCCAGCATCCTTTTTATAATGCTTTTGTGGCTTGTTGAGAAGAGCTCTGAAACGAGTATATAGCGTATAGGGTTCGACACACTTCTTCTGCACCACAACAATCTTGATGCAAGAGCAATTTTGGCAAGCTGTATGAATTAGGGTGTATTTTGCAGGTGGACTAAACTGAATATTTGTGATGATGTTGTGTCAGGAAGATTTGTGTAGATATTAGAGAAAGCTGGACTTTATTATGAAGCATGCTTTGCCAATGTGTTTCCAATAAGGCTTGCCCGGCAAGAAGGGGATGAGATGTTCGGTTTAAGAAAATGTGGAAATGTTTTTGCTGACACCTGTCAAAAGATTTTGTTGGTGTGTTTGACAATAGTTGCACTACAGTTCCGCATTTCAATTGTTTGTGTCTTCACACCAAGCTGCCGTCGCACATAATGAAGTGAAGCAGTAGGTTGTTTCATAGTCATCTAGAAAATAATATGCCAGCTGGAGGGATGTTTAATTTTTCAAAGCATTCAAACCTCTTTTATAACCATAGTCTTTTGAAGCTTTAAAAACAATTTAATGTGGTTTGATTTAATTTAAACAATTTAATTTAAATTTAAAAACAATTTAATAATAATTTAATGTGGCATTTGAGCTTGTTTTGTAATTACATTTGTATTAATTCCTATTTGTGAAAAAGGATAATTCGTATCGACAGTTGTAGAAAACTTTATAAAGTGCAAGTATTGAAGCTGTCGCTTAGCTAGTGGTAGTTGAACGACATAACTTGTATCAGTAATACAATTTATTGACAGTCAATATTTGCATTTTTTTTAATTACAGAAACATTTTGTTTACAGCTAACAACCCAGCTTTAATTTCAGTATAACGCACACATGCATTTTTTTTTTTCAAGTTGCAAAATGCAATTCTCATTGAGTCATGAAGAATACACCGCTGTAAAGGCCTAGCCTGGCCTTGCCTAGCGCTGGATATAATGCCATCTTACTACACCGCCATCTTACTAAATTAGTCATCCTGACACCGAGCGTCTGCCATTCAGCCCGTCGCCTATACACGACAGATAGTCAGATATATGGGTTATGGTGTTCAACTACCGCCAGCGAAGTGATGGAATGGATGAATGCTGGACACCGGGATGATGTGCACTGGGTTAGGTCTCCACGGATAGAGGCCTAGCCTAGCACTAGACATAATGACGTCCCAGAAGTAACGCAGTAATGACGTCCCAGTGAAAAATGGGTTACAGAGGGCTGGACGGAGAAATTTGGATACTTTAATATATAGATGAAAATGATGATAACTCGCGATGACATTGGACATACAAACACTTAAAAACACTTGTTTAACCAAATTTTGTTTGTTTGTTTGTTTGTTATGGATTTGGTAGAGATTTTGATTATGCCATTATTAAGGATTGCGATTGATAGAGATATCCACAGGACAAACCTACGATTGATCTTCTGTGTCATACATATTCTTATCCATTGACCAAGATGTCCCTTGTGGCTTTCTGCGGTTTCAGCAGATCCCATTGTAGCCTAGACCTCATTAAATTTGCTGAAATAAATATCACTAATCTGGGTCAACAGACAGGAGTTTTGAACAATTTTGATGCGATTTCCTTTGAGTGCCAGTATTTTATTGCGTGGCCATAAGTATTTTTGAGGAATATGGTTGGTTACACATGACATCTTGGTGGATCTGTGGGGTTTTTTTTTTTCACCAACAATTAAAACTCGAGCAGCAAGCCTGTAGTATCCATGCTTGGTTGACCAAGACATAATGATAGGGGGATTTTTGCCTCCAATATCACACCAACAAGCATCCTCGTTTCGGCTTTACTTTAATTTACCTCATTTCTGTGAAGCTTAAAGAGCCAACCATGTTTCTCTTTGACAAAGATTCATACAAGGACCCTATACCATGGAATGATGATTAAGAATAAAGAATGGGACTCCACACAAAATTTCCACCTGTTCACAATAGATGTCTGTCTGCTGTATTCAAAAACAAAACTTTTGCAAACATTGAATGCAGTTGTCGCATCTTCCAAAGGATGAAGAAGGTTGGTTTAAAAAAAACTGCAATGCATTTCTGCACTTATCTTTGAACACAGCACTTTACTATATTACACTGCCTCGACCTTACAGCAGTCCAATTTCTCTTTATTATTACTTACTAGCAAATACCACCCGTCACTTTGCTGACGAGAATATGAAGAGGCGGGGGGGGTGAAAGAGGTGGGGGAGAGAGAGAGGAGGAGAGTGAGGAGGGGAGGGGGAAAGTGAGAGGAGAGGGGGAGCAAGAAGAGGTGGGGCAGGGCGGGGAGGGGTGGGGGAAGCGAAGACAGACATGCGGTGAAGCGTTAATTATGATTCGTGCCCTCTCCTCAAAATGATTCTGCATAAAACAACAGTGAAGATGGAAACAAAATAATTTCTGAAATATATTTTCTACCAGTCATACTATAAACACCGCCTGGAGATAAACATTGTCTGTAGACAAACACCGCTCGGAGATAAGCACCGTTCAGACATGTCCGGAGCCATACACCGTCGGGACACATCCGGAGATAACCACAGTCCGGACACATTCGGAGATAACTATAGGCCGGACACATCCAGAGATAACTATAGGCCGGACACGTTCGGCGATAACCACTGTCCCCAGTATCAAATAATGTGTGAATGCAACTCTCTGGACATTTATAAGCATTACAGCTGAAATTCAATAAGCTCAAGAATCTCTTCACCTGAGCCGAATTTCAAAATTTAAAATGCGGAATTGACCGTAGCAGCAGTTCCAACTGCTAAAAAAAAACAGTGTTCATTTTTCCAATTCGCACATTAACACTCCGGTCATCTCTGGACGGTGTTTAATATGACTGTGCTGGTTTGGCAAGCAACTAGCGATTGGTTATAAACAAACATCATCCAGAGATACCCAGAATGTTAAACAATGTTCGAATTAGACAAATGACCACTTTTTTTAGCAGTCAGAACTGCTGCCAAGATCAACTTGGCAGTTTAAATTTTGAAATTCGGCTCATCCAGGTGAAAAGATTGTAGAGGTTATCGCTTGTGTGGAAATTAAATAAAGCCACAAACACTCGGAGACGCCCGGAATGTCAAACAATGTCTGAATTGGACAAATGAACACTTTTTTTTAAGCAGTCAAAATTTGAAATTTGACTTGGGTTAAGAGATTCTAGAGCTTATCACATTTGCGGAAATGAACTAAAACCATTAACGCTGGCGTCTCCAGGTGTTTATAAGCATTGCAATGTATCCAGTGATTTGTAGGTATGAAGATGAGGCATTCGATGATCGTGAAATTATAGTAAGAGTGAGGAAAGTGAAAAAAAAAAAATTGGGCGCTTTATCATTAAGAAACTGTTGCAGCCTGTTCCAAGGCGAGGCACTGTTGAGCAGGTCAAACAAAATGGCGAATTAAGACCCCTGACAAGCTGACAGATGGCTAGCCAAGGATGATGCCTTGATAAGGGATAATTAAATAAGGCCATTATTTATCTTCAAAGGGGGTGTTTAAATTAACCCAAACACCCAATTTTCATTCATGCACTACCACGGAGTTCCCATAGTATTCATGCAAAGTCTGGGACTGCTAGATTTCATGGTTTTGG
Source organism: Eptatretus burgeri (assembly GCF_056783735.1). Classification (NCBI taxonomy): domain Eukaryota; kingdom Metazoa; phylum Chordata; class Myxini; order Myxiniformes; family Myxinidae; genus Eptatretus; species Eptatretus burgeri. Next base: position 14,321,485 of record NC_140966.1, read on the forward strand.
AGTTATGGAGGAGATGGATGGACAGACTGACACACACTGACATTTATTATTATAGATTAATGACAACATGCTGAGTAAATATAATGACTACCATGGCAACAACAAATAAGCAGGCACTGATCATGTGAAATTGTGTAGACTTGATCTAACTGCTGTAATTGGTGAAGGGGTTAGCCTTGGTGTTAGTATTGCATTGTGTTGAGGTTAGCCTTGTTAGTCTCCACTGGAATTAGCATGAGGATTATGGTTAGGGTTACGATTCCTGTTAGGATAAGCAAAAGGTTAGCGTTGGGGTCAGTACTGCACGTATACTGAGGCGACCCTTGTTACTGAGTGATGAAGTTTAACTTAACATGAATACTGCCTTGTCCAGCACTGTGTTTACCACTATTATGTTTAAAGCATTGTTTTATCCATGTCATTATACCAACTCGAAGCACCTGCTCCCTACGGGAGCCGTGAAGGGGGTCATTTTAATGCCTGTTTTAATCCATGGGGTCCCAGGATTACACACCCCAAAATGGTTGCGATTGGTTCAGCCGTTTTTGCAGTACCTGGGAACAGACGGATGGACATTTGGTGAATTATAGTAAGATAGTTGGCACCATGACCAAATTACAAATTCCTGTTCAAACCCATAGGGGGCATTACATCAATAGCGCAGCCATGCACCCAGCAAATGATGCCACCCCTCAGCCATGTGTTGTCTCGAAAAAGAAGAACAAGAAGAAGCAATGTCTGTACTGTACTTCAATTACATAAATTTGTTTTCTTATTAGTCTTCCTCAAGTTTTATTTAATTGCATTGGAATCGGTTCAAAATTAGGAACACGATGTATGTCCATTCCTCATGGACACATGACATTGTATTACCTCTGCACCTTTGTTCCATATTTACTGAATAGATTCATTCAGGTTTCCAGTGTGCATGATATCCTTCTTTGAACTTTCCTGAATATTTCCTCCATGTTCATGTCCATAATTTTTGGCAGGAGGCTCTTTTTCATTTTTTGCACAGTTGACATTTTCCTTTAGTGCTACTGTTTTATCAAAACGTTGGCAGCAATTTGCTGAGAACTTTGCAGCAAAATCGATACGTTCATTACTCACGTTTCGCTGTCTCTTTCACCACCATTTCAATCTTGCAGATTGTAACCGTCTGTAGTCTGGGTCAATGGACGGGAAGTTTTGAATGATGCTTTACAGTGCACCCCACTCTGGGTTCCAAAAATGCCAGATGGCTAAATGAAGTGCATTTCTGTTGTGCTTTGCTTTGTGATACAGTACAAATTGGTATCGTATTTCGTAGTACACTGTATGGCATATGCCCATTTATCTGACGCTCACGATATTGCACTGCATGTGACATACTCGCGGTGGCCTTTATACTGTATTCGAACAGTTGTTTTGTTCTGAATAGTCTCAAATTGCATTGGTTTATAGCATAACAAGAATATCACACTCATCATCCTGTCTCTGCCAGGCTGGGGGGAAAGGTAAAATATATTCTCAATTTTTGTGAATTTCAATGATTTTCAGAATATTTATACTGTGTAGTGTTTGATTTGATGAGAGTCAGCTGTATGTCTCGTGCATCACGTTAATTTGAAAGCATTCCATGTTTTTCTTGTTTCACACGGCCTGCTTGTATGGCAGATTATCAGTATGTTTAGATCAGCCAGGTGTACCTTTCAATCATGTAATGTTGATTTTTTTTTTTGCAATATTATCGTCCCAGAATTCACCTTTTACCCAGGTCACCCAAGATTTTTACCCAGGTCTTCTTCATCTTTATTTATACCCCAGTACCCATTGTTACCCCAAGCAATATGAAAAGTGAGGTGAAGCAATTGGTTCACTTTCTGTCTGTCCACAGACGTCAGTCTATGATAGAGGAATAATTTTGATTTCAAATGAATGTTATATTTTGAAGACGACCCTGCAGTTTATCAATAATTTGGCTCTGAATTCTCAAAATTGTACGGAATCTCGTCCCAAGCACGCATACACACAGAGGAGTAAAAGAATTGCTTCAGTCTGTCTGGCAGTCAAACAAAATTGAAAATCATTCCAACCAGGAAACTTACTGTTTTAAAGGATGTCGTAAAGGACACAAACAACAAGCACAAATAACTCGTGTAACGTGCTAAATAAATTGGTGTAAAAGACCGATAAATTTCCGAAAACGTTTTTGTTTCTACAACCTTTAAAATCTTTCTTTAATTTCAGTTGAATTATATACTTGCACACTGCGGAACACAAATCGCTTTCTTGGCACTTGTAAAAAGTTCTAATTTAGCAGTACTTGGACAAAATAATATGCCATTGTAGGTATGCCATATCAACAAATCCAATGTGCCACTCCCAGCGTTGGGTGAAGGTGTAGTGAAGTGTAAGTGGAAGGAGTATAGTGGGCGGAGTGAAGGGTGAAGTTAACATGAGTTAAATAGTTAGTTATTATGTTAACTAGTTAACATGAGTTAGTTAAACCCAAACTTCTTGAGCTTGGTCACCACACTTGAGGAATATATTCTGATCTGTAAGCAAGTCCCTCTTTTCCTTGAGCTGACATCCAGTAAATGTTCTGTTTCTTTTGTTTATTATCCCTGTAAGTGCATACTAATTTTCAATCCTTTTAAGAAACTGAGTGCCATTGGGGAGCGTTTATAAGCTTGTAACACTTTTGCAACTCCTTTAAAATAAAGTAAAAACCTTACTTGTGCATTTTAGCCTTTCTTTTATCTCAGGTGAATGGGCCTGCTTTGTAGGATGTTGCATTGGCACATTCTGTTCTTCTGGCATCTCATCCCCCTCTCCCCATTTTACAGTATTTCACTTTAATACTCACTTGGTAACAGAATTTAGTTAATGCTATGTGGAGGAATTTCTAAAATAACAAATTATTAATTGTTCATGAATAATCATGCTGAAAAATAAAACAACCTTTCATCGGTATTACTCGTGCACAGATGTGATGATAAATCCATCCTTTTGCTGGTTGGTAGTTCACTAAGTTAAGCAAAGGGGTAGTGCTGCTTGTTTGTTGATTGCTAGTTTTTGACGGATGTTATCACGAGGTTTATTTGTTCCACGCACTGAACATGTGTTTTTACAACGTCTGATCATGGAGGATTTGTCTACCACTTGATATAATCGTAGGCAATTTGTGTTCATCATGTGGTGTGTTGAACACCTGCCTGGCAGTGTGCTCGCGCCATTATAGCTTGTGCTCTGAAATGTTGCCGTGACATCCTATCCAGCAATGAGCACATCTGCCAGCCATGACAAAATGCAGGATTGACCTGGCAAGACGGACCGGGTTTTTACAGATTTTATCTGGTCGGGGGTGTGCGAGAACTGCCTCAATGGAGAGGGATGCAGTGGGGGTGGAAGTGAAGGGTTTGGGGTGTGGGGTACATTGGAAGAGCCTTGGCTTTCTGTGTGGTGAATTGGGTGATACTGTAAATCTGCTTTACCAGAGCGATGAAGGGAGGGGAAAAACTGAGTAGTGGGGGGAGAAGAGGGGGAAATAACCAAGCGGTTGTGCACGTGATAGTGTTATATTTTCCTGCCAGACTGCCTGGTTGATCTCTTGGAGAGAGAGAGACGGGGGTTTATCTCAGCCATGTTTCTATGGGCTTTTCTGCAAGTATTGTTTTGCGGATCAAGATAACAATGCCACTTTGTTGTGTTTGCAAATCTTTCACACGTGACAAAATGGTTACATAACGGAGATTCTGTTATATTGTTTACCTTGTATCGAAAGTTTTTACCATGGTTCAAAAGATTTCCCGATTCTGAAAAAGACACATTATGTGGGCTTCTTCCTCCTCACTGGATGCTGCTGTGCTTGTGTGGGTGCAGGGGTTCTGTCGTGACTGTGGAGTGCATAGAAAAGATTATCAGGAAGGACATGGTGGATCCGATCTCTGGTGAAAAGCTCACTGAAAAGGACATTATTTTGTTACAAAGGGTGAGCTTCACTCACACCCCTTCATCTCCCACTCTTCCTCCTCCTCTCCCCACTCTCACACTTTTCTATAAACACCTTTCTTCTCACTTCTGAACTCCTAAAAAAAACCTAAAATATATTGAATAGATATTTAATCGGCAAAAGCAAAATACCTCCTTGTATCATCGAAACATTATAATTTTTCCAAGTTCCTTAGACAACAAAGGACTTGCAGGAGTTGTTAATTTGAGCTTCTGAGCTGATAAACAGTCCAGCACCAAAATATCTGCCACATTGCATTGGTAGTGATGGTTTTCTTTGGCACGAGGTATCTGTGGATTCGCCGGCGCTTTGACCTTCCACACTATCGGAGAAGATTGATGGGCCTGGTGTTGGAATTCAGTTTGCTGCCTAGTTAGCGAGCTTCAGGTCCAACAAATGGTGCCACGGGTCTCACTTTGACTCGGCTATCCTCTCCTTGCATCGTCTTTGATATGATTGATGTCTTATGGATAATGCCCGACTCGGCGAATGGATATTATCAACCGCTTGTTTAAGAATGCGGGAGTAGAGCATCAAACATCATATCCTTTCTCTTGCCTGATATTCCTCAAATTATTCTTGTTGTATTCATTCTTTGCATTTTACCTTAAAGTTCACAGGCACAAAAATGTTTCACAAAACTATTTTTTTTAGTCTTCTTGGTACATCATGTAAAATTGCAATTTTTCGAGATTACTTATCCAACTTGTGAAAGTGAAATGCGCACGATCTCTGAATGTTTGTTTTATTGCGGTAAAACACGGGTCGGCTTGGTTATGTTCCCATCTGAACCTCCGGCTCATGTGATGTCTGCTCTGACACCTCCTTATTAAATTCTTCTTTATTTTGTTAGACTTTTATTAAGTGATAGCAAGAGATCAAATGAAGTTTTCAACGAAAGTGGATTATTTTTCAATTTAAAAGTCTGCCTGATGAAAAAAAAAATTAATCTATTTTCATTATTTAATGTTGTCAACGTCTTGTGAAGGCAATATTTCAGTTGCAAGTCAAAATTAGTTTATTTATCTTTAAATGTTCATCAGTCATGTCTTCCTAATGTTGAACTGACTCGAACTTCAAAAATGCATCCGATTGTAATATCATGTGTGTTGGTCTTAATTATTATGGACAGAAGTTTAAACTTTTCTTTATTATTATTATTATTATTATTATTATTATTATTATTATAATAAACACCTGATTACATGGATTGTATTTGTAAGTGTAAGGGCTAAAGAGTTGCAAAGGAGACGAACGGGTGGTTCACGGGGAGGTACGGGACATAGTGGTTTCGCTGCCAACATTCTGCCTACAACGTAACAGTCATCGTCCTCACAAGAAAACATCTTTCTTTTTTCCCTCACAAGGAATAAAGACTTTCCCATGAAACTTTGCACATAACAAAATGAATGCATGCATTGTGTGCATCTCACAAATGTATGTTCCTCACCGCCTCCAGCAGCAACAAAATGACGATTTACAAACTTGTACATGTACTTCCTTTTTCCGGTTTTGCCCGTACCCTGTTTATTCGAGCTTTAATTTTTGCACAGCACTTTTGGAGTCCTTTTATCTTGGCTCTCGGTGTACGATGCTCCTTCAGATTCTTATACTTCGATTATTTGATTTTCTTTGGGGTGGGTTCCATTTTGGCCATTTTTCTAGAGTCAAGCATTTCCCTCAGTGATGTTTTTCTTTAAACCGTTTGATTTAAATAGCAGTGTCTGTATTTTAAATTGCCTCCGTGTATGATCCATCACAGGCACGCAGCCACTGGAGCCGATGAGCACTTGTTTAGAACTTGCTTCATTCCATCCGAGAACTATTCCAGAGCACCGTGTTTATATCATTGCGAGGGTGTTACACCATCATAGATTGAGAGTTTGGTTTATTCTATAAAAGAGGGAGCAAAAAGAAAAATTGATAAACGGATTGTTTTTGGGCTCCTCAAACACAATGCCTCTGTTCACCAAAGTTTGACCACGTACTCCAACTGCAATTATTTATCTTGTATGGATTTGCTCTCCGTCATCCTATATAAATGGTGTGTTGCTTCTTGTGTTCCAGGGAGGTACAGGGTTCGTGGGTGCAGGAGTGAAGCTGGAAGCTAAAGAATCCAGGCCAGTCATGATGGCCTAACACTTGTGGTGACCCAATAAAGACAACACATGGTCAGATCTCTTCCGCAACACAGATTAAGGGGCTTTGTTGTTTGTTCGTTTCTTTTGTAGCAATGCTTATTTTGCTTTGTTTTGCAAAAATGACAGCAAGTCCAATCCTGCACAGAATATTTTGATGAACAGTTAGTAGAGTGGTATAAATCGCTTTATGAAAATGTGACAATATGGAACTATGGGATTACATTAGATACGTTTTCTCTCCACTAACAGGTTTGGAACCTGTCGTTACTGGAACATGGGCAAGGCTTATGCAGTTGTGCTCAGTAAAATGTTTTTGACACATTTCGTTGTCATCTTTGGTTTGAGTTATTTCGGGCTCTTTGTAAACCAGAAAAAAAGTAACTACTGTCGTTACTGGAACATGGGCAAGGCTTATGCAGTTGTGCTCAGTAAAATGTTTTTGACACATTTCGTTGTCATCTTTGGTTCGAGTTATTTCGGGCTCTTTGTAAACCAGAAAAAAAAGTAACTACTGCAGCAGTTGAGAATGTCATCATGGCCACTGAAATCTATACAATGCAACTCATATTTTAAAAAAAGCTGCATTTGTTGAGTGCAAGAGGAGGTCTTTTACTATTGTTTGCTAATATTTAGTTAAGATATACAGTATAGAACTTCAATACTGATTTTTCAGTTGTGTGTTTTTGGTGAACCAGGAAGTAGCATTGACAGTGGCAAATGTGTGACATTACAGGGTCTTTAAAAAAAAAGAAGATGGCTGTACTCTTGAGGTACATCAAGGAAAAAACATGGAGCATGGTAGCAAGTGGCAGTCATGAGTAAAGTTGTTGTATTTGTTCTTTTTGGTGGCTGCCCAACATGATTGCCAAAGCCAAATGGCTGGACGAGCAAGTTCACCAATTGACATTTAAGCAGTCCAGTTGATGACACATCTGCAGTAATGTCAGAGTCAATGGAACCGCACTACACAGAGCAAGAAAAACAGACGTGTTCCACTGTGGGCAATTTTTATTTTTATTCTTCCAGTAGGTTTGTGTAGCCATGCTAGTGTGTGCAGACAAGTGCAGGCACCATCCTGGAGTGGCACAAATTTGTTTGTGGGTGAAGGCATTGTTTTATTATCACTTAAATCAATTGAGGTACTATTTATACACCAAACGTTTTGAGTCCAACCAGTTTAATAAAGTAAATATAAGTGTATCCAAGGTTGTGCTCAACATCTCAGCCATCCTCCACTTTGTACCCAACCTTTCCATGCATTTCTGGAGCACGTGGCCAGATATCCATTCCAACCTCATCATGGGAGAGTTTAATGCTGGCAGCAGGACCGGCTTCTCCATTTCATGGTACTGCAGCCAAGTTCAAAGTGCTTCGTTTTCCCCTTGCATTACAGGCCGTAAGGCCTCTTCGACGGGTGCCTTATTCACACGTCGACGAACCATCCAATCTGTTTGGCTTCCAGTTTGACGACTGCTACTAGCCCCAGCTGCACACACCGAAGTTGCCAGAATCCAAAGCTCTTTAACCTGTGTCAAGGTCTTCCCTGCAAACAGTACAGGTGTTACTCTTAAACCTATGTAGACGAGTCTGGGAGAAAAACTGTTGTGACTCATTCTCATTGTGCTACATGTATTTTGGTAAAACGTTGTAATTTTTTATTTTGATGAATTGGCACATATGATTTCTAAATTGTATATCATTTAAGGTTGATGCACTGCATATAGTTAACACTTGTGATTGTAGCAATAGTATAACACATTAAAACCTTTTTTGAGTCTCTCGATAACAAATGGTCCTCTTTATCCATTCAAGTGAGTTTGGAATCCACTGGAATTCTTTTTCGTGTGCATCGATGGTATATGGCTCCAGATTTGGCTTTAAAAGGAACTGCGGAGGTTTTTCTTCTTCTTCTTCATTATCTGTATTCTGTGAGTCATAAAGTACCAACTGAAAAGGAGGACTTCATTTTCGTATCAGGATTAATGGTGTGCCGAGTCTGCCCTCCCCTGTCCCGCCCCACCACCCCCACAACCCTACCTCATCCTTGGTGTGTTGCATTGTGGATGGAATGATGTAATATTTCTAGATAATACATTTGGTTCATTGTAATTGCTCATCCTTGTATTCCTCTTTTCTCTCCCTGGCCATCAAATAGATTTTAAATGATTAAATCAAGTTTTCTTTTTGTCCTATAATTTAGTAAGGGGTTGACAGGATAGGTCAGAGGTAGCAGACTTGCCCCTGAACTGTCTAGTCTGGGTTCCATTCCAGACCGGACTGCAAATTGTCGTCTTGGTGCCTCGCAGGTGGGGCGTTGCATCGAGTGCACCGTCCTTTCGGAGAAACGTTAAGCCGGGTGTCCCATTTGCGAGCATTAAATGGTGGACATCAAATATACAAAGGCGGCTTTCAAAAAAGAGTGGCCATTGCATTCCAGTACCAAGCGTGTTGCTGCCTAATGACGGTTCGAATTTGCCACATAATGGGTATTTTGTTTTAAGCGACGTCAACACCGATAAGTTATCAATCTTCTGAAGGCATTTCTCGGAAACTAGCGTTCCGCTTCTCTTGTACAATTTCAATATTGTTGCCTATTTTGGATAAGTAAGTTGCATGTTTGAATAACTGGCAATGCAACCACTTTGAAGGCCCGCAGGGAGATACTTAGGACTTTGTAGTATAGTCTTTGATTAACCTCCCACTCTTGCAAAAACGTTGTTCTGAAACAACTTTGGCTTTCATGATTTTTTTTTTCGTGTAAACAAATGGTATAGTGAACGTGAACGTACAATTTTATGTTAGGCTTGTGATAAGGGGCCATCTACATCTCTCGTGTAAACGGATAACTTCTTCCTATAATCAGCCCTTACCCTCAGTCTTCTCTCCGACACATATCCGAATACGCCATTCGCCGGGATTCCAATATCCCATTACTTTGTTGATATTGGATTCTCAACACAAATACCCAGCTAGTTCACTAACAGCATTCAGCGAGGACGTTACTCATCTGTCCCACCTGCTCTGGTATACGTCACGTAAAAAGTATACACTTAGCGATTTAGTTGTAAATGCCAACGTGGCAACGGGACGGACACAGAAGGTAGTGCTGTCCATATCCCCCAAGCCGAATAAAGATTAGGCTTTTTCTGTTGCAGTGAGGGTTCAAATGTACCAAATAAACCGTGCATGTGGTATTTCGCCTTAAAAAGGGATCACCTATTTGTCATGTTTTGGGCAAAATAAATTGTTTTGGCAAAATGCAGCTCACATGTAAGCCACAATATCACATGGAAGCTCAAATGAAAGATAGCTCACATGGAAGCCAACAACTCGGTTGGAAGCAGATATCGTGTGATACATTGCGTGTTCATCGATAGCTCAGAGCGAGATGCCACGTGTGCATGGCTTGTAAACATATTGCTATTGCAAAAGCATATGTGCAGTATTACCTGATAGCTCACTTGAATGCCGGTAATTCACATGTAAACCAATGTCTTGTGAAAAAAATGATAGCTCACATTTAAGCCGAGCACGCGCACAGAGCTGCCGCCTCACTTCTGAGCCTCATAGCCTGAATGTACAAGTATACTGCAACAACACATATAAAGGACCCTGACTGGCGTGTCGGCCAATAGCTTGCATGTAAGACGCCAGATCGCATACAAAATCCCCATCAGTATGCATGTAGACCAATAGCTCGCATGTAATTCACATGCCGATTAACTTGCGCACGCGCTCACATGTAAACTGGTAGCTCATGTGACAGCAGACGGCTTCCATGTAAGCTGGAAGCTCACATGTATGCCGCTAAAACTCAAGTTCGGGGGTTGCGCGGAAGTAAGCTTACATGTCTATTCGCATGTAGGCCAATAGCTTGCATGTAAATCAGAAGTCCATGTCAAAGCAATAGCTTTTGTGTAGGTTAATAGATCACATGCTAGCCGAGAGCCTGCTGTAAACCAGTAGCTCACCTGAAAGCAGACAGATCCTATCGAAACTGACATCTCTCATGTGCCAAAAGCTCACACGTGTAAACCCTTGGCTCGCATGTAAAGTAGTGACTAATGTTAAAGATAGCTCACATGTAAGCTGAACTCGTGCATATACTGCCAGATAAAGTGTTAATGCCACCAGCTTGCTTGTCCACTGATATCTCCCATGTAAGCATATAGCTCACATGTCGACAGATAATATGCATGTAAACCAATACCTTGAGTAGAGACCAATAGAGCACAAATAAGCCAAAAGCTCACGTGTGAGCTGATAGCTGGCATGCAAACCGATGATTTCAACATAAGTTGAGCGCTCGCGTATAAAACCTCCGGCTCAAGTGAAACCCAATCGTTTGCCTCTCGGCCGACATAACCGATATTGAACGCCTCGCGTGTTGGCCAAAAGCTTATGTGTAAGTACATGTTTATGCTGATAAATCACATGTAAGCCGCTGGCTTGCATGTAAGGCAAGTTCGCTGCAAATTGAAAGCTATCTTATCCAGCTTCCTTCTCACATGTAAGCCGATAGTTTAGGTGAAAGTCACAGCTCACGTGTAATATGTCAATAGGGGCTGCACACAAGACAGTGGCTCTTTTTTTCTTTTCTTTTTTAACACTCCCTTCCTTCCCCTGTGGTGCTTTGCCAAACCCCCACCCTTAAAAAAAATACATGACTGTGAATGAGAGTAACATCACCTTTAAAAAAAATTTTGATCAGTTTGCAATCCATTCTGCAAATTTATCGGTGGCATCCTTTCGGCTCAGTAAATGAGTTCGTGTTGCCCTTCAGCTCCCTCAAAATTTTACAAACTTCCTGCATTCTCTTTTTCATTATTGTCCCCTTGTAGCTTCAAATTCATGATTTCAACAAATTCAACTGAAAGCAAGGTCGTTATAAATTGTCATGTCCTGTCACGGTGAAGGAAAATCCAAAATGGCTGCGCCCATGAAGATGAAGTCACGTGACTGTGGCTCTGAGCCTCTGACATCCTCCATCCCCTCTGTGACACAGTCACGCTCTGGGAAACAGCCACTATCCCCCAAAGCATCACGTATTTTGTGTACGGGCCCCATAGCTGTGTGTATACACCTGATGGAATGCGTTTAACCTGCTCGACCACGTGTAAACAAAGTTCACATGCAAGTTGATAGCACACGTGTAAACAGCCAGACCACGTGGAAAATCTACCGTTTCACCTGTAAGCCGATAGTTCATGGGTAACCCAATACCTCACGTGTAAGCCCACCCAACTTAGCTTTCGAGTAAGCCGATAGATAGTATGTAAGCCAATTTATGTGCAAGCCGACAACTCGCCTGTAAACCGACCGATAGGGCACAAGTAACTGAAAGCTCAATGGGAAACCCGATTGGATTGCAAGCTAAGAGCTCGAATCTAAAACCTTTGGCTAAAGTGTAAGCCAAGAGTTTGCATAAAGTCAGACATACTAAATCTCAATGCTTGCAGGGTGGCGAAAAGCTTGCGTCTGAGTCTGTGTGTCGCATGTGCAGTGATAGCTCACGTGTAATCCGATAACTCGCTTACAAGTCCATCTCACATCTAAGATGATTGCTCGCCCGTAAGCTGATTGAGCTCTGGTGCAAGTCGAGATTTTGCATGTAGATGGGACATTGTAGCTCACGTGTAACATGACTCGCATGTAAGCCGATTTAACTCGCGTGTAACCTTGTATAACTAGTGTGCAAGTCAATATAGCTCTTGTGAACCGCTGTTGCTCTCACGGAGCCAGATAGCTTGTGTGTTGGCCAATAACTTGCCTGTTAGACGCTTTAACTCGCGTGTGATCTGGTAGCTCCGTCTTGGTTGATTTGACTCGAGTGTACTCCAAATTAACTCGCGTGTAAGTGCCGATAGTGTATAGCTCGTGCACAAGCCAAACTCTCAGGTGTAAACCGATACCTCGCATGTACCTGATAGCTCGCACGCAAGTCGATACCTCACCATGTCGAAGATAATATTGTGCGTGTAGGCTGATACCTCACAAGTAACATGATGACTCACATGTAACCTTATAACTCGCACATAAGTCTATACCTCACATGTAAGCCGATAGCTTGTGTGTGAGTCAATAGCATGTGTGTAAGCCAATATATCATGTCTAAGATAGCTCATGTGTAAGCTGATACCTTATGTCTAAGATAGCTCATGTGTAAGCTGATACCTTATGGCTGAGATAGCTCACATGTAAGCTGATACCTCATGTCTGAGATAGCTCACGTGTAAGCTGATACCTCGTGTCTAAGATAGCTCACATTCAAGCTGATACCTCATGTCTAAGATAGCTCATGTGTAAGCTGATACCTCATGTTTAAGATAGGTCATGTGCAAGCTGATACCTCGTGTTTAAGATAGCTCATGTGCAAGCTGATACCGTGTGTCTAAGATAGCTCACGTGTAAGCTGATACCTCATTTATAAGATAGCTCGCGTGGAAGCTGATACCTAATTTCTAAGATAGTGTGTGTGTCAGCTGATACCTCATATCTAAGATGGCTCACATGTAAGCTGATACACAATGTCAAAGATAGCTAATGTGTAAGCCAATGTGTGTAAGCTGATACCTCGTGTATAACATAGCTCGTGTGTAAGCTGATGATACCTAATGTCTAAAATAGCTTGCGTGTAAGGCAATAGTATGCGTGTAAGCTGATACCTCATCTCTAAGATAGTTTGCATGTAAGCTTATACCTCATGTGTAAGCTTGTGTGTAAGCTGATACCTTATGTCTAAGATAGCTCGTGTGTAAGCTGATACCTCATGTCGGAGATAGCTCACGTGTATGCTGATACCTCATTTCGGAGATAGCTCACGTGTAAGCTGATACCTCGTGTAAGATAGCTCACGTGTAAGTGGATACCTCATTTCTAAGATAGCTCACGTGTAAGCTGATACCTCATGTCTAAGATGGCTCATGTGTAAGGAGTGTAAGCTGATAGCTCATGTCTAAGAAAGCTCACATGTAAGCATACCTCATTTCAGAGATAGCTCACATGTAAGCTGATACCTCATTCCTAAGATAGCTCACGTGTAAGGTGATACCTCATGTCTAAGGTGGCTCATGTGTAAGGAGTGTAAGCTGATGCATCATGTCTAAGAAAGCTCACGTGTAAGCCGATACCTCATGTCTAAGGTAGCTCACGTGTAAGCTGATACCTCATTTCTGAGAGCTCATGTGTAAGCTGATGCCTCATTTCTAAGATAGCTCACGTGTAAGCTGATACCTCATGTCTAAGATGGCTCATGTGTAAGGAGTGTAAGCTGATACCTAATGTCTAAAAGCTCACACATAAGCTGATGCCTCATGTCTAAGATAGCTCATGAGTAAGCTGATGCCTCATTTCTAAGATAGCTCACGTGTAAGCTGATACCTCATGTGTAAGGAGTGTAAGCTGATACCTCATGTCTAAGAAAGATCACATGTAAGCTGATACCTCATGTCTAAGATAGCTTACATGTAAGCTGATACCTCATATCTAAGCTCGTGTGTAAGCTGATACTTCATGATTAAGATAGTTTGCGTGTTCACTGATGATACCTAATGTCTAAGATAGCTCACGTGTAAGTCGATACCTCACATGTAAGCTGCCAGATCACTAGAAAAGCCACCGGTTCACGCGTTGCCAGGCAGTTCGCTGCTGCCTCGACGTGTCGTCAAAATGCTCGCACTCGCAGTCACCACCAATAAATACAGGAGGGACAAAAGTCAAACTTTGTTTGGGGAACCCTTCAAGGAGACTGCGATAAAATAAATGTACAAGACGGCGTGTGGGGCTTGTTTAAGGAAGGCAGCTGGCGTGAAGGGTCCCCACGAGAGGCGCGGCAGGTGCTGGTACTGCGGAGAGCATTCCGCCCGCACACGCGCTTTCCTGGGACGGACATTAAGGGAGGAGACCCCTGGAACCCCCAGCTCAGCCTGTGAGCTGGCTGGCATGGCAGTAACCCGGGGTAGGCCAGCTCGACCCCAAACCTTGAACGCTTACGATTTTCACGTCGGCTTATTTAAGAAGTTCTGGTTCGGGTTGTATGGATGTTCGGAAAAATGTAACAAACTTTGCTCTGAACTTTCAAACACATTAATATCTGCACTTCACAGTGTGTTCCTTAAATTATTTACTTAATTCCAATTTGGAAAACGATAAAATATATCCCTTGAAAAAATAAATAAATAAATAAACAAAACAAAACTTTTTTTCAGTTCACATTTAACGAATTTTACTTTTTTCCTTTGTGTTTCCGATCAAGTCGGTCCTCGTGTTAACGAATGAGGGAAACGCACATGCTGAGTATTCCTGGAATTTTCAAGCCCTTGAAAGTATCTGATTTGCCCAAGCCGAAGATCTACCTCCAGTTGCAGCCGAAGATCTACCTCCAGTTGCAGCCGAAGATCTACCTCCAGTTGCAGCCGTCGACCTGGAGAGCAGCTCGTCGCTCGCTCTCTCTCTCTCTGACTTCCAGTGAGTGCTCCGAAGGGTAAGCTCTTCGGCGGCGATTCCTTGACTGCCTGATCGATTCCATTTCAAGCCGGTGGCAGTCGGTGCACGTTGGTTGAGGACGACGTTACCTCAAAATGACTTCCATCATTGGTGGTGTGTGAGTCGACGACGTATGGCTTCAAATAAATTTTCTTATTTGATATCGAACTTGTTTGTAAAAAGGTCTCACATCTCAGGCACGACCCCAGTAGGTCCATTAGGGTTCAGTGCCGTTAACCCCGTTTCGAAAGTCATCACGTCATGACCCTCACCGGGTTTCTGCTGAAACCGCTGTGGATAGGCAGAGCTTGTATCGTTCTGGCCTTCACAGGTAAGATGTATTCAGGTAACAGGTGTTTATCTCATTCGTATGAAAAGGCAATCGTTTGATCCCAAGATCGGATAAACTAGTGAGCCTGGTGATCAATGGATCAATATGTGCATTAATTGGTGTTTTGTGACGTCAGGGATTGTTGTGATAAATTGTTGATCATCCAATCAACTGTCCATTAATTTCATATTTCAGAACAACATTCCTTACAAAGAAAGCACGGACTGCATGAGAACAAGGGCTTACACATTCCACAACTGCAGCCAGAGGAACAGCTGCTGGAAAATAAAGCCTTTTGTTCTGCAAAGTTCGACAAAGGCATGATTCGGGGTCTAGTGTCTTTTTGTTGAGGGTGCTGAGGTGTTGGGGGAGATTGATGCTGTGGGTGTTGGAGCACTGTGGGTGTTGGGTGCTGTGGGTTTGGGTGTTGAAGCACTGTGGGTGTTGGGGGCTGTGGGTTTGGGTGTTGAAACACTGGATGTTGGGTGCTGTGGGTTTGGGTGTTGAAGCACTGTGGGTGTTGGGGGAGATTGATGCTGTGGGTGTTGGGTGCTGTGGGTTTGGGTGTTGAAACACTGTGGATGTTGGGTGCTGTGGGTTTGGGTGTTGAAGTACTGTGGGTGCTGTGGGTTTGGGTGTTGAAGTACTGTGGATGTTGGGTGCTGTGGGTTTCGGTGTTGAAACACTGTGGATGTTGGGTGCTGTGGGTTTGGGTGTTGAAGTACTGTGGGTGTTGGGTGCTGTGGGTTTGGGTGTTGAAACACTGGATGTTGGGTGCTGTGGGTTTGGGTGTTGAAGCACTGTGGATGTTGGGTGCTGTGGGTTTGGGTGTTGAAGTACTGTGGGTGCTGTGCGTTTGGGTGTTGAAACACTGTGGGTGTTGCGTGCTGTGGGCTTGGCTCTTGTAGTACTGGGGATGCTGGGTGCTGTGGGGTTGGGTGTTGAAACACTGTGGCTGTTGGGTGCTGTGGGTTTGGGAGTTGAAGTACTGCGGATGTTGGGTGCTGTGGGTTTGGGTGTTGAAGTACTGTGGGTGTTGGGTGATGTGGGTTTGGGTGTCGAAGTACTGTGGTTGTTGGGTGCTGTAGGTTTGGGTGTTGAAACACCGTGGGTGTTGGGTGCTGTGGGTTTGTGTGTTGAAGTACTGTGGGTGTTGGGTGCTGTGGGTTTGGGTGTTGAAGCACCGTGGGTGTTGGGTGCTGTGGGTTTGTGTGTTGAAGTACTGTGGGTGTTGGGTGCTGTGGGTTTGGGTGTCGAAGTACTGTGGGTGTTGGGTGCTGTGGGTTTGGGTGTCGAAGTACTGTGGGTGTTGGGTGCTGTGGGTTTGGGTGTTGAAACACTGGATGTTGGGTGCTGTGGGTTTGGGTGTTGAAGCACTGTGGGTGTTGGGTGCTGTGGGTTTGGGTGTTGAAGTACTGTGGGTGTTGGGTGCTGTGGGTTTGGGTGTTGAAACACTGGATGTTGGGTGCTGTCGGTTTGGGTGTTGAAGCACTGTGGGTGTTGGGTGCTGTGGGTTTGGGTGTTGAAGCACTGTGGATGTTGGGTGCTGTGGGTTTGGGTGTTGAAACACTGTGGATGTTGGGTGCTGTGGGTTTGGGTGTTGAAGTACTGTGGATGTTGGGTGCTGTGGGTTTGGGTGTTGAAGTACTGTGGATGTTGGGTGCTGTGGGTTTGGGTGTTGAAACACTGTGGATGTTGGGTGCTGTGGGTTTGGGTGTTGAAGTACTGTGGATGTTGGGTGCTGTGGGTTTGGGTGTTGAAGTACTGTGGATGTTGGGTGCTGTGGGTTTGGGTGTTGAAGCACGGTGGGTGTTGGGTGCTGTGGGTTTGGGTGTTGAAGTACTGTGGGTGTTGGGTGCTGTGGGTTTGGGTGTTGAAACACTGGATGTTGGGTGCTGTGGGTTTGGGTGTTGAAGTACTGTGGGTGCTGTGGGTTTGGGTGTTGAAGTACTGTGGATGTTGGGTGCTGTGGGTTTGGGTGTTGAAACACTGGATGTTTGGTGCTGTGGTTTTTGGTGTTGAAGTACTGTGGGTTTGGGTGTTGAAGTACTGTGGATGTTGGGTGCTGTGGGTTTGGGTGTTGAAACACTGTGGATGTTGGGTGCTGTGGGTTTGGGTGTTGAAGTACTGTGGGTGTTGGGTGCTGTGGGTTTGGGTGTTGAAACACTGGATGTTGGGTGCTGTGGGTTTGGGTGTTGAAGTACTGTGGGTGTTGGGTGCTGTGGGTTTGGGTGTTGAAACACTGGATGTTGGGTGCTGTGGGTTTGGGTGTTGAAGCACCGTGGGTGTTGGGTGCTGTGGGTTTGGGTGTTGAAGCACTGTGGGTGTTGGGTGCTGTGGGTTTGGGTGTTGAAGTACTGTGGGTGTTAGGGTGCTGTGGGTTTGGGTGTTGAAGTACTGTGGGTGTTGGGTGCTGTGGGTTTGGGTGTTGAAGCACGGTGGGTGTTG
Organism: Eptatretus burgeri; assembly: GCF_056783735.1. Classification (NCBI taxonomy): domain Eukaryota; kingdom Metazoa; phylum Chordata; class Myxini; order Myxiniformes; family Myxinidae; genus Eptatretus; species Eptatretus burgeri. The sequence goes on from NC_140966.1 coordinate 14,338,883, forward strand.
GGTGTTGGAGCGCTCTGGTGTGTTGGAGTGCTGAGGATGGTTAGTAGTGCTGAGTGGTTTGGAATATGGAGGATGGTTGTGAGTGGTGAGTGTTATACCAGCCTTGCAAGGCTCCATATCCGTGAAATATCGATTCGTTTTCCCACGTTGAAGTTTACTTGCGATACTTGTTTATCAGTTACATATCCAGCAATACGGTACCCAAAGGTAAATTTTTGGTTCAGCACATGAGGGCGACACATGGGTTTTTGATGAAGCTGATCAGGGTTTTCTGGGTTAGGGTGGCTGGCTTGGGAGCTTGGGGTCCTAAGTTTGAGCCCCGTTGGTTGCTGAATTAACACCAGGTGGGATTGACTCAGCCTGTCATCCTTCCGAGGTCGGCGAAATGAGTTCCAATGTACTGGTAGAGGGGAAAGGGGGGGGCGGAGGATAAGGTTGAAGAAGGAGATGGGGAAGAGGTAGATAGGTATGGGGTGCGGGAATTTTAAGATGCAGCCTCTCTATAATACTTGCACCTCCTCACGATTCTCTCTCTCGCCCTCTAAACTATCCCGGGTGATGGATTAACGACCGATTGGATCCACCGCTCGCTGCACGTGCATTGCGGACACGAACCAGAGCCGAGAAAGTGAGCAAGAACATTCACGCTGCTCCACACATGGATCTCTACACACCCTCTCCCTCTTCACCCGGGGATCTTCATGCCCGAGTGAGGGCTGGGGGGGAGATCCGTGCCCAGGGGGGGGGGGTCTCTGTGCCCGAGGGAAGGGGGGATCCACACGCCCGTGGACCACCCCTCTCAAACTGAGCATTCCGCCTCCATTCTTCATGTCATTTTCATCCTCATTCGACCATCTCATGGACAAAACAAAACCTTTTCCTTGTTATTCACTTCACCCTCTTCTCTCCGATTTAGATTCAACGTTTAAATAAAACGCGTAAAAGGAACATTTTGCACTTCACCATAAAGATCACAGAGAAAACTCACGGATCCCCTCATGGTATGCAATAACCACGACTCCCCGTAAGGGTGCTGCCTCAACATGTCCCCGAAATAGTGCTGTGACGACGAGTACTCATCAGGGTGTTTGACGACATCCGCTCCGACGAGTCTCCGTGAGGATGCTGCTCCAACATGTCCTTCCCCTTCCCCTCTAAGGGTGCTGCTCTGACTAGTGCCCGTCAGGGTGCTGCTCCGACGAGTCCCCGCAAGGGTGCTGCTCCGACGAGTCCCCGCAAGGGTGCTGCTCCGACGAGTCCCCGCAAGGGTGCTGCTCCGACGAGTCCCCGCAAGGGTGCTGCTCTGACGAGTCCCCGCAAGGGTGCTGCTCTGACGAGTCCCCGCAAGGGTGCTGCTCTGACGAGTCCCCGTGAGGATGCTGCTCCAACGAATACCCACAAGGGTACTGCTCCAACGAGTCCCCTGTATGGGTGCTGCTCCGATGAGTCCCCCGTAAGAGTGCTGCTCTGATGAGTCCCCGCGAGGATGCTGCTCCGACGAGTCACCGTGAGGGTGCTGCACCGACATGTCCACCCCTCCCCCCATAAGGGTGCTGCTCCAACGAGTCCCTGTTAGGGTGCTGCACCAACGAGTCCCCGTAAGGGTGCTGCTCCGACATGTGGGGACATCCCAGTTGCATGAAAGTCCCTTCTTCTGGAAGAAATACAAAACATGAGACCCCGTCCTGGAAGCATTGTATTGCATTTGGAGATACAGCCGAGTTCATTACAAAAGGTCATTTCAAAGGGAAATCTTTAACCTATATTTATATTGCAATTTCATCACATTAAGGGAACGATGAGGAGCTTCAAAATGTTTTCTGAACTCGATTGGCCTTTTTAAGATAGAAAAAACCAATTATTTTACGTCCACAAACCAATATATTCAAGCATATATAATTAGTAGGGGCAAATTGTTTACGAAATAATGGATGCGCACCGTATGTATGTATGTATGTATGTATGTATGTGTGTATGTATGTATGTATGTGTGTATATATATTGTTGCGGATTCGCGCCCGCCGGCGTGCGAACGGCCACGTGACTCGAATCGCGGCACGTCGCCCACCGGACGGACAATCCCGTCGTGACCCTCTCGGACTAACGCCGGGAACTAGTCACGGGTGGGCCTTTCGGCCTCACCACGATCGTGCCAATCGGCCCCCCGCGTGGGATAGGGTTGCTCGCCAAATTCGACCTACCTAAGTACCCACACGGAGGGTAGACCGGGCGATCGCACCTCGCCGCAGGTCGACTTCGGACACGGGCCACTTTAAGCGACCCATTCCGTACTATCGGGATAACCGAGCGGTGTTATAGTCAACCTGGACGGTTCGATTAATTATCGGGCGTTTTAGCCCACGACCAACCCTTTACGTGAAGTAAGATGGAGATTCAATAAAGGAAAAGACGAAGCGAAACGGGAAAACAGTTTAACATAAAGCACATTTATTCCGCGGTGAACGGAAAGCACACATATACAATTACACCAAAAGCAAATGTAAAAGAAGAAGAAACACACAATAATACACAAAAAGCAAATGTAAAAGTGAGACACAATGCAGAGCTAACCGACGACCGAGCACACGGCAACACTTATACAGTTTTACTTCACAGACGGCGCCGACAACACATATACTCAAAGCAAAAGAAAAAGGGACCACCCTCCACTATGAGGGGGGGCAGACGGGCCTGGGGCCGAGACCGCGTCGAGCCTACCCGTCTGGTGATGAGCCGCAAAATGGCGCTGGCGCCCCGACTCCGCGGGCCTCGCTGGGACTGCCTGGTATGGGGTGGGAACGGGGCCCCCTTCTCGCACTATCTCAGCGCGGGGGGAAACAGGAGGGGGTTGTTGATGCTCGGGGGAAGGAGGATATCTCCCTGGCTCGGGTCCCGCGACGAGCGTCTCCACCCCGACCTCGGTCGCGTTGCCGGCCTCTCCCCTCCGCAGCTCCCCGACTGACACGAGCACCCCCTCGACCGCCTTCGCCGCCGCCACCTCTCCAACTCTCCACAGCTCCGTCCAACTGCCTTCTCCGACTCCTCTCTTGACTGGCTCTTCCCAACTCAACTCCGAACTCAACTGTTTGGCGAGCGAACGCGGCCCTTTATAGCCCCCGGGGCTTCGCTCTTTCACCTTCGACCCTTTACCTCTGACCCTTCACCTCCGGCTGGCTCCCCATTGGACAGAGGAAAAGTGGGCGTGAATGCTTTTTGATCCATGAATCTGCATATAGCGATATTACTCCGACGCACCTGGAGGCGGGGCCAAATCGCCCCATGCTCACTGATAGGACGGAACAGAAGTGGGCGTGAGTCGTTTTTGATCCGATTGCTTCGGAAAGGCTGGTGTTTTCGCACCCCTGCTCGGTGCGCGCCCTGCACGAGTCCAGTATCGGTGCCCATAAGCGGCGCGGAAATGGCGGTGATGCGATGGTTGCGAGGGCGAGTTGTGACGGTAAAGGTCGTGGCTTTTGGCGTTGTTGTTGTTGTGAAGCGGCGTTGCGGCTGGTGGTTGTTGTGTGATGGCTGTTGAGACGTGGTTGGTGGTGGTAGTAATGGTAGTAATGGCGGCTGGTCCAAAATAAAGATAGTAAAATAAAAACGGCTATCTAGAGGGGTCGCAGCCCGAATGAATGACATTTATTCCCTCTAAACAACAGGTTTGGGCCTAACTACACATATACTTACAGAGATATCTCACCTAAGGGACCTGAATGGTGGTTTGCGAATTTCGTCAACCACAACACTACCCCCTCCCCTTTTTACAGACTCGTCCCGAGTCGTCAAATTTTCGTGTGCCATCATGTGTAGTTTTCCCCTAGTACATTTTACCTACGGATCCCTGAGTGCGACATTCATGGTATTCGTGTCCCCAAAATAAATAACCTGAGGGCTGAGTAACTACCTAAACAAACCCACTCACACAGACGACTTAAAATTGCCGGCACTAAGACAGACATGCCGGGGGCACACTCATATTTACAGTACATCTTACCTTAACTTACAAATTTTACACTAAACCATGGCCCAGGATCAATGAACTCTGCAAAAAGAAAGCAGTTAGCAGGGAGCCAGGCTGCCCGCATGCAGTCTCTGGCTCAAACAATGCAGGTGACAGGGAACGTGGCCGGCTGCTCACACGCAGTCCAACGCCTTCCCTTTTGAACTGAACGCAGTGAACCACAACGGTGCATGGGCTGCACAAACGCAGTCTCCGTGCCAGCTCAAGTGGCACGCAATGAACACAACGAATGGATGGATGAATGGTTGGACGCAAACACGGTGCACGGGCCGCCACTGCAGGCCCGTGTTGTAGCTGCCAACAGGGCAGTTCCGCAGCTTGCAAACTGTTGCCTTGCGTATCCTGGCGCACATGGAAATGAACAGGGGGGGCAAAGCATAAATTGAACGGGCCTGGTGAACAGGGGCAGTGGGCATGGCATGGCAAAGGTGAGCAGGCAACCACAGCCTGCAGAAGAAGGCCGCTGCAGGCAAACACAGCCGGCAGACGAACTGGCCGGCACAGGCCTTGCAGAAAACAGCTGCAGACGATCCGGCCGGCACAGGCCTTGCAGCAAAGCAGCTGCAGACGATCCAGCCGGCACAGGCCTTGCAGCGAAACAACAGCTGCCGATGAAGTGGGCCGGCCTTTGCCTTGCAGCAACGCAGCCAGCAGATGAAGCTGGCCAGTCTTTGCCGTTCGGTGGAGGGAGTGCGGTGGTGCTGGCCACTCGGAAGGCGGGCTCAGACCTACCCTACGGTCTCCCTCCCAACCTATCGCCTTTGCCTGTCATTGTCTATACCCACTCCCTTAATTTGTCAAACCCCAATTTAGCCCCAACTTTTTTTTTTTTATTTTTTTTATTTTTACTTCCCCACTATAAATCGTCCCCGAACCCCCTGTACTGTCCTTGTTCGGCTAACCTATCCTGTCACCTAGCCTACTCCCAACCCCTATGTTCCCTTCCCGGAGGGGAACAAGGGAGAGCTAGCGTCCTGTGTCGAGGCCCAACGAAGCCTCAGGATGGCCTCCCCAGACTTCGGCGATCTATAACACAAAGTGGGTCCAGCGGCCCACAACGGAAGCGAGGGGATGGATGGTGCGGAGGGGTACACTTCCTAATCTACCCTATCCATTTAACTGTTAAACTACCCCGGGGCTTTCAACAAGCGCCTCGCGCTTAAGCTATTGGTTCTAACAACCCAGATTCCCGTCGCCTGTGTTGGTGTCCTCACAATTTCGGGCTTCGCCCCCCAATTTTCTCTCCGTGCCCTCACACGGTCTCATGGCTGGGACACGTGGCTCCCTTTGGCAGGCACGACCCTCTGCCAAATCTCCCGCTATGGCATCCCCGGGCACTACACTGCCTCCAAGCCTACCAGCTCCCTAAACACCGGGGAGTGCCCCCCATGGCACCTCCCCTGAAACGCACACGTGGCAGGCTGGCTTCCCAGGCCCCTTTCCGAGGGTCACCCGTGCCCACAACACTGCCCACGCGGCTAATGGCGCCCCGGGCCCCCGCACCAAGCAGGCGCACCCGTGCCCACTATGCTATCCCGGCCCCCCATGGGCCCTTGGCCTACCACGGCCGACTAGCCTGGTGCCCGGGGTACCCACTCAGCGATACTCACCTTTCGCAGCCACGCTCCCAGCCCGTCAACAGGGCTCCTGCACCCCTCCAAACGGGTTTCGAGCCTACACTCCCACCAACAGCAAAACGACCTCCATTTTTGTAAATTTGACTAACCCCCTAACTCACTCTACACTGACCCCGGGGTCGCTTGGGCGGGAGTCACTCCTCCCCCCAATCACTCATCGCACCATGCAGTCCCCATTCGCTCCATACACACAGACCCGCTGGCCTCACTCACTCATCATGTACTCACCTCACAACTCTTCAACACACACACCGCTGAACTCTGCCATCCTCCTAACTACTTCCCCTAACTAACTCGTGCTCCCACGTCGTCCCTTAAACTACAGCACGTTCCATTTAACCTACGTAGCTAAGCTACGTCCCCTCCACACATTCACAGGTCTGTCACTGTCTCCAAATCTCTATTTCCCAGGGGGGATTTCCTCCCTTTCTATTGGGTTCGTGAACTCGTTGCAAGGCTCTGAGAGCCTTGCGCCTCTGCGGGAGCGGCTGTTCCAGCACCGACTCCTCCGGCAAGACATATCCATGAGGGCGTAAGGTCGCCCTTGTAAGGCCTCAGGCGGTCCGCGTGGACAATCCGGGGAAGGGCTCGTGGTCCCATTTTAATTTTTAGGACCACGTCACTGACTTGCGCCAGGACGACCCCCGGGCCCTGCCAAGGTGAGGTGAGCTTCGGGCATCTGCCCTTCCTCCGCCGGGGGTTAAAGAACCAAATCTTCGCCCCCGGTGGGTATTTGCTCACCTGGCTCCGGTGGTCGTACCTGCGCTTCATCTTTATGCCCGCCTGTTGGAGCTGGTGTCGTGCGAAGGCATGGACCTTCTCCATGCCTTCCTCCAACCGACGGGCATAGCCCTCCCCCGGGGGCCCATCAAGCCGCTCAGGCGTCGGACCGCACAATAAATCGACGGAGCTTCTCAGCTCCCGTCCATACATCAACAGCGCCGGACTACATGCGGTAGACCCGTGCTGGGACGCGCGATAGGCCATCAGGAGGTACGGAAGGTGTTCGTCCCAGTCCTGGTTAGTGGCGGTGAAGAGGGCCAACTGTTGGACCAGGGTCCTGTTGAACCTCTCCACCATGCCATCAGACTGTGGTCTCAGGGGCGTTGTCCGTGTCTTTCGAATTTCCAGGAGCCTGCACACCTCTTTTAGTAATTCACTCTCAAAATTTCGTCCCTGGTCCGTGTGCAGCTCCTGCGGAATCCCATACCGGCATGTAAATCCTTCTACGAAGGCCTTGGCCACAACCCCTGCTTCCTGGCTGGGAAGGGCAAAGGCTTCTGGCCATTTGGTGAAATAGTCCATAATTACGAGGACGTACTTATTACCCTGGCGAGTGGGGGGCAGTGGTCCCAAAATGTCCATGGCCACTCGCTCCAGGGGAGCCCCAACCTGATGTAGTTGGAGTGGGGCCCTCATCCTCTGTGGCGGTCCCTTTTTTGCAGTACAGGCGTCACATGCTCGACACCAGTCCTGTACATCGCGCCCCATGTTAACCCAATAGAACTGCCGGCGTGCCCGAGATTTTGTTTTGGTCCTGCCCAAATGGCCGCCGGCGCGGGTACCGTGCACCTGTTTCAAAATTTGGGTCTTAAACCCATCAGGGACTATCACCAGCCAAGAAGTTTGTTCGGAAGGAATCTCCACCCACTTGCGATATAAGATGTTGTCCCTCATTTCTAGGGTCCTCCACTGAGCCCAGTATGCCTTTGTTCGCGCTCCGAATGGGGCGATTTCCTCCCCACTGGGCCTCCTGTTTTCCTGGACCCATTTGTACACTGGCCCTATCACGGGGTCTTCCCGCTGGGCCGTGCTCCATGCCAATCCACCAAATTCCTCTCCCGTGGTTAGTGGCAAAGTTGGGCCTACCACCCGGGCCACACGGACTGGGAGTTTCGGGGAGGCGTCTGCCAATTGGTCCCTCTCCTCATGTCTCGTGCAATATTTGCAGTTTTCTCTCAGACAGGGGCGTCGAGAGAGCGCATCGGCATTCCCATGAGCCTTACCGGCTCTATGGACCACACTGAAATCGTACTGCTGCAATTTTTCCAACCACCTTGCAATCTGGCCTTCCGGTTCCTTGAACCGTAAGAGCCATTGCAAGGAGGAATGGTCAGTTCGAACCAAAAATTTCCTCCCGTACAAGTACGGGTGGAAATGGCTCACGGCAGACAGCATAGCCAATAGCTCCTTGCGAGTTACGCAATAATTTCGTTCGGGCCTACTCATGGCCCGACTGTAATACGCGATCACTCTTTCCACGCCCCCCTGTGTCTGAGACAAGACTGCTCCCAATCCTTCCTGGCTTGCATCCGTGTCCAGGGTATACATCCCGTCATCGGTGGGGTACGCTAAAACGGGTGTGGATGTCAAACACCCCTTTAATTTGAGGAAGGCCTCCTGGCACTCCCCCGTCCAATTAAATCTCAACCCCTTCTCCGTCAACCGGTGAAGGGGCCTGGCTATCTCCGCAAAGTTTGCCACGAAACGCCGGTAGTAGGAGCAAAGTCCCAAAAAGCCCCGTACCTGTTTGACAGTTGTAGGTACGGGCCACTCCTCTACCGCTGTAACTTTTCCGGGGTCGGTCTTCACCCCTTCGCAGCCTATCATGTGTCCGAGATAGGCCACCTCTGTCGCGAACAAAGTGCATTTCTCTGGGCTCAATTTCAGCCCTGCCTGCCTGAGGTGCCCAAACACCTGGTCCAAATTCTTCTCCCGAGATACTCCGTTTCCCTCCTGTGCACATGTCCAAACCATCTCAATCTCGCCTCTCTCACTTTGTCTCCAAACCGTCCTACCTGCGCTGTCCCTCTAATATACTCATTTCTTATCCTATCCATCCTCGTCACTGCCAACGAGAATCGCAGCATCTTCAACTCTGCCACCTCCAGCTCTGCTTCCTGTCTTATTGTTAGTGCCACCGCCTCCAAACCATACAACATAGCTGGTCTCACTACCGTCTTATATACTTTCCCCTTCACTCTTGCAGCTACCCTTCTGTCACAAATCACACCTGCAACTCTTCTCCACCGACTCCATCCTGCCTGCACTCTCTTTTTCACTTCTCTCCCACACTCTCCGTTACTTTGGACAGTTGATCCCAAGTATTTAAACCAATCCACCTTCCCCACCTCAACTCCTTGCAACCGCACCATACCACCACCCTCCCTCTCATTTACGCACATGTACTCCGTCTTACTCCTACTGACTATCATTCCCCTTCTCTCCAGTGCATACCTCCACCTCTCAAGGCTCGCTTCAGCCTGCTCCCTACTCCCCCGACAGATCATGATGTCATCCGCGAATATCATAGTCCATGGAGACTCCAGTCTGATCTCGTCCGTCAACCTGTCCATCACCATTGCAAAAAGGAAAGGGCTCAGAGTCGATCCTTGGTGCAATCCCACTTTTACCTTAAACCGGTCCGTCATTCCTACCGCACACCTCACCGCTGTCACACTGTCCTCATACATATCCTGCACGATCCTCACATACTTCTCCACCACTCCTGACTTCCTCGTACAATACCACAACTCCTCTCTTGGCACCCTATCATAAGCTTTGTCTAAATCCACAAACACACAATGTAACTCTTTCTGGCCTTCCCTATACTTCTCCATCAACATTCTCAAAGCAAATATCGCATCAGTGGTACTCTTTCCTGGCATAAACCCATATTGCTGCTCACAGATCGTCACCTCTCCTCTCAACCGAGCTTCCACTACTCTTTCCCATAACTTCATGGTGTGGCTTAACAACTTTATCCCTCTGTAATTTCCACAGCTCTGCACATCACCCTTATTCTGGAAAATCGGAACCAGTACACTTAATCTCCACTCCTCCGGCATCCTCTCACTTTCAAAGACTTTATTAAACAATCTGGTTAACAACCCCACTGCCATCTCTCCTCAGCACTTCCATGCCTCCACTGGTATACCATCTGGGCCAACCGCCTTTCCACTTTTCATCTTCTTCATAGCAGTCCTCACTTCATCCTTACTGATCCACTCCACTTCCAGATTCACTATCTTCACCTCTTCCAACCTTCTCTCTCTCATTTTCTTCATTCATCAGCTCCTCAAAGTACTCCATCCACCTTCTCATCACACTCTCCTTGCTCGTCAGCACATTCCCATTTGCGTCCTTTATCACCCTAACCTGCAGCACATCCTTCCCAGCTGGGTCCCTCTGTCTTGCCAATCGGTATAAATCCTTTTCCCCTTCTTTTGTATCCAACTTCTCATACAGCTCGTCATATGCCTTTTCCTTGGCCCTACATATATATATACATATATACATATATATATATATATATATATACATATATACATATATATGTATGTATGTATGTATGTATGTATATGTATATATATGTATATATATATATATATATGTCTATATATATGTATATATATATATATGTCTATATATATATATATATATATATATATATATATATATATATATATATATATATATATATATATATATATATATATATATATATATATATATATATATATATATATATATATATATATATATATATATATATATATATATATATATATATATATATATATATATATATATATATATATATATATATATATATACATATATATATATATATATATATATATATATATATATGTATATATATATATATATATATACATATATATATATATATACATATACATACATACATATGTATATATATATATACATATATATATATACATATACATACATACATATATATATATATATATATATATATATATATATATATATATATATATATATATATATATATATATATATATATATATATATAGCTGATCGCAAACAGACACAGCCGTCCCTTGTACAGCCGATCGCCCGACTCCTCGCGCTCTCAGTTCCACCTTCCCTTCCTGGCGCTCTCTCTCTCTCTCGAGGCCATACCCTCTCAGAGCACTGGGCAGGGACTCGTTCGGAGAGGGGAAGGAAGGAGAAGAACCTCTCGGTACACCACTACTGTACAAACAATGAACATGCCTCCTACACCTCACGACACACATGTAACGTCCATTTACCGAAAAACTTGGCTAAACATGCAATTAATGGGAGATCTGGGCTAATCCTACATTTAATAACACAATAAGGGCCATTTCTGTAACAATATATACACTGTGTGTGTATGTATATATATGTATATATATATATATATATATATATATATATATATATATATATATATATATATATATATATATATATATATATATTGTTGCGGTATTCGCGCCCGCCGGCGTGCTGACGGCCACGTAACTCGAATCGCGGCACGTCGCCCACCGGACGGACAATCCAGTCGTGACCCTCTCGGACTAACGCCGGGAACCAGTCACGGGTGGACCTTTCGGTCTCACCGCGATCGAGCCAATCAGCCCCCGCGTGGGATAGGGTTGCTCGCCAAATTCGACCTACCCAAGTACCCACGCGGAGGGTAGACCGGGCGATCGCACCTCGCCGCAGGTCGACTTCGGACACGGGCCACTTAAGCGACCCGTTCCGTACTATCAGAATAACTGAGCGGTGTTATCGTCGACCTCGACGGTTCGATTAATTATCGGGCGTATTCAGCCCACTACCAACCCTTTACGTGAAGCAAGATGAGGATTCAATGGGAGAAATGACGAAGCGAAGCGGGAAACAGTTCAACACAAAAGCACATTTATTCGCGGCACACGGGAAGCACACATATTCAATTCCACCAAAAGCACACGAAAAAAACACAATTCCATTTACACAAAAAGCAAATATTAAAGCGAAAACACAATGCAGAGCTAATACCGACTACCGAGCACACGGCAACACTTATACAATTCTACCTCACAGACGGCGCCGACAACACATACCCAAAACCAAGGAAAGAATACCCTCAAGGATGAGGCGGGCCTGAAGCCGAGACCGGGTCGCGCCTACCCGTCTGGTGATGAGACGCGGAGCGGCGATGGCGCCCCAACCCGCGGGCCTCGCGGAGGGTGTCTGGTAGGGGGTGGGAAAGGGGCCCCCTTGGTCGCACTATCTCAGCGCGGGGGGAAACAGGAGGGGGTTGTTGATGCTCGGGGGATAGAGGATCTTTATTATCCCTGGTGTGCGTCTCCACCTCGGCCAAGTCACGCTGTCGGCCTCCCTCGGGTGCAGCTCCCTGCACGACGCGAGCACCCCCTCGTCTGGTGTCGCCGCCTTTCCACAGCTCGTCCCCTCCGTTCCGACTCCAACGCACACGACGAGCAGCTCCACCGCCCGCGAAGTCTTGACCCTCTGCTTCCGACTCTCCTACTCTCCGCCTCTGGACTCTCCGACTCTCCACTCTCCGACTCTCCGACTCTCGACTCTCCGACTCTCCACCCTCCGACTCCTTCTCACTCTGCTGACTGACGAACACCGTCCTTTTATCCCCCCGTAGCTTCGCCTTTGACCCCCTCCCTTTGACCTTTCACCTCGCTCCCCATTGGCCCGAGAAAAAGTGGGCGTGAAGGCTTTTTGATCCACAAATTTGCATATATCGATCGTCCTGGAGGCGGGGCCAAATCGCCCCTCGCTCACCGATTGGACGGCAAAAAGTGGGCGTGTGTCGTTTTTGATCCGTTTTTGAAGCACAAAATCCGTGATTTTGTACACGTTGTTCGACGCGCGCTCTGCACGAGTCCAACACCGGCACCCACAGCGGGGCAAGAACGGTGGCGATGCTACGGTTGCGAGGTGTGACGGGAAGGTCGTGGCGGTTGTGGTGAAGCGGCGTTGTGGTTGGTGGTTGATGTTGTGGTTGTGGTGGTAATCATGGCGGTTGGTCCAAAATAAAGATAGTAAAAGAAAAACGGCTATCCTGAAGAGTCGCAGCTCGCATAAATGACATGTATTCCCACTAGACAACGGGTTTGGGCCTAACTACACATATACTTGCCGAGATACCTCACCTAAGGGACCTGAATGGTGGTTTGCGAATTTGGTAACCACAACACTACCCCCTCCCCATTTTACAGACTCGTCCCGAGTCGTCAAATTTTCGTGTGCCATCATGTGTAGTTTTCCCCTAGTACATTTTACCTACGGATCCCTGAGTGCGACATTCATGGTATTCGTGTCCCCAAAATAAATAACCTGAGGGCTGCGTAACTATCTAAACAAACTCACTCACACGGACGACTTAAATAAAATTGCCGGCGCTAGACAGACATGCCGGGGGCGCACTCATATTTACAGTACATCTTAACCTTAACTTACAAATTTTACACTAAACCATGGCCCAGGATCATTGAACTCTGCAAAAGAAAAGCAGTTAGCAGGGAGCCAGGCTGCCCGCATGCAGTCTCTGGCTCAAAACAATGCAGGTGACAGGGAACGTGGCTGGCTGCTCACACGCAGTCCAAGGCCTTCCCTTTTGAACTGAACGCAGTGAACCACAACGGTGCATGGGCTGCACAAACGCAGTCTCCGTGCCAGCTCAAGCGGCACACGCAATGAGCACAACGAATGGATGGATGAACACAAACACGGTGCACGGGCCGCCACTGCAGGCCCGTGTTGTAGCTGCCAACGGGGCAGTTCTCGCAGCTTGCAAACTGTTGCTTTTACGATCCTGGCGCACATGGCAATGAACAGGGGGGGGGGGGCAAAGCAAAATTGAACGGGGCTGGTGAACATGGGCAGTGGGCATGGCATGGCAAAGGTGAGCAGGCAAACACAGCCCGCAGAAGAAGGCCGCTGCAGGCAAACACAGCCGGCAGACGAACTGGCCGGCACAGGCCTCGAAGAAAAACAGCCAGCAGATGAACTGGCCGGCACAGGCCTTGCAGCACAGCAGCTGCCGATGAAGTTGGCCGGCCTCCGCCTTGAAGCAAAACACGGCCAGCCGATGAAGTTGGCCAGCCTTTGCCGTTCAATGGAGGTTGGTGGAGGGAGTGCGGTGGTGCTGGCCACTTGGAAGGCGGGCTCGGACCTACCTACCTGTCTCCCTCCCAACCTATCGCCTTTGCCTGTCACTGTACATACCCACTCCCTTAATTTGTCAAAAACCAATTTAGCCCCCACTTATTTTTTTGTTGTTTTTATTTTTACTTCCCCACTATAAATCGTCCCCTAACCCCCTTTATCGTCTTTGTTCGGCTAACCTATCCTGTCACCTAGCCTACTCCCAACCCCTACGTTCCCTTCCCGGAGGGGAATAAGGGAGAGCTAACGTCCTGTGTCGAGGCCCAACGAAGCCTCAGAATGGCCTCCCCAGAGTTCGGCGATCTATAACCAAAGTGGGTCCAGCGGCCCACAACGAGAGCGAGGGGATGGATGGTGCGGAGGGGTACATCTCCTAATCTACCCTAACCATTTAACTGTTAAACTACCCCGGGGCTTTCAACAAGCGCTTCTCGCTTAAACTATTGGTTCTAACAACCCAGATTCCCGTCGCCTGTGTTGGTGTCCTCACAATTTCGGGCCTCGCCCCCCAATTTTCTCTCCGTGCCCTCACACGGTCTCCTGGCTGGGACACGTGGCTCCCTTTGGCAGGCACGACCCTCTGCCGAATCTCCCGCTATGGCACCCCCGGGCACTACACTGCCTCCGAGCCTACCAGCTCCCTAACACGGGGAGTGCCCCCCATGGCACCTCCCCTGAAACGCACACGTGGCAGGCCGGCCTCCCGGGCCCCTTTCCGAGGGTCACCCGTGCCCACAACACTGCCCACGCGGCTAATGGCACCCCGGGCCCCCGCACCAAGCAGGCGCACCCGTGCCCACTACTCTATCCCGGCCCCCCATGGGCCCATGGCCTACCGCGGCCGACTAGCCTGGTGCCCGGGGTACCCACTCAGCGATACTCACCTTTCGCAGCCACGCTCCCAAGCCCGTCAACAGGGCTCCTGCACCCCTCCAAATGGGTTTCGAGCCTGCATTCCCACCAACAGCAAAACGACCTCCATTTTTCAATTTGACTAACCCCCCTAACTCAGTCTACACTGACCCCGAGGTCCCTTGGGCGGGAGTCACTCCTCCCCCCAATCACTCATCGCACCATGCATTCCCCATTCGCTCCATACACACACAGACCCGCTTGTCTCACTCACTCATGTACTCACCTCACAACTCACCAACTCTTCAACACACACACCGCTGAACTCTGCCATTCTTCTAACTACATCCCCTAACTAACTCGTGCTCCCACGTCGTCCCTTACACTAATAGCACGTTCCTTTTAACACTACGTAGCTAAACTACGTCAACTCTACACATCCACCAGTCTGTCACTGTCTTCTAACTCAAAAATTACTTTTATTTCCCAACCTAAATCTGGCTACAATCCCTCTAACTAATCCATTCCACGGACTCCATGAGGACTTACTCCTGCCCCATGGAGTCGGTCTAGCTAAGCCAACCCTTCCCCCTAACTAGTTTCCATCCTGTGCCCAGGTAAGGGGGTCTTCCACCCCTTGCCCAGGAATCCTTTGCACCCGAAAGTAAGGCTTGCTTTTTTTTTTTTCATGCGCAGCACATGCGCGGCAACTCAGAGCTCGCGCACTTTGCACCTGCCCGTGACGTCATGCAGCTGCACGTGTTCCTCGTCCCTCCTTGGACGGGACCATCCGGCAGAGATACCCCTCCTGCCGGATTCCAACCCCACGTGCAGCCATGGCGTCACCGTGCGCATAAAAAAAAAAACAAGCCCCACGTCTCGAGGGGTTCCCCACGCGAACACATGTGCTTTGCCCGTGGGAGCTTAACACACACGATCGCGTGGAGAACCCGTCCGGTCCAAATCCGTTTACCTGCCTAAACTTTGTCCGTCCGCGGGATCGGCAAATCCACCGCGTGCGTTTCCGGACCGGGACTTCACTCTCGCAAGCGAGCACGTGGCGGTCTCGTGCGTTGCACAGCACGAACCACGTGCTCACTGCTGGGTGAACCCGGCACGGTCCCCGAAATAGCTACAGCCGCTACCCGGCTTTCGTTCCTCCCATGTCGCCGTCTCAGTCTCCATTCCACACACGCATACCTCCGTGTTACGACGCACACAGTCCACTCCATCACATTCACACGGGGAGACGTGGCTGCGTGCTCCCGCATGCCAACCGACATCTCCCTCACATACCGCTCTCTCACACACACGGTCTCCCTTGCACACAGCGACCTTGCACACGGCCGTTCACTCACGCGTGCGGGGGCACTCACCCGCGGTGCCTCACTCGCACTCCGTGCCTCATCCACACACGCGGGGGCACTCACCCACGGTGCCTCATCCACACACCGTTCCTCACTCATACACGCGGGGGCACTCAACCGCTGTTCCTCATCCACACACCGTGCCTCACTCACACACGCGGGGGCACACACCCGCGGTGCCTCACTCACACACACGGCGACACTCATACACGGTGCCTCATCCACACACGGCGTGCTGGGAAGCACGCACTCCGGCACCATCGCCACCACACCACTCACACACGGGGTCGCTTCCACACACGGGGACGCACTCACGCCTTGCACCACACACACAGGGACAACCACACTGGGGATTTGTGTCCCCACAAGGGTCTCCGGGGCCTCTACACCCCCCAAGCTCTCCGTGCACCCGTCCACAGCACCCGTCCCCTCAACCTCGCAAAGCACGACCGAACTCACCTGGTCGTGACTCACCTCAAGGGGGCATACTCCCTCCCCTCGTTCCTGGAGGAGGCCATCCAGGTGTTCGCACTGGGTCTCTACCCAGTCCGCCAGCTCACCCCCATTATCCTCCACTACCTCTGTGTGTGTGTGTGCGTCACTTACCCCGTCCTCACCGTGCAGTCTTCCCTCTATTTTTTCTATCTCCCGTGTCTCTGCCAACTCTTCACCCTTTACCTCCCTTGTCTCAACTATTATTTCCTTTGTCACGGCCTTCATGCCCGCCTGCAGGCATCGGCCCATGTTCTGCGTCTCACCCCGGAACTTTTTCATTTCCTCCTTCATGTTTGCTTCCATTCCGTTTATTTTTGTATCCATCTTTTCGTTTATTTGTTGTGTATTCGCATCCATCTTCGTTGTCATTGCCGCCAGCATGGCGCATAGCTGGGCTATGTCGGGTGCGCTTGAGTGAGCCGTTTCGGCAGGGGTTGGGGAAGGGTCTTGGTGGAGAGGGGGGGGGAGGTGTCATACACCGCGGCCGCTGCCGCACCCACCTCGGGCCCTGGGTTCAGTTGGGCGAGTCCGTGTTCCTGCACAAACAACATTTCCTGCTCGGGGATTCCATCCTGGACCATGGATCCTACACATTCTACATCCATTTCTAATACCCCCGGCTCCCGCTCACCTTGAGACGCCATCTTGCTTCTCGTGAAGGGTTAATTTGCTCGCTCGTAATTTGGAGGGAATCGGGGGTCGCTTCTCTCACCCCTGGACCGATTCCCGTGAATTTAGCCGGAGACAGGAGAGCCCGTTTTCCTGTTCTCCGATACCAGTGCCGCGAGGAGGGCGATGGATTTGTATCCCACTCCTGACACCAGTGTTGCGGTATTCGCGCCCGCCGGCGTGCTGACGGCCACGTAACTCGAATCGCGGCACGTCGCCCACCGGACGGACAATCCAGTCGTGACCCTCTCGGACTAACGCCGGGAACCAGTCACGGGTGGACCTTTCGGTCTCACCGCGATCGAGCCAATCAGCCACGCGTGGGATAGGGTTGCTCGCCAAATTCGACCTACCTAAGTACCCACGCGGAGGGTAGAACGGGCGAACGCACCTCGCCGCAGGTCGACTTCGGACACGGGCCACTTAAGCGACCCGTTCCGTACTATCAGAATAACCGAGCGGTGTTATCGTCGACCTCGACGGTTCGATTAATTATCGGGCGTATTCAGCCCACTACCAACCCTTTACGTGAAGCAAGATGAGGATTCAATGGGAGAAATGACGAAGCGAAGCGGGAAACAGTTCAACACAAAAGCACATTTATTCGCGGCACACGGGAAGCACACATATTCAATTCCACCAAAAGCACACGAAAAAAACACAATTCCATTTACACAAAAAGCAAATATAAAAGCGAAAACACAATGCCATTTACACAAAAAGCAAATATAAAAGCGAAGACAATGCAGAGCTAATACCGACTACCGAGCACACGGCAACACTTATACAATTCTACCTCACAGACGGCGCCGACAACACATCCCCAAAACCAAGGAAAGAATACCCTCAAGGATGAGGCGGGCCTGAGGCCGAGACCGGGTCGCGCCTACCCGTCTGGTGATGAGACGCGGAGCGGCGATGGCGCCCCAACCCGCGGGCCTCGCGGAGGGTGTCTGGTAGGGGGTGGGAAAGGGGCCCCCTTGGTCGCACTATCTCAGCGCGGGGGGGGGAAACAGGAGGGGGTTGTTGATGCTCGGGGAATAGAGGATCTTTATTATCCCTGGTGTGCGTCTCCACCTCGGCCAGGTCGCGCTGTCGGCCTCCCTCGGGTGCAGCTTCCTGCACGACGCGAGCACCCCCTCGTCTGGTGTCGCCGCCTTTCCACAGCTCGTCCCCTCCGTTCCGACTCCAACGCACACGACGAGCAGCTCCACCGCCCGCGAAGTCTTGACCCTCTGCTTCCGACTCTCCTACTCTCCGCCTCTGGACTCTCCGACTCTCCGACTCTCCGACTCTCCGACTCTCCGACTCTCCGACTCTCCGACTCTCCGACTCTCCGACTCTTTCTCACTCTGCTGACTGACGAACACCGTCCTTTTATCCCCCCGTAACTTCGCCTTTGACCCCCTCCCTTTGACCTTTCACCTCGCTCCCCATTGGCCCGAGAAAAAGTGGGCGTGAAGGCTTTTTGATCCACAAATTTGCATATATCGATCGTCCTGGAGGCGGGGCCAAATCGCCCCTCGCTCACCGATTGGACGGCAAAAAGTGGGCGTGTGTCGTTTTTGATCCGTTTTTGAAGCACAAAATCCGTGATTTTGTACACGTTGTTCGACGCGCGCTCTGCACGAGTCCAACACCGGCACCCACAGCGGGGCAAGAACGGTGGCGATGCTACGGTTGCGAGGTGTGACGGGAAGGTCGTGGCGGTTGTGGTGAAGCGGCGTTGTGGTTGGTGGTTGATGTTGTGGTTGTGGTGGTAATCATGGCGGTTGGTCCAAAATAAAGATAGTAAAAGAAAAACGGCTATCCTGAAGAGTCGCAGCTCGCATAAATGACATGTATTCCCACTAGACAACGGGTTTGGGCCTAACTACACATATACTTGCCGAGATACCTCACCTAAGGGACCTGAATGGTGGTTTGCGAATTTGGTAACCACAACAATATATATATATATATAACTGAACAAAAATATAAACGCACCAAGCGCAAAAATATAAACGCACCAAGCGATTGTTACTATTTTACCTCGAACTCATTAATACTAAATCTTCACAACAATTTGGTTATAGAATCCATGACAATTGAGCATTAAATTTCAAAGAGTTCCTTGAGAATTCTGGTGACAGTCTTTGCGCTACAACAGCCGACACAACCGAGGTGTCACTGTCAGAGTTCACACAGTCAGTAGCGGGTGTGTCCACCGTTGGTGTCGCGCAGAGCGGTGCATCTCCGGCACATGGACATCACCAGATTATCGATTGTGGCCTGAGGGATGTTTTCCCATTCCTCCTGGAGAGCCACACAGAGCTGGCAGACGTTCTCTGGGACTGCGTAACGTTGTCGTATGCGTCGATCAAGAACGTCCCAAAGGTGCTCGATGGGCGACATGTCGGGAGAATATGGAGGTCAGTCGAGGACATCAATGTCCTCCTCACCGAGGAAGTCCATGCAGATCCTGGCAACATGGGGGCGAGCATTGTCGTGCTGAAACGTCACATGGTGAAGGCGCACAAATGGCACGACGATGGGTCTGAGTATCTCGTCCCTGTACCGCTGCCCGTTCAAGTTGCCTTCAATGAAATGCAGCCGAGTGCGCTCTCCATGGCATATGCCTGCCCACACCATAACACTGGCACCACCGTGTGACACCCGACGAAGGACATTGGTGTCAGTGTAGCGCTCCCCAGCCCGACGCCAGACGCGGAATCTGCCATCAGCCCGATACAGCTGGAACCGCGACTCATCGGTGAACAGCACTCTCCTCCATCGTGCGAGGGCCAGCGCAAGTGAACATTGGCCCAGTTCAGTCGGGTCTGACGCCGGACTGCAGTGAGGTCGAGTCCCCGGTGTGGTCGGCGGGCTCGGAGGTTGGCCTCCCTCAAGCAGTTACGCACCGTCTGGGCTGAAATGCGCCTGTTATGCAGCCCGACAGTCTCATCGGCAGTCCTCGTGGCCGGTCGGAGTCGATCCCGGAGATGTTGCAGCCTCATGTGACGATCCTGACCGGCGGTGGTCACACGTGGTCGCCGGGCATGTGGGCGGTTCACGGTGCTTCCAGTCTCTCTGAGGCGCGTTCTCAGGCGGCTAATGGTGGAGTGGTGGACATTGAAGTGTGCTGCAATGGCCCGTACTGACGTCCCAGCATTCAGCATGCCAATGGCGCGCTCCCTCAAGATTTGTGACATGTGGCATGTTGACATTTAGCACCAGTCCACATTTTGGGGAGGCCTTTTATAGGGCAAGCTATAGGGAGTGTTTGTGTCCTGGTCACGCTCACTGACCATCACTCTGTCAAGCCCCATGGTGCTCATGGGAAGGATTACTCAACGTGTGAGTCCACACACTCAGAGTGGTCAATTTCAATGGGAACATCTGTCTTGAGCAAAACAAAGGAACCATTGCTCAAACATATCATCGGTTTGACCATTTTCCCATAATGGCAATCTTGACTTCGATATTTAGGTTGGTGCGTTTATATTTTTGTTCAGTGTATATATATATATATATATATATATATATATATATATATATATATATATATATATATATATATATATATATATACATATATATATATATATATATATATATATATGTATATATATATATATATATATATATGTACACTGTGTGTGTATACATATATATATATATATATATATATATATATATATATATATATATATATGTACACTGTGTGTATACATATATATATATATATATATATATATATATATATATATATATATATGTACACTGTGTGTATACATATATATATATATATATATATATATATATTGTTACTGATTTCAGAATCCGGTCTGATGAATGCATCTACACATCCAGGTCCTCAGACAGTTATTTCCTGAAAAGCATGTTCAGATTAGCCCCATCCCCATGTCTAATGGGATCTTAAATGTGATGCGTTGAGAAGGGCAAAGAATAGATCCTCTCTTATGGGAAGCTTTTTTCTTTACGACCGACATGTTTGCACACATTTCTTTCACGAGCTCTGAAGCCCGCCCTTAGATTTCCTCTGCAACGTTCTTTTGCGAGCTCCAACGCCCACCTTTTTTGAGGGCGCACGGGTCGTAATGGTAACCGTGGGCAAGTGGGGCGGGGTGAGCTTTGGGCGGACTGCAACCGCAAAGAGATATAAAAGGAATGGAGGTCCGTTCTGAGAAAGAGAAAAGTGGAGGCGAAAGAAAGCACGGCGAAAGAAAACCAGGCAGGGAGAAGAGAATGAGAAGTAAGGTTGAGAAGTGAGCAATAAGCGGGTGTAAGCACGCAAAAGAGGAGAAGGAAGCGAGCATGTGGTGGACCTGTGGGTGTGAGCAGTGCCGCCAACAAGTGAGGCACCAACAACACCATGGTCTAAACCCACGACAGACGATCTCGGTGCCCTCCAGACGTCGACTGGCATTCAAGACTGTTCGCGAGAGGGTGCATAGTAGGGCTGGGTGCTGGCGACGGACGTGACACTCACACACACACATCTCAGGACGTTTTTCACTTCATGGTCAACTACTTTCTGGTAAGCGAGATGATCCTTCCCCCCCCCCCCTCCCGATTGATCTGTTGGGTACCCATGTCTGTGTTTACCCTTAAGTAAGTCAGGTCAGGTCAGGTCAGGTATGGGAGCATGTGCCAGAACAGCGCGTCGCTGCATCCACTTTCCGCCGGTACTCCAGGGGCCTCCGTCTGGCCATCCCCCCGGCAGATAACAGGCCCATCCCCATCTCCCTGAGATGCTGGTCAACCTGCTGCAACCACGAGGCATGTGGTCGGCCCATCGGCCTCCTCCACTCACGAGACTCCCTCGCAGAGAGAATCTGGTGAGCAGGATCAGCGTCAGGAAAACGAGCTACATGTCCATACAGCCGCAACTGATGCTCACGGACCATGCAGGTAACAAATCTCATCCGAGTCTCTCTCAGCAACCGCTCGTTGGACACAAAATCTGACCAGCGATAGCCAAGGATTCTCCGAAGAGACCTGGTACCAAAGGAATTAAGTCTCCGTCTCAGATCCTTGGTCAGAATCCATGTCTCGTATCCATAGAGCAAGACTGGAAGCACCAAGGACCTGAAGACTTGGACTTTCGTCCTCCCGCACAGGTATCGGCAGCGCCACACCCCATGATCCAGTGAATCCATGACTCCCCAGGCCCGACCCAGACGTCTATTGACCTCTGACTCACAGCCAGCAGAGACATGAATATCACTGCCAAGTTAAGTGAATCTCTCCACGACCTCAACATCCTCACCACAAACAGACACAAACAGGACAGCAGCATCCAAGATGTCTTTGAAAGCCTGGATCTTAGTTTTGACCCAAGAAACCCGCAATCCCAGCGGCTCCGACTCCTCATTCAGCACCTCGAGGGCCCCCAAAAGGATATCTAAAGTTTCCCCAAAGATGACTGCATCATCTGCGAAATCAAGGTCCGAGATCTTCACATTCCCAAACGATGCACCGCAGTTTGGTCTTTCCGACATCCTCCCTAAAATCCAGTCCATACAAGTGCTGAAAAGTGTGGGGGCCAGTACACACCCCTGACGAACTCCAGTAACAACTGGAAATAAGTCAGAGATTGTACCATCACACTTCACAGCACTCTCAGTACCAGAGTAGAGTTCAGACATCAGATCGATCAGTTTTGGTGGCACCACACGAAGACCAAGAATCCTCCAGAGGGCATCCCGATTCACTGAATCAAACGCTTTGCAGAGATCAACAAAGGCTGCAAGCAGCCCCTGCCGAAACTCTCGTCTGCGTTCGATGAGGACACGAAGAGCAAGGATACGGTCAATCATTGACCTCTTTGGTGTAAAGCCTAACTGCTCTGGACGCTGTGCTCAAGCAGATGGTGGCGAACCCTCTCAAGAATTATCAGAGCAAAGACCTTGCCCGGCACTGAGAGCAGCGTCACCCCTCGCTAGTTGTTGCAGTCTTGGCGATCACCCTTCCCTTTCCAGAGAGGGACAACAAGGCCCCTCTTCCAGTCAGTTGGGATGATGCCTGTGTTCCAGGCAGAGCACAAAACTGCATGCAACGATACGAGTGCAGCATTTCCACCAGCCTTGAGAAGTTCAGCATGGATGCCACAGATCCCTGGAGCTTTGCCCCGTTTCAACCGGTTCCCGCAGCCCGTGTTTCCACAAGCGAAGGTGGACCACAGTTGATTCGAGGGTCAGCAACAGGGATTGTAACACCCTTGACGTCCAACTCGACAGCTGGGGGATCCGCCTGGTACAACCGCTCAAAATAACCGGTCCAGCGGGCCTTCACTTCAGACTCCTCTGTCAAGAGCCTACCACTCTCCGCTCGAACTGCAGTGCTCCGAGGGATGGGCTTGGATGAACACAATGCGCAAACTCCTCTGTAAGCGGGACGAGAATCACCTGTCCACAGGTGATGCTCTACCCCCTCACAGATTCCTCGCACATAGGCCTCCTTGTCCACCTTTGGTGAACGTACAGTTTTACACCTCAGCTCCCTGAACAGCTCAGCTCTGCCATTCAGCCTGGCCCTGCGATTCTGGTCAATGGTATCCAGTGTCCCTTGAGAGACAAAATTCTTCTTTGCCCTGCGGTGAGTTCCAAGACATCCACCGGCAACATCAAGGACGGTGGTCTTGAAGGTAATCCATAACTCTTCAGGACCCCCCAAAGCACCCAGACACCCCAAATGTCCACTCAGCCTGTTCGCAAACTCCTCAGCTACTCTCTCATCCTTGAGCTTGCCAACATCCAGCCTAGGCTGGGATGGTACCATTCTCCAGGATTTAAGGTGCGGCTTTGGAGTTGCTACAACAAGCCGGTGGTCAGTATTGAGGAACTGACCACTCTGGTAGACCCTTCAGTTCTGGATCATCCTCCAGCGACCGTCAACGAGGACATGGTCAATCTCCTTTGCCACACCGCCAGCGTTGGAATACCAAGTCCAGCGATGAGCTTGTGAGCACTGAAACCATGAACCAGCCACCCTCAGTCAATGACTTCTTGCAAAGTCAAGGAACTTCGTGCTATTCTGATTCATAGTTCCTGACACATGGGGACCAACACTTGTCTCAATCATCCCTATCAGTTCCAGTCGATGCATTGAAATCCCCCAAGACTCGAAGTATATCTCGTCTGGGGCACTGATCAACCACAGACTCGAGTGTGGCGTAGAATGCGTCCTTCACGGTGAGGTCACTCGCCTCAGTCGGAGCATAGACAGAGACCAGGGAAATGACACCTAAGGAGTGACGAATCCTTAGTCTCATTATGCGCTCCTTGACCGGTGTTACCTCAATTATCATTGGGGTCAGCTTATTGCACACAGCTACAGCAACTCCTTGAGTATGGTAACCATCAGAGCGACCAGACGAATAGTTGGTGTAACCACCCACCATTATCTCGCCGCAATCCGGTCTCCGAACCTCAGAGAGAGCTGCAATACCGATGTCCAAACGCTTGAGCTCAGATGATAACAGAGGCAGGTGATCATCCTCTCTTAGGGATAGGACATTCCAGGCACCCACCCGAAGGGACCGCCTCAGGTTAACCCAAGGAGACCGCCGTCTGGTGGATGACACCTCAGCACCACTCTGACACACTCTACTGCAATCTGACCCAGGGAGGTTACCCCATGGTTTCCCTCCTTTCATCAAAGATTGAGGGTCCCGAAGGCTTTGCCCCAATCCCGTCATCTGGTGAGCTGCCCTGCGAAGGGAAGCTGCACAGGAGGTACTCCCACGGAGTTGGTTTTCAGATTTTTTTGCGTTTGTGTGTTTTGAGGAATGAATTGTTTTACGGTGGCCGGAGTGCAAATCCTGCCCCCAACCTCCTAATAAAAAAGTAACCCAACTGCAGGAGGACGTCCGCAGACACAGTTGGGCACTAGATATGGATGGCCGTTGGCTCACAAGGAGCTCCTCCGCCCTTTGACAGGTTTTGATTTTAATCCTGCTGGGTGTCCATATCCAAACACCCTCCTCACCAGAAAACCTGGTGGGGGAGACGGTTTCGTCGCCGACAACCCGACCATGGAACAGGTTAGTACAGGTTTACATGGTACCTGTAGCAGGTCACAGATCTGACCTGACCTGACAGTAGAATCTGTTGGGTACGGTAGCAGGTCGTAAGTAAGTCAACCCCCGATAAGCATCTGCTCTTTGTCTCTTTCCTGGCATTTTGATTGATTTTCTTTGAAATTTATTCTTTCATTTACCTCAGAAAATAAAAAGTTATATCCATTTTATTAATTTTATTATTAATAAATCATCTGTCGATTTCCAACCTGTCCATGTTTGTTCTTTCCTTCCATTTGTCTGGCATTGTCCGAACCTAGAAAGACTGGGAGGTAATTCCCACAGATTTGATCAAAAATCGTCCGCACGCACAAGCGGTTAAAACACTCGGCCACCCTAATTAAAATCTAATCAGATAACATTGGTGCTTTGCAGAGGGCGCGCTCCCCGCTTCGGTAACCACGAGACCTCTAGTTAAACGGAATAATTAGACCGTGGACACTGGAACTCGTGGTTAGCTGGGTGGCGTTCGTGGTTTTGAAACAACACTCCGTACCACAACATTAATATACATATATATATATATATATATATATATATATATATATACACACATATACATATATATATATATACATATATATACATACACATATACATATATATACATATATATATACATGCACATACACATATACATACACATATATATATATATATATATATATATATATATATATATATATATATATATATATATATATATATACATATACATATATATATATATATACATATACATATATATATATATATACATATATATATTGTTGCGGTTCTCGGAACCGTATGCATACAACAGATAGTTGTCCTGAGTCAGTTATTCCATTAATATACGGGCAGATAGATCCCTACCTTTTGTGTAGTGGGACAGCAGGGAGTGCGTTGCGATGGGCTATTAGCTCGGATTAATAAATCATTTTTCCCCTTTTATTTTATTCCCTCCTTTTTCTGAGGTAAATTAATCTCGCTTGCTACCCTCGTTTTGCTGGCCACAGCGTACCACAGTCTACCCGCTGTATTCGGAGTCTCGTTTTCAGAGGCAAAATCCCGCTATAGAAGCCGCATCGGCATACACCTTCCCAAACCTTGACACGCGCGCCGTGGGCAGGCCAAACTAGCGTCTGGCCGAACCCCGCCCAGAAAGGTGGACTACTGAAGGCCCGGTCCAATCGGGATGCTCGGATCGGACGATGACGTCAGTTTCGCCATGGCTTCGCCCCGAACTCCGTGATCTATAAAGTACGGAGCAATCCTTAGAGTTGGGGCGAAGTTGGTTGTTGTAGATCGAAAGGAAGAAGTCGGTGGGAGTTGGTTAAAAGAAGGTCGAAGGCGTGAGAAGTCGGTTGTGAAGTAGAGAATTGAAGGAATTGTTGTGAAAGTGTTCCTGCTGCTTGGCTCTGCGTACGTCTCTCCTCGATGGCCCACCTCCTGTTCTGGTCCCCATCGACACGACCTCGACCAAACCTCTTACCTGGTCCTGTCTGCTGCTCCATTCCTGGCCTTGGACACCGCTCTTCTCCACTCAAGCTCCTGCTGCAGATACGATCACCACACGTGCGGCTGCGGACCGAACTGCACAGCTTTTTCAGGTGCCGCATGACGGAGCATCCCTTCCCCCGGAATGCTCAGATACCAAAAACTGTGTCCTCAACTCCCTCCATCCCTGGCTACAAAAGTCCTTTGCCTTTCATTGGGTTTATATTGTCTGAGTGTGTGTCTGAATGTGTTGGCGCCTGTCCGTTAGATAAGCCTGTATAAGATCTTCATTGTTGTGATTGTTATTGCTTTTATTAATCTCGCATCATGTCTGCACTGTCTGCTTTTGTAAGTTGCTTGTATAATTGTCGCACCTCACGCCTCCCTCATCTTTCCATGCATTACATCCCAAAAAACCTTTTGTTGTTCCACATGCTTTTCCTCGACTTATTGTGAATAAATAATGATTGTAGAAATGTTCCCAGCTCGTCTTTGTCTTTTCCTCCATTGGTCCAGCATGGTTCGGATCTAAGTTTAGCCGGGTCTTTATTCCCGATAATCCGTTCCTTCTCGCCGGTACATCCTTGGCAGTGCCGCTCGGCATACATCCAATCCGGAAAGGTAGTCGGTAGTTGGTAGAGTGATCCGGTTCGGGCAAGGCGTACTGAGGGCGTGGTTCCCCGGTAGTTGAAACCGTGTGGTTAATTAGGTAACTTGATTCTAGACAGGAGGACCCTACGCCACGCGGTCGAGATATTGGCGTCCATGGTCGGTTAAGTGACCCGCCGCGTCACGGAATTAGCCGTGAGCGACGGCCTACAATTCCGGGGCGTCTGGTGGGAATTGACGTAGTTTCCCATACCTCGTGGTCTTCTCACCCGACCCCGCCGGCCTGCAACAATATATATATATATATATATATATATATATATATATATATATATATATATATATATATATATATATATATATATATATACACACGAGGTCCGTCTAAAAAGTAACTGGACTGAGCCTGCTGTGTGCTCCACTTACACAACTTGAATGAACGGGTTGCGTCACAGTCTTTCGCAACATTCCAGCAATATATATGATTGATGATGCTTGACCGCTCATTTTGTGATTTTTTTTTTTACTGATCGTGCTTTAAACGTTGTCTAGTCTGAGTCATCGCGCTATGAGTCGTGAGCAGAGAGCCAATCTGAAGTTTCTTGCCAAGTTTGGCAAAACACCTTCTGAATCCTTCGCAATGCTGCAGCAAGTCTACGGGGAAGAAACGATGTCACGTACACGTGCATTTGAATGGCACAAGAGGTTCAAAGAGGGATGGGAGAAGGTTGAAGACGATCGATGGTCTGGAAGACCTTCAACGAGCAGAATGGTGGACAACATCGAGCGTGTGAAGCAGATGGTGCGCGCAGATCGTCGACTCACGGTGCAGATAATTGCTGAGGAACCTTCCATCAACAAGGACACTGTCTGGAGCATCATCACTGAAAATCTCGAAATGCGCAAAGATGGTCCCCAAGCTGTTGTCTGAGGACCAGAAACAGCAAAGAGTCTGTAAAGACATTATAGAGCGCCTCGAGGAAGATGCAGACCTACTCAGGAGAGTCATTACTGGTGATGAATCATGGATTTTCAAATACGATCCCAAGACAAAACGGGAGAGTCGTCAGTGGAAAAGTCCAGCATCACCAAGAGCAAAGAAAGCAAGGATGTCAAAGTCGAAGGTCAAGGTGATGCTCATCGCGTTTTTTGATATCAAGGGCATCGTCCACTTCGAGTTTCTATCACAGGGTCAAACAGTGAATCAATACGTGTGCAAGGAAATCCTCCGGTGCCTCATGAGATCAGTCCGGACAAGAGGAGGGATCTGTGGGAGAACAACGCCTGGGTGCTCCACCATGACAACGCCCCTCCTCACAGTGCCCTGAGTATCCGACAGTTCCTGGCGGTAAGGAACGTGCCAACTCTGGAGCAACCCCCGTATACGCCAGACTTGGCCCCTTGTGATTTTTTTTCCTATTCCCCACGCTCAAGGGGGTGATCAAGGGGACCCAATTTCCTGATGTGGAGGCCATCAAAAGGGCCGTGACGACGGAGCTTCGGAGGATTCCAGAAGAAGCCTTCCGGGGGTGCATCAAAGTGTGGAAGAAGAGGATGGACAAGTTTGTGAGACTGGAGGAAAACTATTTTGAAAGGGACAAGCTGTGATTTCAATATATTTTTTGGAATAAAATTTCTGTGAAGTCAGTCCCGTTACTTTTTAGACAGACCTGGTGTATATGCAGAGACGGACCTCTGTGAATATGTATGTATGTATTGTTGTGGTTGACCAAATTCGCAAACCACCATTCAGGTCCCTTAGGTGAGATATCTCGGTAAGTATATGTGTAGTTAGGCCCAAACCCGTGGTCTAGAGGGAATAAATGTCATTTATGCGTGCTGCGACTCTTCAGGATAGCCGTTTTTCTTTTACTATCTTTATTTTGGACCAACCGCCATTATTACCACCAACAACCACGTCTCAACAGTCATCACAACATCAACCACCCACCACAACGCCGCTTCACCACAACAGCCACGACCTTTACCGTCACACCTCGCAACCGTCGCATCGCCACCGTTCTTGCGCCGCTTGTGGGTACCGGTATTGGACTCGTGCAGGGCGCGCGCCGAACAGCGTGTACAAAACCACGGACTTTCCGCAGAAAAACGGATCAAAAACGACTCATGCCCACTTTTGTTCCATCCAATCGGTGAGCGAGGGGCGATTTGGCCCCGCCTCCAGGGCGTTGGAGGGCGGTCGCTATATGCAAATTCATGGATCAAAAAGCATTCACGCCCACTTTTTCTCGGGCCAATGGGGAGCGAGGTGAAAGGACGAAGGCAGGGGGTCAAAGGCGAAGCCACGGGGCTTATATAAGCGACCGCGTTCGTCAGTCAAGTCAGTTAAGACTTCGCAGTCGGTGGAGTTGGGAAGAAGAAGCAGTAGGTGTGCGTTGGGAGGAGTGCAGTTGGGAGTTCGCGGAGTCGGAGTGAAGAGGACGGAGCTGTGGAGAGGCGGCGGCGGCGAAGGCAGACGAGGGGGTGCTCGCGTCGGTGCGGGGAGCTGCACACCAGAGAGGCCAGCAACGCGACCGAGGTGGAGGAGGAGACGCTCGCCGCGGGACCCGAGACAGCGTTAAATCCTCCTTTCCCCGAGCATCAGCAACCCCCTCCTGTTTCCCCCCCGCGCTGAGATAGTGCGACAAAAGGGGGCCCCCTTCCCACCCCCTACCAGACACTGTCCGCGAGGCCCGCGGAGTTGAGGCACCACCGCCGCTCCGCGTCTCATCACCAGACGGGTAGGCCCGACACGGTCTCGGCCCCAGGCCCGCCTACCCCCTCATCCTGGAGGGTGGTTCTCTTTTCTTTTGCTTTGGGAATGTGTGTTGTCGGCGCCGTCTGTGAAGTAAAATTGTATAAGTGTTGCTGTGTGCTCGCGTAGTCGGTATTAGATCTGCATTGTCGCATTTGCTTTTTGTCTTCTTCTTTTCTATGTGCTTTTGGTGGAATTGTATATGTGTGCTTTCCGTTCATCGCGAATAAATGTGCTTTATGTTGAACTCTTTTCCTGCTTCGCTTCGTCATTTCTTTCATTGAATCCTCATCTTGCTTCACGTAAAGGGTTGGTAGTGGGCTGAATACGCCCGATAATTAATCGAACCGTCGAGGCCGACGATAACACCGCTCGGTTATCCCGATAGTACGGAACGGGTCGCTTAAGTGGCCCGTGTCCGAAGTCGACCTGCGGCGAGGTGCGATCGCCCGGTCTACCCTCCGTGTGGGTACTTAGGTAGGTCGAATTTGGCGAGCAACCCTATCCCACGCGGGGGCCGATTGGCTCGATCGCGGTGAGACCGAAAGGTCCACCCGTGACTGGTTCTCGGCGTTAGTCCGAGAGGGTCACGACTGGATTGTCCGTCCGGTGGGCGACGTGCCGTGATTCGAGTTACGTGGCCGTCAGCACGCCGGCGGGCGCGAATCCGTAACACTGGTGTCAGGTCGTGCGATACAAATCCATCGCCCTCCTCGCGGCACTGGTATAGGAGAACAGGAAAACGGGCTCTCCTGTCTCCAGCTAAATTCACGGGAATCGGTCCAGGGGTGAGAGAAGCGACCCCCGATTCCCTCCAAATTACGAGCGAGCGAAATTAACCCTTCAAGAGAAGCAAGATGGCGTCTCAAGGCGAGCGGGAGCCGGGGGTATTAGAAATGGATGTAGAATGTGTAGGATCCATGGCCCAGGATGGAATGCCCGTGCAGGAACATGAACTCGTCCAACTGAACCCAGAGCCCGAAATAGGTGCGGCAGCGGCCGCGGTGTATGACACCTCCCCTCCCCCTCACCACCAAAACCCTTCCCCGATCCCTGCCGAAACGACTCACCCAAGCGCACCCGACATGGCCCAGCTATTCGCCATGCTGGCGGAAATGACAGCGAAGATAAATGCGAACATGAACGAAAAGATGGATACAAATACAAATGAAATGAAAAACGAAATGAAAGGCATGAACGAAAAGATGGATACAAATACAAATGAAGTGAAAACGCCGATGGATGCGAATACACAGCAAATGAGGGAAGAAATGAAAGAGCTGCGGGGTGAGACGCAGAACATGGGCCGATGCCTGCAGGCGGGCATGAAGGCCGTGACCAGGGAGCTGGGAATGGCGACTCCACGTGTGGGAGCAAACGAGCTGGAAGGGGGTGCAACGGCTGACAGGCCCGCGGTGGAGGCGGGTAAAAAAATAATTCGGGGGGCGTGTTGGGCGAGGGTCGTGACAGAAGAATCGACGGTGACCGAAAGGGAAAAATTAAATGGGGAGACCAAAACGTGTGAGACGAGACACGAGGTGACGACAACGGAAATAATAGTTGAGACTGTGGTGAATTGAGGTGAATTGAGGGACATGACGCGGGATCACATGTTGTGCGTCTCGCGTATAAGGGGAGGTCTCTGCGGCACGAGTGGTTGTCCCCGGGGCATTGCCATTTACATCGGCTGTTCACTTGATGCTCGTTAACTGAAGGTGCTCATTGACTGGTGAGAATGGAGATTATATCGAACTCCGTGCTTACGCGAATTTATTCTGCAATGATTAATCGCACATGTATACGTTACTGCTTATGTACTCCTAGCTGAACCTGTATTCCCCGGTGTGCCCGTAGAAGCGGCTCCAATCAAATGGAATAAAGCCTAAACTCTGAAGGTTCATCTCTCGCTCTCATTTCAGAGACAAGAGAGGTAAAGGGTGAAGAGTTGGCAGAGACACGGGAGATGGGAACGATAGAGGGAAGACTGCACGATGAAGACGGGGTAAGTGACGCACACACACACGGAGGTAGTGGAGGATAATGGGGGTGAGCTCGCGGAGCGTGTAGGGACCCAGTGCGAGCACCTGGATGGCCTCCTCCAGGAACGAGGGGAGGGAGTATGCCCCCTTGAGGCGAGTCACGACCAGGTGAGTTCGGTCGTGCTTTGCGAGGTTGAGAGGACGGGTGCTGTGGACGGGTGCACGGAGAGCTTGGGGGGTATAGAGGCCCCGGAGACCCTTGTGGGGACACAAATCCCCAGTATGGTTGTCCCTGTGTGTGTGGTGCAAGGTGTGAGTGCGTCCCCGTGTGTGGAAGCGACCCCGTGTGTGAGTGGTGTGGTGGCGATGGTGCCAGAGTACGTGCTTCCCAGCACGCCGTGTGTGGATGAGGCACCGTGTGTGGAAGAGGCCGTGTGTGTGAGTGAAACGGCCAGAGTGAGTGAGGCACCGCGGGTGAGTGCCCCCGCGTGTGTGAGTGAGGCACGGTGTATGGATGAGGCACCGCGGGTGAGTGCCCCCGCATGCGTGAGTGAACGGCCGTGTGCAAGGTCGCTGTGTGCAAGGGAGACCGTGTGTGTGAGAGAGCGGTATGTGAGGGAGATGTCGGTTGGCATGCGGGAGCACGCAGCCGCGTCTCCCGGTGTGAATGTAATGGAATGGAGTGTGAGCGTCGTAACACGCAGGTGTGCGTGTGTTGAATGGCGACGACGACGGCGACAGAAGAAAGAAAGCCGAGTTGCGGCTGTAGTTGTTTCGGGGACCGTGCCGGGTTCACCCAGCAGTGAGCACGAGGTCCGTGCTGTACAACGCACGAGACCACCACGTGCTCGCTTGCGAGAGTGAAGTCCCGGTCCGGAAACGCCAGCGGTGGATTTGCCGATCCCGCGGACGGACAAAGTTTAGGCAGGATAACGGATTTGGACCGGACGGGTTCTCCACGCGATCGTGTGTGTTAAGCTCCAACGGGCAAAGCACATGTGTTCGCGTGGGGAACCCCTCGAGACGTGGGGCTTGTTTTTTTTTATGCGCACGGTGACGCCATGGCTGCACGTGGGGTTGGAATCCGGCAGGAGGGGTATCCCTGCCGGATGGTGCCGTCCAAGGAGGGACGAGGAACACGTGCAGCTGCATGACGTCACGGGCAGGTGCAAAGTGCGCGAGTTGCCGCGCTGGTGATGCGCATGGAAAAAAAAAAAAAAAAAGCAAGCCTCACTTTCGGGTGCACAGGATTCCTGGGCAAGGGGTGGAAGACCCCCTTGACCTGGGCACAGGATGGAAACTAGTTCGGGGGAAGGGTTAGCTTAGTTAGACCGACTTCATGGGGCAGGGGTAAGTCCTCATGGAGTCCGTGGAATGGATTAGGTAGAGGGATTTAGTGAGCTTTAGGTTGGGAAATAAAATGAATGATTTGGAGACAGTGACAGACTATGAATGTGTAGGGGGGACGTAGTTTAGCTACGTAGTGTTAAATGGAACGTGCTGTAGTTTAAGGGACGACGTGGGAGCACGAGTTAGTTAGGGGATGTAGTTAGAAGGATGGCAGAGTTCAGCGGTGTGTGTGTTGAAGAGTTGGAGAGTTGTGAAGCATGTGCTTGGTGAGTGAGTGAGGCCAGCGGGTCTGTGTGAGTGGAGCGAATGGGGAATGCATGGTGCGATGAGTGATTGGGGGGGAGGAGTGACTCCCGCCCAAGGGACCCCGGGGTCAGTATAAAGTGAGTTAGCTGGGTTAGTTAAATTAAAAAATGGAGGTCGTTTTGTTGTTGGTGGGAGTGTAGGCTCGAAACCCATTTGGAGGTGTGCAGGAGCCCTGTTGACGGGCTTGGGAGCGTGGCTGCGAAAGGTGAGTATCGCTGAGTGGGTACCCCGGGCACCAGGCTAGTCGGCCGCGGTAGGCCAAGGGCCCATGGGGGGCCGGGATAGCGTAGTGGGCACGGGTGCGCCCGCTTGGTGCGGGGGCCCGGGGCGCCATTAGCCGCGTGGGCAGTGTGGTGGGCAAGGGTGACCCTCGGAAAGGGGCCTGGGAAGCCAGCCTGCCACGTGTGCATTTCAGGGGAGGTGCCATGGGGGGCACTCCCCGGTGTTAGGGAGCTGGTAGGCTCGGAGGCAGTGTAGTGCCCGGGGGTGCCATAGCGGGAGATTCGGCAGAGGGTCGTGCCTGCCAAAGGGAGCCACGTGTCCCAGCCAGGAGACAGTGTGAGGGCACGGAGAGAAAATTGGGGGGGCGAGGCCCGAAATTGTGAGGACACCAACACAGGCGACGGGAATCTGGGTTGTTAGAACCAATAGTTTAAGCGAGAGGCGCTTGTTGAAAGCCCCGGGGTAGTTTAACAGTTAAATGGTTAGGGTAGATTAGGAAGTGTACCCCTCCGCACCATCCATCCCCTCGCTGTCGTTGTGGGCCGCTGGACCCACTTTGGTTATAGATCGCCGAACTCTGGGGAGGCCATCCTGAGGCTTCGTTGGGCCTCGGCACAGGACGTTAGCTCTCCCTTATTCCCCTCCGGGAAGGGAACGTAGGGGTTGGGAGTAGGCTAGGTGACAGGATAGGTTAGCCGAACAAAGACGATAAAGGGGGTTAGGGGACGATTTATAGTGGGGAGTTTAAAAAAAAAAAAAAAGTAAAATAAAAAAATAAGTTGGGGCTAAATTGGGGTTTGACAAATTAAGGGAGTGGGTATGTACAGTGACAGGCAAAGGCGATAGGTTGGGAGGGAGACAGGTAGGTAGGTCCGAGCCCGCCTTCCAAGTGGCCAGCACCACCGCACTCCCTCCACCAACCTTCACGGAACGGCAAAGGCTGGCCAACTTCATCGGCTGGCCGTGTTTTGCTTCAAGGCGGAGGCCGGCCAACTTCATCGGCAGCTGTTGTTTTGCTGCAAGGCCTGTGCCATCGGCTGGCCGTGTTTTGCTTCAAGGCCTGTGCCGGCTGGATCGTCTGCAGCTGCTGTGCTGCAAGGCCTGTGCCGGCCCACTTCATCTGCCGGCTGGCTGTTTTTCTTCAAGGCCTGTGCCGGCCAGTTCATCTGCGGGCTGTGTTTGCCTGCTGCCTTTGCCATGCCATGCCCACTGCCCCCGTTCACCAGCCCCGTTCAATTTTTGCTTTGCCCCCCCCCCCTGTTCATTGCCATGTGTGCCAGGATCAAGGCAACAGTTTGCAAGCTGCAAGAACTGCCCTGTTGGCAGCTACAACACGGGCCTGCAGTGGCGGCCCGTGCACCATGTTGTGTTCATCCATCCATTCGTTGTGCTCATTGCGTGTGCCACTTGAGCTGGCACGGAGACTGAATTTGTGCAGCCCATGCACCGTTGTGGTTCACTGCGTTCAGTTCAAACCATTCATCCATCCACTCGTGGTGTTCATTGCGTGTGCCACTTGAGCTGGCACGGAGACAACGGTTGCGCAGCCCATGCACCGTTGTGGTTCACTGCGTTCAGTTCAAAAGGGAAGGCCTTGGACTGCGTGTGAGCAGCCAGACACGTTCCCTGTCACCTGCATTGTTTTGAGCCAGAGACTGCATGCGAGCAGCCTGGCTCCCTGCTAACTGCTTTCTTTTTGCAGAGTTCATTGATCCTGGGCCATGGTTTAGTGTAAAATTTGTAAGTTAAGGTTAAGATGTACTGTAAATATGAGTGCGCCCCCGGCATGTCTGTCCTAGCGCCGGCAATTTTATTTAAGTCGTCCGTGTGAGTGAGTTTGTTTAGGTAGTTACGCAGCCCTCAGGTTATTTATTTTGGGGACACGAATACCATGAATGTCGCACTCAGGGATCCGTAGGTAAAATGTACTAGGGGAAAACTACACATGATGGCACACGAAAATTTGACGACTCGGGACGAGTCTGTAAAAAGGGGAGGGGGTAGTGTTGTGGTTGACCAAATTCGCAAACCACCATTCAGGTCCCTTAGGTGAGATATCTCGGTAAGTATATGTGTAGTTAGGCCCAAACCCGTGGTCTAGAGAGAAGAAATGTCATTTATGCGTGCTGCGACTCTTCAGGATAGCCGTTTTTCTTTTACTATCTTTATTTTGGACCAACCGCCATTATTACCACCACCAACCACGTCTCAGTCATTACAACATCAACCACCCACCACAACGCCGCTTCACCACAACAGCCATGACCTTTACCGTCACACCTCGCAACCGTCGCATCGCCACCGTTCTTGCGCCGCTTGTGGGTACCGGTATTGGACTCGTGCAGGGCGCGCGCCGAACAGCGTGTACAAAACCACGGACTTTCCGCAGAAAAACGGATCAAAAACGACTCACGCCCACTTTTGTTCCGTCCAATCGGTGAGCGAGGGGCGATTTGGCCCCGCCTCCAGGGCGTTGGAGGGCGGTCGCTATATGCAAATTCATGGATCAAAAAGCATTCACGCCCACTTTTTCTCGGGCCAATGGGGAGCGAGGTGAAAGGTCGAAGGCAGGGGGTCAAAGGCGAAGCCACGGGGCTTATATAAGTGACCGCGTTCGTCAGTCAAGTCAGTTAAGACTTCGCAGTCAGTGGAGTTGGGAAGAAGAAGCAGTAGGTGTGCGTTGGGAGGAGTGCAGTTGGGAGTTCGCGGAGTCGGAGTGAAGAGGACGGAGCTGTGGAGAGGCGGCGGCGGCGAAGGCAGACGAGGGGGTGCTCGCGTCGGTGCCGGGAGCTGCACACCAGAGAGGCCAGCAACGCGACCGAGGTGGAGGAGGAGACGCTCGCCGCGGGACCCGAGACAGCGTTAAATCCTCCTTTCCCCGAGCATCAGCAACCCCCTCCTGTTTCCCCCCCGCGCTGAGATAGTGCGACAAAAGGGGGCCCCCTTCCCACCCCCTACCAGACACTGTCCGCGAGGCCCGCGGAGTTGAGGCACCACCGCCGCTCCGCGTCTCATCACCAGACGGGTAGGCCCGACACGGTCTCGGCCCCAGGCCCGCCTACCCCCTCATCCTGGAGGGTGGTTCTCTTTTCTTTTGCTTTGGGAATGTGTGTTGTCGGCGCCGTCTGTGAAGTAAAATTGTATAAGTGTTGCCGTGTGCTCGCGTAGTCGGTATTAGATCTGCATTGTCGCATTTGCTTTTTGTCTTCTTCTTTTCTATGTGCTTTTGGTGGAATTGTATATGTGTGCTTTCCGTTCATCACGAATAAATGTGCTTTATGTTGAACTGTTTTCCCGCTTCGCTTCGTCATTTCTTTCATTGAATCCTTCGATTCGCGATTCGAGTTACGTGGCCGTCAGCACGCCGGCGGGCGCGAATCTGTAAGAGTATATATATTGTTGCGGATTCGCGCCCGCCGGCGTGCGAACGGCCACGTAACTCGAATCACGGCACGTCGCCCACCGGACGGACAATCCAGTCGTGACCCTCTCGGACTAACGCCGGGAACCAGTCACGGGTGGACCTTTCGGTCTCACCGCGATCGAGCCAATCGGCCCCCGCGTGGGATAGGGTTGCTCGCCAAATTCGACCTACCTAAGTACCCACACGGAGGGTAGACCGGGCGATCGCACCTCGCCGCAGGTCGACTTCGGACACGGGCCACTTAAGCGACCCGTTCCGTACTATCAGGATAACCGAGCGGTGTTATTCGTCGGCCTCGACGGTTCGATTAATTATCGGGCGTCTTAGCCCACGACCAACCCTTTTACGTGAAGCAAGATGGGGATTCAATGAAAGAAATAACGAAGCGAAGCGGGAAAACAGTTCAACAATAAGCACATTTATTTCGCGATGAACGGAAAGCACACATATGCAATTCCACCAAAAGCACATGGAAAAGAAGAAGACAAAAAGCAAATGCGACAATGCAGATCTATCCGACTACCGGGCACTCGGCAACACTTATACAATTTTACTTCACAGACGGCGCCGACAACACATATTCCCAAAGCAAAAGAAAAGAGAACCACCCTCCAGGATGAGGGGGGTAGGCGGGCCTGGGGCCGAGACCGTGTCGGGCCTACCCGTCTGATGATGAGACGCGGAGCGGCGGTGGTGCCTCAACTCCACGGGCCTCGCGGACAGTGTCTGGTAGGGGGTGGGAAGGGGGCCCCCTTTTGTCGCACTATCTCAGCGCGGGGGGAAACAGGAGGGGGTTGCTGATGCTCGGGGAAAGGAGGATTTCACAAAATCTCGGGTCCCGCGACGAGCGTCTCCACCACGACCTCGGTCGCGCCACCGGCCTCTACCTCCGCAGTTCCCCGAATCCGACGCGAGCACCCCCTCAAACGGCCTTCGCCGCCGCCGCCTCTCCACAGCTCCGTCCTCTTCACTCCGACTCCGCGAACTCCCAACTGCGAACTGCTAACTGCGAACTGCCAACTGCGAACTGCCAACT
Organism: Eptatretus burgeri; assembly: GCF_056783735.1. Taxonomy (NCBI): domain Eukaryota; kingdom Metazoa; phylum Chordata; class Myxini; order Myxiniformes; family Myxinidae; genus Eptatretus; species Eptatretus burgeri. The sequence goes on from NC_140966.1 coordinate 14,377,153, forward strand.
GCTCCTCAACTTCCAACCGAACTCTTTCTTCTCTTCCAACTCAACTCCCTCGACTGACGAACGCAGTCGTTCTTATAAGCCCCGTGGCTTCGCTCTTTCATCTTTGACCCTCTGCCTCCGACCTTTCACCTCGCTCCCCATTGGCCCGAGGAAAAGTGGGCGTGAATGCTTTTTGATCCATGAATTTGCATATAGCGACCGCCCTCCAACGCCCTGGAGGCGGGGCCAAATCACCCCTCGCTCACCGATTGGACGGAACAAAAGTGGGCGTGAGTCGTTTTTGATCCGTTTTTCTGCGGTAAGTCCGCGATGTTTTTGAACAGGCTGCTCGGTGCGCGCCCCGCACGAGTCCAGCATCGGTGCCCACGAGTGGCGCGAGATGACGGTGATGCGATGGTGGCGAGTTGTGACGGTAAAGGTCGTGGCGGTTGTGGTGAAGCGGCGTTGTGGCTGGTGGTTGTTATTGTGAAGCGGCATTGTGGTTGGTGGTTGTTATTGTGAAGCGGCGTTGTGGTTGGTGGTTGTTGTTGTGATGGCTGTTGAGACGTGGTTGGTGGTGGTAATAATGGCGGCTGGTCCAAAATAAAGATAGTAAAAGAAAAACGGCTATCCTGAAGAGTCGCAGCCCTCATGAATGACATTTATTCCCTCTAGACAACGGGTTTGGGCCTCACTACACATATACTTACCGAGATATCTCACCTAAGGGACCTGAATGGTGGTTTGTGAATTTCGTCAACCACAACAATATATATATATATGTATATATATATATATATATATATATATATATATATATATATATATATATATATATATATATATATATATATATTGTTGTCAACTTTTTTCTCTATCGTTCCCATCGTTTTTTTTTCGGTTTCACAGACGGCGCCGACAACACATATTCCCAAAGCAAAAGAAAAGAGAACCACCCTCCAGGATGAGGGGGGTAGGCGGGCCTGGGGCCGAGACCGTGTCGGGCCTACCCGTCTGATGATCAGACGGGTAGGCGCTCGCCGCGCCATGAGCGCACAACATACAGGTCCTATAGATCAGTTATGTCGGTAAGTACATGTTGCCAGTTAGGGTCCTGTCCCTTATCCAATGGGTAATTAAATGTTCCTGCGCTGTGGAGTTATGATATATATATATATATATATTGTTGCGGGCCGGGGTCTGGCGGAGAGACGACCACAAGGTGGGGGAATTTACGTCGACTCCCACCAGACTCCCCGGAATTGTAGGCCGTCGTTCACGGATAATTCCGTGACGTGTCGGGTCGCTTAACCGACCGTGGACGCCAATACCTAAACCGCGTGGCGTAGGGTCCTCCTGTCTTGAAACTAGTTACCTAATTAACCACGCGGGGAACCACGCCCTCGGTATGCCTTGCCCGAACCGGATCACTCTACTGACTACGGTAGCGTACCAACTACCAACTCTACCCACTACCTTTCCGGATCGGATGCAGCCGAGCGGAACTGCCAAGGACTTACCGGCTTGAAGGAACGGATTATCGGGAATAAAGACCCGACTAAACTTAGATCCGAACCATGCAGGACCAATGGAGGAAAAGTCAAAAATGAGCTGGGAACATTTCTACAATGATTTATTGAAACTAGGCGAGGAAAAGCATGTGGCACAGGAACAAGGTTTATTGGGTGTGTTATGCAGGGGAAGGTGAGAGAGATGTAGTGCAACAATTATACAGCAACTTACCAAAGCGGACACAGAGCAGACTTAGGCGAGAATAATAAAAGCAAGAATTACTATAATCCAAGATCTTGTACAATTTTACTTAAAAGACAGGCGCCACACTCTCAGACACACACCCAGACAAAACAAACCCAACAAAAAGAAAAGGGGACCCTTTTGCAGCCAGGAAGGGAGGGAGTTCAGGTCGCAGTTCTCGGTACCTGAGAGTTTCGGGGGAAGGTGTGCTCCGTGGTGCGGCACCTGACAACAGTCGGACAGTTTGAACCACAGCCACCCGTGTGGAGTTCGGGTCCATGGAGGAGCTTGAGTGGAGAGCGCGGAGTCCAGGGTGGGAACGGGGCAGCAGACAGGACCCGACGAGAGATCCAGTCGAGGTCGGGTATGTGCGGACCAGCACAACAGGCGGGTCGCCGAGGTGAGACGTAGGCAGATACTCTGTAACAACGACCCCTTCAACAACTGCACACTTCCAATCCTTCTACCGCAACCTCCTTCGACCTTCCCAACCAACTAACGAACCCACCGAACACGAACCAACCAAGCACTAAGCACTTCCAAATCTATTTCCTTCCTTTCTTTCTCTCAAATCCAACCACGAACTCCTTTTCATCCCATACCACTCTACTCTGAGGATTGCTTCGTATTTTATAGATCACGGAGCGAGGGGGTGGAGCCATGGCAAAGCCGACATCATCGTTCATCCTGATTGGATCGGGCCATCATGCGGTCCGCCTTCCTTGGCGGGGTCTCGCCAGAGGCCGGCAAGGCCCGCCCACACCACGTGTCTGGGTTTGGGAAGGTGAAAGCCGAGATGGAACTGCCACAGCGAACGTCAGGATTCTGACTCGGAAAACGAGTCTCTGGGTAGGCACTCGTCACGCTGTGGTAAGCGAGGCGAGGGTGCGAGGCAAACAAGATGAAGGTACCGTGGTTCAAATAAAAGGGGAAATAAAATAAAAGGGGAAAAATTATTTATAATCCCAACTGAAAGCCCATCGCAACACACTCCCCCGTGTCTGCCCACTACACACAAGGAAGGGATCTATCTGCACGTATACTAATGGCATAACTATCTCGGGACAACTGTCTGCTGTATGCATACGGTTCCTCGAACCGTAACAATATATATATATATATATATATATATATATATATATATATATATATATATATATATATATATATATATATATATATATATATATATATATATTGTTGCCAATCTGGAAGCCATGAGCGCACAACATACAGGTCCTATAGATCAGTTATGTCGGTAAGTACATGTTGCCAGTTAGGGTCCTGTCCCTTATCCAATGGGTAATTAAATGTTCCTGCGCTGTGGAGTTATTTTAATAATCAGGTTTTATTTTCGTTTATTACACCACCAACAACTACAACAATGCCAGCATCGTTTCACCTCATCTCGCTTCTTCCCACTGATGACATCGCTCACATGCATGCCAGCACGAACGTGGGTGGAGTTCACGAAGGCCTGACGTCTCTCTTGCGAATCCTTGGAAAATCGGGGATGGGGCGGGGAATCAAAGCGCCCGACACGCCCCCTGACCAATGATGGAGAGACAACGGAGTTCCCCGGCGAATGAGGTGCGCGGAGGGGTGAGACGCGTGCCCCCCGCCCTGCCGGGGGGCGAGTAGAAATAACCGGGACAGGCGGTATAGGTGGTCTGTCTGGTCTTGGTCGTCATCTTCTTCCTCCTCCTCCACCACACGATCGAGCGCTCGAGAAACACCATCCCCCACAAGGACCGCAAGGGTTGGGCGCCGTGTCTCTATCGGCGAGCTTGAGAGACACCATCCCCCGCAAGAAACGCAAGGGTCGCTCGCCGGTGCCTGGATTCGGCTCGCCTCCCGCTGGCGCCGGACCGAGTCAGCTCAAACACCACACGGGTGGACAGGTCCAAGACAGACCCTGGTCTTCAGCCTGACTGTCCTCCGGGCTCGAGGTCCAAATAAAGACCACTTCGGTCCAATTTTTTGGGTGTGTGTCCGTGGGCCCGTCTGTTAAGTAGTGAACTGTATAAGTGCTCTTGTTGTACATACCTTGCATACCTCCATTTATTAATATTCGGTTTAACTCTGCCCTTATTTGCGCCCGTCATCCCCCATCGTAAATAAACATCCCCATTTGTGAAATGTTTCAGCTCGTTTGTGTCTATTCCTTCATTGGCTTTGCGTGCTGCGTGTTGGAAAATTAGCCAGGCCGTTGCCGTTGTAACGGGATATTTGGGACCGATGGATCTCGATGATCAAACCGCTCGGATCGCACACGGAACGATTACGCTAAGCAGCTCGTTCCGTATGAGCATCGTCGAGGGTGAATTTCACCGGTACTTTGGACCACGTGGGGATTTATGTAAATTGAAATTGCCAATCGACCCTACCCCACGTGGTCTGTCTATTGACGACCTTCGGTCCAATCAGGGACCCGTACTTTTCCGGAGTTTTCTGAAAAGGTACGATCTGAATTCCGGGCGATCGATCGAGCCAACTCTGCAGCTCCATCTACTGACTCTGCAGCTCCATCGTGCTCGCGGCCGACGCCCGGCCCCGTAACAATATTGTTACGGAAATGGCCCTTACTATGCTACTAAATATAGGATTAGCCCAGATCCCCCATTAAATGTATGTTTAGCCAGGTTGTTCGGTAAAATACAGTAGTACCTCTACTTACGAATTTAATTCGTTCTGGGAGTAGTTTCGTAACCTGGAACCTTCGTAAGTAGAACGCCTTTTGAATGTAAATGCGCTAATCCGTTCCAAGCCCCGCAAAATTCGGACATTTTTTTTTAATAAATCATAAAAATGCATCAGAACATGAAACAAATACATGTTAAAATTAGATTACCGCACAATAAACATAAAACGAGAGGCATATAATGTAAAAAACAAAGAATAAAGGAAATAATAAAAATATTCATTTACCTTTTAACTGCTATTCTCGTTACTTTTTGCCCTCTTTGTTTACTGGTCCTTATCAGCAGTGTTTTTTGCCTCGCGTTTCGTGAAGAATTGATCCAATGACGTCTGCTTTTGCCGGCTTTTAACAATCCGTCGGAAATGCGCGAGGCAGACATCGTCATAGTGCGCGATAGCCCGACTTGTGAACACTTTTTCCGGGTGATTCTTTTCAACAAATTCCGAGACTTCCTGGAATTTTCCTAAAATGTCTTTGATTTGGGCTGATGGAATAATGGCTGCCTCCTCCTCCTCCTCCTCCTCCTCCTCGTCGTCCTCTTTGAACTTCTCCTGCACCGCGGTGTGTTGCATCACCTCCAATTCCTGCAGCTCCTTCGTCGAAAGCTCCTCGTTGTGCTCCTGAATCAGCTCGTTGATGTCCTCGTCATCCACCTCAAGACCCATGCCCTTTCCCAGCGAAATAATTTCGCCATGGCGAAGAACAGAGTGAAGTCCAGTCCTCCTTTTAAACTTCTCGAACCACCCACGCGATGCCTTAAACTCCTGGTGTAGTCCTTGCGCCGAATTTCCCTCGCCTGTATCCTCCTTCACGAGGTCAGTGAAGATGGCGGTTGCCTTTGCGCAAATTATGGCCTCTGTCACTGTCACCAGCGATCTCTTTCTCCTTTATCCACACGAGTAACAACCTCTTCATCTCATCGTTCACTTCCGACCTCCTCTTGGAAATGACAGAGAGGCCTTTGGAAGGAGCCGTAGCTTTTAGGGCTTCCTTTTGTTTTATTATCGTGCCGATCGTAGATATATTACGGCCATATTTTTTTGCGAGATCAATCAAACGCATCCCCTTTTCATACCTTTCTATTATCTCTTGCTTTGTTTGTATGGCCAGAAAAACTCTCTTCTTCTTCTTCTTTTCTCCTTGTCCACTTTTCTTCATTGCTTTCTTGGGGTCCATTGTGAATAAAAGTTACTGTAATCCACACGCGTACTGTACTGTAACACTGTCCGAGCACTTCGTAGCGGGACCATAGACTGTATACAGTATAACTATATTTACAGAGCGGGACGGGGACACGAAGAGCATGCTGGGATACACGCATACGCAAAGGGTTGCCAGGCAGATTTTAGGCGATAGCCAATGGCAGAGCAGCTACAAGTTTGTTTACGTTCGGGAAACTTTGGGAGCAGCGAAAAGCAGCGCGTACTGTACTGTATTTTTGACTTCGTATCCTGAAACGCCTTCGTAACTAGAGGCAATATTTTCCCGTTCAGGCACTTCGTAACCTGAAACATTCGTATGTAGAGACATTCGTAAGTAGAGGTACCACTGTAGATGTTACATGTGTGTCGGGAGGTGTCCCAGGCTGTTATTTGTTTGTGCAGTGGTGGTGGATCGAGAGCTTCTTCTTCTTCCTTCCTCTCTCCGGACAATAGTCCCCGCCCAGCGCTGTGAGGGGGAGTGGCCAAAAAGAGGAAGTGAAACCAAGGGGAGGAGTTTGTCGGCTTCGTAAAGGGGCGCGCCCCGAAAAGAAAAGGTGGAAAGAACTGAGAGGACGGAGTTGGGCGAGGGGCTTCGAGGCGAGCAGAAAAAGGAAAGCGAGTGGTGATTCTGCCGGGAGAGAAACTGGACCGGGGTGCACCGGGTCTGCCTTCTCTGACCTGGAGAAGCGAGCCAGGGCCGAAGGAAAGCCAGGCAAAGGACTACATGAGGTCTGTCTGCCCTCGGCTGGATGAGAGACGACTGGAGGGAGTCGTGATCTGCTGTGTAGGGGACGGCTGTGTCTGTCTGCGATCTGCTTCGTGAAGGAGGCCTGGTGAACAGGCCAGGCCTGGACTTGTATGCTGGACCTTGTGAGAAACCAGCTGAAACCCATCATCGACCTGACGGTCTGGTGCAGTTGACTTCGTGGGGTCTGAATGCGTGGAGGCCGCGCGCGTGGGCGGTGCGACAAAGGAGGATGAGCGCCATCTTGCCATGCGGCGTGCTCGAGCTTGGGGCTCGAATCCGTGGACATCGGCTTGTTACGAGCAACATTCGTGCTTTGACACTTTCCTCTCGTCCATGAAACATCACCAAGTACTCTGTCTTGTCTGCATGCTGGCCGTGTCTTGTCTGCATGTCGTTTAAGGCTTATCTCGGTAGGGACCCCTTCGAAACCCGTAATCCATATCTCCCGAGTTAATAATGGGTTATAGATTAATTAAAACATTGTCGTGAATGTTTTGCTTGTGTTGCGTTCCCCGATGTTCCCCAATAAATCTGGCTCATTTGTATGAAGTTGCCGCTTTGAATTATTTTGTGTCGCGTCGAGGAACGATCCGCTCGATTGGTATATAAAACCAAAATGGTTACAGACTGGCAGAAAACGCTCAGTATCTGACAAAACCAGTCTGTAACCAGGGTCTATTTCCCCAAATGGTAAGGTCGAGGGGTACGTTGGTATCGCGATTGAAGACGCGTGACCCGAGGCCTGTGCCGAGCCAGCCAGTGTTGTAAACCCCGGAGATGGCGGTGTTGAGGGTGGCGCCGAATCTGCAACATTTAGCTATCAAGAGTCAGGTGCGAACCCCCCACCTCCAGATCTGCAACAATATATATATATATATATATATATATATATATATATATATATATATATATATATATATATATATATATTTACACGGTATATATACACACACACACATATATATATATATATATTTACACGGTATATATACACACACACATATATATATATATATTTACACGGTATATATACACACACACATATATATATATATATATATATATATATATATATATATATATATATATATATATATATATATATATATATATATATACACATACACATACATACACACACATATACTTCCACAGCATATTTACACAGGAAATATATATATAAATTTTTTACACAGTAAATATATATTTACACAGTAATGCTTAGAATGACCGCTCCGAGCTTTGGAGGTGGTTGGTGGTTCAAATCATGGCCTAGTCATAGCGAAGACCTTTTTTAAACGGTATGTGCCACTTCCTTGCGTGACGTTTAGCCTTTAAAAGGTTAGAGCACGGACAAACAACGCTGGGAAGGCAATAGCAAGCCACCGAGTGCAACCATTGGTTGGTTTGCACCAACAGCACCATCACTCTGTAAAAGGTATATGGAAAAGGAAATTAAATAAAAAAACACATGTTCTCACTCAAACCAACACACACACACACACACACACACACACACACACACACACACACACACACACACACACACACACACACACACACACACACACACACACACACACCTCTACATATGATGTTTGTTACTTTCACCTTCAATTGCAACTTCCCATGATGTTAGAACGTAATACCTTTAGCACATCCTCACAAATAGTAGATGCCGCCAACAACTTCATAAGTTATTGCTTCACCTTCAATTAACCACCACTTTGTAAAACCACCACACACACCACTTCGACAAACTCCCTCCCCCATAAATAAACTATATATGTATATATACATTGGAATGTATTTTAAAATATTGGTGAGTCATTGTCGGTCTACTCGCACTACCCCCACCCTGATACCCCCAACGAAGGTCTGACCGGCTCAAGGAGGTGCATCAGCGCTCGTGGGGTCCAGATGGGCCGCCCCGTTCGGACCGTTCGCCTCGCCCCCTCCCAGCCCCGCTCCCCGCCGATGCATCCAGGGGCCGCATTGAATATTAACGTCATCCCGGTGGACGCTCCGGCTCGCTCCCTGCGTTCATTGTGTCGGGACGACCGTCCGCACGCAGATCCGAGTCGGACGGAGGAGGGTGCAGGAGAGCCTGGAGACCTCGGGAGGGGTCCCTCGAGCAAGTGCAGTCACCATGAGTTCCGAGCTCCTGGACATTAACACTTTTCTGCCTTCTCATGCTGCGGTCCTTTCGGGTGGTGGAGGACCCGGTGCTTCCTTACCCGTCGCGAACAACCCTCAGTGGACGCCGATGTTGGACTTCCACGGGCGCTCGTACAATCCCATGGCGACGCTGGGCCACCACCACCGTCACCACCACCATCACCACCACTCGTTCATCAAGCAGGAGCCGAGCTGGGCTGCCCTTGAATTGCATGAGGAGAGCTACTGCGGAAACTTCACCGTGCACTTCACGGGACAGGTGACCGGATCCAATGGTTGTCGCTACGGACAGTTCGGGGCAACGTCACCGGTACCCCCTCCACCTCCACCGCCTCTTCCACCACCGCCGGTCGCCCCGGCGGTCGCTGCGGCTCCGCAGGTCGTGACCCAGCCCCGGATGTTCCCCGCGGGGGGCTACCTGAACTCGTGCCTGGAGGCGCAACCCTCCGTCCGTCCGCAGGGTGAGTTATCCGGATGAAATTTGAGCGCCTCCGCGAACCGTTTACCGAAGACCCTTCACCGCACGTGCACCCATCGAGTCGTGCACATGCACACACGTCACATAATTGTACCTTCAACGTTAATTGTGACGTCATCCACGCACGAAGATCGCTTCATTTAATGACAATAACACGGTGAAACAAACGGGGCAGGTAAATATTCCTCCAGATTTATACAACTTTGCAATATGGCGATAGTTTATAAAATCGCTACTAATAAATTATAAACTTATAACATCACCTTCTAATAATAATAATAATAATAACAATCAATATATTGATAACACTAAAGACAAATAAATAAATTACCGACGGGACAACGACCCCACGCATGGTCCCGGCCCCCCGCAGCCCCAGGTACTCGGACGTGTCGAAAAGTCTGTCCGACGACAATGAAACACATGAAGGTTGGGAAGTTTTATTTACTTATTTATTTATCCGTTAACTTGCCGGGTGATCCGTGACCGGTTCATGAGTTCCAGCGCAAACATGTTAACGATTTGTCGTTGGTGTCGCTGCGCTCTCACTCTCCGTTGGCTCGTTGCTTATGTATTACCTGTGTTTGTGTATGCATTACCTGTGTTTGTGTATGTATTACCTGTGTTTGTGTATGTATTACCTGTGTTTGTGTATGTATTACCTGTGTTTGTGTATCTATTACCTGTGTTTGTGTATGTATTACCTGTGTTTGTGTATGTATTACCTGTGTTTGTGTATGTATTACCTGTGTTTGTGTATGTATTACCTGTTTGTGTATGTATTACCTGTTTGTGTATGTATTACCTGTTTGTGTATGTATTACCTGTGTTTGTGTATGTATTACCTGTGTTTGTGTATGTATTACCTGTTTGTGTATGTATTACCTGTGTTTGTGTATGTATTACCTGTTTGTGTATGTATTACCTGTTTGTGTATGTATTACCTGTTTGTGTATGTATTACCCGTGTTTGTGTATGTATTACCTGTGTCTGTGTATGTATTACCTGTTTGTGTATGTATTACCTGTGTCTGTGTATGTATTACCTGTTTGTGTATGTATTACCCGTGTTTCTGTATGTATTACCCGTGTCTGTGTATGTATTACCTGTTTGTGTATGTATTACCCGTGTTTGTGTATGTATTACCCGTGTCTGTGTATGTATTACCTGTTTGTGTATGTATTACCCGTGTTTGTGTATCTATTACCCGTGTCTGTGTATGTATTACCTGTGTCTGTGTATGTATTACCTGTGTTTGTGTATGTATTACCTGTGTTTGTGTATGTATTACCTGTTTCTGTATGTATTACCTGTTTGTGTATGTATTACCTGTTTGTGTATGTATTACCTGTTTGTGTATGTATTACCTGTTTGTGTATGTATTACCTGTTTGTGTATGTATTACCTGTGTTTGTGTATGTATTACCTGTTTGTGTATGTATTACCTGTGTTTGTGTATGTATTACCTGTTTGTGTATGTATTACCTGTTTGTGTATGTATTACCTGTTTGTGTATGTATTACCCGTGTTTGTGTATGTATTACCTGTGTCTGTGTATGTATTACCTGTTTGTGTATGTATTACCTGTGTCTGTGTATGTATTACCTGTTTGTGTATGTATTACCCGTGTTTCTGTATGTATTACCCGTGTCTGTGTATGTATTACCTGTTTGTGTATGTATTACCCGTGTTTGTGTATGTATTACCCGTGTCTGTGTATGTATTACCTGTTTGTGTATGTATTACCCGTGTTTGTGTATCTATTACCCGTGTCTGTGTATGTATTACCTGTGTCTGTGTATGTATTACCTGTGTTTGTGTATGTATTACCCGTGTTTGTGTATGTATTACCTGTTTCTGTATGTATTACCTGTTTGTGTATGTATTACCTGTTTGTGTATGTATTACCTGTTTGTGTATGTATTACCTGTTTGTGTATGTATTACCTGTTTGTGTATGTATTACCTGTGTTTGTGTATGTATTACCTGTTTGTGTATGTATTACCTGTTTCTGTATGTATTACCTGTTTGTGTATGTATTACCTGTTTGTGTATGTATTACCTGTTTGTGTATGTATTACCTGTTTGTGTATGTATTACCCGTGTTTGTGTATGTATTACCTGTGTCTGTGTATGTATTACCTGTTTGTGTATGTATTACCTGTGTCTGTGTATGTATTACCTGTTTGTGTATGTATTACCCGTGTTTGTGTATGTATTACCCGTGTCTGTGTATGTATTACCTGTTTGTGTATGTATTACCCGTGTTTGTGTATCTATTACCCGTGTCTGTGTATGTATTACCTGTGTCTGTGTATGTATTACCTGTGTTTGTGTATGTATTACCTGTGTTTATGTATGTATTACCCGTGTTTGTGTATGTATTACCCGTGTTTGTGTATGTATTACCCGTGTCTGTGTATGTATTACCTGTGTTTGTGTATGTATTACCTGTGTTTGTGTATGTATTACCTGTGTTTATGTATGTATTACCCGTGTTTGTGTATGTATTATCTGTGTTTGTGTATGTATTACCCATGTTTGTGTATGTATTACCCGTGTTTGTGTATGTATTACCCGTGTTTGTCGATCTATTACCCGTGTTTGTGGATCTATTACCTGTGTTTGTGGATCTATTACCTGTGTTTGTGGATCTATTACCTGTGTTTGTGTATGTATTACCTGTGTTTGTGTATCTATTACCTGTGTTTGTGGATCTATTACCTGTGTTTGTGGATCTATTACCTGTGTTTGTGGATCTATTACCTGTGTTTGTGGATCTATTACCTGTATTTGTGGATCTATTACCTGTGTTTGTGTATGTATTGCCTGTGTTTGTGTATGTATTACCCGTGTTTGTGGATCTATTACCTGTGTTTGTGTATGTATTACCCGTGTTTGTGTATGTATTACCTGTGTTTGTGTATGTATTACCTGTGTTTGTGTATGTATTACCTGTGTTTGTGTATGTATTACCCGTGTTTGTGTATGTATTACCCGTGTTTGTGTATGTATTACCCGTGTTTGTGTATGTATTACCCGTGTCTGTGTATGTATTACCTGTTTGTGTATGTATTACCTGTTTGTGTATGTATTACCTGTGTTTGTGTATGTATTACCTGTTTGTGTATGTATTACCTGTTTCTGTATGTATTACCTGTGTTTGTGTATGTATTACCTGTTTGTGTATGTATTACCTGTGTTTGTGTATGTATTACCTGATTGTGTATGTATTACCTGTGTTTGTGTATGTATTACCCGTGTTTGTGTATGTATTACCTGTGTTTGTGTATGTATTACCTGTGTTTGTGTATGTATTACCCGTGTTTGTGTATGTATTACACGTGTTTATGTATGTTTTACCTGTGTTTGTGTATGTATTACCCGTGTTTGTGTATGTATTACCTGTGTTTGTGTATGTATTACCTGTGTTTGTGTATGTATTACCCGTGTTTGTGTATGTATTACCCGTGTTTGTGTATGTTTTACCTGTGTTTGTGTATGTATTACCTGTGTTTGTGTATGTATTACCTGTGTTTGTGTATGTATTACCTGTGTTTGTGTATGTATTACCCGTGTTTGTGTATGTTTTACCTGTGTTTGTGTATGTAATACCAGTGTTTGTGTATGTATTACCTGTGTTTGTGTATGTATTACCTGTGTTTGTGTATGTATTACCCGTGTTTGTGTATGTTTTACCTGTGTTTGTGTATGTATTACCCATGTTTGTGTATGTATTACCCGTGTTTGTGTATGTATTACCCGTGTTTGTGTATGTATTACCCGTGTTTGTGTATCTATTACCTGTGTTTGTGTATGTATTACCTGTGTTTGTGTATGTATTACCTGTGTTTGTGTATGTTTTACCTGTGTTTGTGTATCTATTACCTGTGTTTGTGTATGTATTACCTGTGTTTGTGTATCTATTACCTGTGTTTGTGTATGTATTACCTGTGTTTGTGTATCTATTACCTGTGTTTGTGGATCTATTACCTGTGTTTGTGTATGTATTGCCTGTGTTTGTGTATGTATTACCCGTGTTTGTGGATCTATTACCTGTGTTTGTGTATGTATTACCCGTGTTTGTGTATGTATTACCCGTGTTTGTGTATGTATTACCTGTGTTTGTGTATGTATTACCTGTGTTTGTGTATGTATTACCTGTGTTTGTGTATGTATTACCTGTGTTTGTGTATGTATTACCTGTGTTTGTGTATGTATTACCTGTGTTTGTGTATGTATTACCCGTGTTTGTGTATGTATTACCTGTGTTTGTGTATGTATTACCCGTGTTTGTGTATGTATTATCTGTGTTTGTGTATGTATTACCTGTGTTTGTGTATGTATTACCCGTGTTTGTGTATGTATTACCTGTGTTTGTGTATGTATTACCCGTGTTTGTGTATGTATTACCTGTGTTTGTGTATGTATTACTTGTGTTTGTGTATGTATTACCTGTGTTTGTGTATGTATTACCAGTGTTTGTGTATGTATTACCTGTGTTTGTGTATGTATTACCTGTGTTTGTGTATGTATTACCCGTGTTTGTGTATGTATTACCCGTGTTTGTGTATGTATTACCCGTGTTTGTGTATGTTTTACCTGTGTTTGTGTATGTATTACCAGTGTTTGTGTATGTATTACCTGTGTTTGTGTATGTATTACCTGTGTTTGTGTATGTATTACCTGTGTTTGTGGATCTATTACCTGTGTTTGTGTATGTATTACCCGTGTTTGTGTATGTATTACACGTGTTTATGTATGTTTTACCTGTGTTTGTGTATGTATTACCCGTGTTTGTGTATGTTTTACCTGTGTTTGTGTATGTATTACCCGTGTTTGTGTATGTTTTACCTGTGTTTGTGTATGTATTACCCGTGTTTGTGGATCTATTACCTGTGTTTGTGTATGTATTACCTGTGTTTGTGTATGTATTACCTGTGTTTGTGTTTGTGTATGTATTACCCGTGTTTGTGTTTGTGTATGTATTACCAGTGTTTGTGTTTGTGTATGTATTACCCGTGTTTGTGTTTGTGTATGTATTACCAGTGTTTGTGTTTGTGTATGTATTACCCGTGTTTGTGTTTGTGTATGTATTACCAGTGTTTGTGTTTGTGTATGTATTACCAGTGTTTGTGTTTGTGTATGTATTACCCGTGTTTGTGTTTGTGTATGTATTACCAGTGTTTGTGTTTGTGTATGTATTACCAGTGTTTGTGTTTGTGTATGTATTACCCGTGTTTGTGTTTGTGTATGTATTACCAGTGTTTGTGTTTGTGTATGTTTTACCTGTGTTTGTGTATGTATTACCAGTGTTTGTGTATGTATTACCTGTGTTTGTGTATGTATTACCTGTGTTTGTGTATGTATTACCTGTGTTTGTGTATGTATTACCTGTGTTTGTGTATGTATTACCTGTGTTTGTGTATGTATTACCCGTGTTTGTGTATGTATTACCTGTGTTTGTGTATGTATTACCCGTGTTTGTGTATGTATTACCAGTGTTTGTGTATGTATTACCTGTGTTTGTGTATGTATTACCTGTGTTTGTGTATGTATTACCCGTGTTTGTGTATGTATTACCCGTGTTTGTGTATGTATTACCTGTGTTTGTGTATGTATTACCCGTGTTTGTGTATGTATTACCTGTGTTTGTGTATGTATTACCTGTGTTTGTGTATGTATTACCTGTGTTTGTGTATGTATTACCTGTGTTTGTGTATGTATTACCTGTGTTTGTGTATGTATTACCTGTGTTTGTGTATGTATTACCTGTGTTTGTGTATGTATTACCTGTGTTTGTGTATGTATTACCTGTGTTTGTGTATGTATTACCCGTGTTTGTGTATGTATTACCTGTGTTTGTGTATGTATTACCCGTGTTTGTGTATGTATTACCAGTGTTTGTGTATGTATTACCTGTGTTTGTGTATGTATTACCTGTGTTTGTGTATGTATTACCTGTGTTTGTGTATGTATTACCCGTGTTTGTGTATGTATTACCTGTGTTTGTGTATGTATTACCCGTGTTTGTGTATGTATTACCTGTGTTTGTGTATGTATTACCTGTGTTTGTGTATGTATTACCTGTGTTTGTGTATGTATTACCTGTGTTTTCATCGAAATCGAATATTCTATGCATTTCCTACTCCGTATGGATCCCTCGGGCTGTTTCGCCAACGTCAAGCGAGTCATCACCGACACACTGAACATATCCCAAGTACACTCATCAGCTTCGGTTGACCGTCAGGCCTGACCAGCCGGTTCGTGAAAGACTTGTGCCCAAAGATTTCCCTGGCCGTCCCCACGAGAAGGTGGGAATCGTCGGGGCCGTTAAAGAGGGAGTAGAGGGGGTGCACGTCGTCCGTTGTGGACACTTGATTTTAACGATGTGTCGGCCGACTTGTAAACGCGCAAACACCACCTCCTCCCCTATATTGAATTCCCATGGTGTTTCCCAACGAGCCCGTGGACCCATTTACAAGGGGTGTGATCCAAGGCCGGCGACACCTTTCACGTCCCCATGGGGAAACGTCTTGAGAAACGAGATAATAAATATCAGCGCAAAGTAGGAAAGCGCAAGGTGTGGGGAAATTACACCAATTGCAGCTTTTCACTCTTTATCCCTCAACCCCCCCCCCCCAATTTTGCGAGCTATAACCTTCACCAGGGCTGATCAATAAGTCCGTGACCAAATATATGAAAAAATGGCCAGGAACTTGATGGCGGACTCGTTCGATGGAAACGTTTAAAGTTATTGGCGGGAAAATGAAAATCAAATTCGTTAATTGTTTATTGTCAGGATTGTCACGGCTCATGTCTGTCGGTCTTCATCGGTCTTCATGGGCTCTCAGTTCCAATCACAGGTGTCAAGGACGCAAGGTATGCGGACCGCCGTGCGAAGCGAAGAAAACCGTGTTGTTCCGACGAAGGGCTCGTGCCCGAAACGTCAGATCGCCCGCTTGTGCTTGTTTTACCGATACTTGTCTCCCCCGAACCCCTAAATTGTTCCTTCATTCCCAGTCCCTACAGGATACACTGCGGCCCTGGCGTTCGACGGCCCCTTGGGCTACGGGCAGAACACCGCGCACCAAGGAGCGCAGTTCAGTCCGCACTTCTTCAAGCACGAAGACCCCATGGAACATCATCAAATGGCCTTGGGTTTGTATATCAGTCGATCCCTCTGATTGAAGCACCACCGAGCCGTCTCTTTTGTACCTTTACCGGACAACTCGGACACACGTTTACGGGACAGTCAATTGTTCACGAGGTCCGAACAAGAAATCCTTAGCCTCACCTGTGTGAAGTCAATTGAAGGAGTTAATGAAGGTTTTCTTCTTTTTTATTTTTCCATAAAATCCCATCATTGTAAATAACAATTTCAACATTTAAACTGATCACTCCCTCAATTGCTCCCCCCCCCCTAATTTTGATTATTTTAAAATTTAATTACATCTTAGCCTCCCGACTTGTTGATCATTGCTCCAGGTACTTTTGTAATAATTGCTCGATGCATGGCATTATGATTCGAACACCGACGTTATTAATTAATTGTAATGATCTCACATGTACAGGTAGAGTAACAATGCTGTTGTAACGCTGGTTCGATGGGCTGGTAGTGATGCGTAGTAGTCGCCACCGAGCTGTCAAGTCGATCGTGGGTTTGAATGTAGACCCGGCTATAAACTGCCATCCTGGTGGTCGTATGGCAGCTTAGCTGCCAGGGTAGCTATCATTTCTTGAAGCGTGACTGTCACTGATGCAGTGCCCCTCTACCAGTACACACACTGGAACTGGTACTCATTTCGCTGACCTCGGAAGGATGACAGGCTGAGTCAACCCCACTGGTGTATTAATTCAGCGGCCGACGAGGCTTGAACTCAGGACCCTAGGATCCCAAGCCGCCACCCGAACCACTGAGCCAACACCAGGCTCTGCCATCCTGGTGTTTCACATGCAGGATGATTCATCAATGGCTGTGTCGTCCCTCGGATGGACATTAAATCGGACGACCCGTCTGCCATCACTGGCCGTTGGTGGACGTTAAAGAACCCACAGTGTGTTGTGTGAACGGGAGGCGAGTTATCGCCGGCACCCTGAACAAATTACAGGTTCCTGCTCTGAAGGCAATGGCAAACCACCCAACATATCGCTTCCCAAAAGACAGCTTGGGCAGAAGCGACGTTTTTTTTTAGAGTATGGTATCTTTATAATGATGAGGATCTGTTGTTGCGTCTTGCAGCTAGGCTGCCGGCTCGCTGTCATTTCTTGGAAGCGTGGCTGTGCCGCTAATGCTGTGCCCCTCTACCGGTACACTGGTACTTATTTTGCCGACCTCTGAAGAACGACAAGCTGAGTCAACCCCACCTGGTGTTAATTCAGCGGAAAAACGAGGCTCAAACTCAGGACCCTACAGTCCTAAGCCAGACACCCTAACCACTAACCACTAACCACTGAGCCAACACCAGGTTTATGATGAGGATGATAATACTCTATGCAGGATTCAACGTGAGCGTAAGGGTGATGTGTGAAGCTCCCTTCATGGAGGTACAGAAAGAAAGAAAGAATTTTTTTTTATTTTTCTTCCATTACTCCGATGGTGAAACAACATTTTGGATTATTTTGGTTTTGAGTTCGGTACCTACTCTGTGTATCTAAGTACGAGGCTGTTGCTATGCGACAAGGCCAACCTCGTAGCTATCCGTCGTACTCACGGTACCTTCTCATACCGTTGGGAGGAAGAATGCTCACGATGACCAGGTACAAGGTTCGCACCTGAGAACCAGTCAAATGGTGTATTTTCTCTCTGCCTTTCATCCCGACCAACTGACCCACATATCTCACCCTACCCACCCTTCTTACCCTCTCACAGCTGAACAGCAGTACTCTGTGGCTCCTCCCCCTCCCTTGTACGGTTGTCACAGCTCACCTGACGCGGTCTGCGCACCTACTCCAGCTGTGCATCTCAAAAATCCTTTCGCCAGGTGTGCTGCGCAGTACACATCACCATTGTACAAACAGCATCATTAACATGACGACTATCATCACCTCAACCACCAACGTTAACACTATAATCGTTCTAATTATTATGATTATTGGTATTATTATTATTATTATTACTATTATTATTGTTATTATGACTATTATTATTTAATTTGATTATGAGATTTGATTTTCCTTCAGGGTTCGTGGTTGCATTTTAGATTATGTGCAAAATCCGACATTCACCATAGATAGCACATTCATAACTCGCGCTACACGTTCCCTGTCGCTCTGTTATATTGTTAGACTTATAAATGACAAGTCACTGAAAAATCGTCTAAAGTTTCCGAACGACTGAAGGAAACGAACTCGGAATGATTTAATTTCCGAATGATTATTTGGTTGAAAAGTGACCACTGCCCCTCCGTGATCGGACGATCTCCCCGCTGGCGAAAATGGGGACTATGGATGATCCGAGTGAGTGTGAAGTGGATTGCTTCCCACGTTTGTAAATGCCTGCACGAGTTTACAACTTGATGACATGGATGGATGTTGGAAATGTAAATTAATTTTGTGTTCCCTCCGGCCTGGCCACAGTAGTTGCCGTGTCTGTTGGACGCTGGCGGACCCCGCCTTTGATGGTTTGCCATTGCCTTCAGAGCAGGACCCTGCCCCCAGGTGGAGGTGAACTTTGATGTACACTTAAGGGTTAGGCTGGAAGTCCCTTCTGCTTGAAATAAGAATCCATCACATGATTGGCCTTGCTTTATGTTCAAATCATCACATGATTGGCCCTGCTTTATGTTCAAATCCCATCACGTGATTGGCCCTGCTTTATGTTCAAATCACATCACGTGATTGGCCATGCTTTATGTTCAAATCATCACATGATTGGCCTTGCTTTATGTTCAAATCCCATCACGTGATTGGCCCTGCTTTATGTTCAAATCATCACGTGATTGTCTCTGCTTTATGTTCAAATCCCATCACATGATTGTCTCTGCTTTATGTTCAAATCCCATCACATGATTATCTCTGCTTTATGTTCAAATCTTCACATGATTGGCCCTGCTTTATGTTCAAATCCCATTACATTATTGTCCCTGCTTTATGTTCAAATCCCATCACGTGATTGTCTCTGCTTTATGTTCAAATCCCATCACATGATTATCTCTGCTTTATGTTCAAATCATCACATGATTGGCCTTGCTTTATGTTCAAATCCCATCACGTGATTGTCTCTACTTTATGTTCAAATCATCACATGATTGGCCTTGCTTTATGTTCAAATCCCATCACGTGATTGTCTCTACTTTATGTTCAAATCATCACATGATTGGCCTTACTTTATGTTCAAATCCCATCACGTGATTGTCTCTACTTTATGTTCAAATCATCACATGATTGGCCTTGCTTTATGTTCAAATCCCATCACGTGATTGTCTCTACTTTATGTTCAAATCCCATCACGTGATTGTCTCTACTTTATGTTCAAATCATCACATAATTGTCTCTGCTTTATGTTCAAATCATCACATGATTGTCTCTGCTTTATGTTCAAATCCCATCACATGATTATCTCTGCTTTATGTTCAAATCCCATCACATGATTGTCTCTGCTTTATGTTCAAATCCCATCACCTGATTGGCCCTGCTTTATGTTCCAATCCCATCACATGATTGTCCTTGCTTTATGTTCAAATCATCACATGATTGTTTCTGCTTTATGTTCAAATCCAATCACAAGATTGTCTCTGCTTTATGTTCAAATCCAATCACAAGATTGCTTCTTCTTTTTGTTCTAGCCCATCACGTGATGGCCTTCAATATCACGTCGCACGTTAACGCCTGATGCACAGATTGCATTCAAAAATCGAATGCGGATTCGCTGTTCCACCAACTTTCATCTGCAATTTTAAAATGATTTTTATAATAAAGATTTCAAATTAACATTTTTAAATGCATTTAATTCACCGTAATTTTAACCGAATCCGAAACCTACCCCCAAAATTAATCACCAATTTTAACTCTAATATGAAAGCTAACTCCATGACTATATGACACGACATGTCCATTTCCAAGTTTATACAGAGCATGATCAAAACAAAGCGATAGATTCAACACAAAAAAATCCAAAATATTCATTCGCCTTTAACTTCTCGAAACAAAAATGTTGTCTATTTCATTGTTGTGATTACCATTGTATCACAACGGAAACGAGAGGTTTGTTTTTTTGGGGTTTTGTCTGTTATCGTTTATTTTACAATCATACAATAAAGGGAACCTCATTTCGAACTAATCCGAAAGTTTAACGACAGTTTTGGTCACGAGGTGATGAAGTTTTGACAAGGCGGTCGGGTTATGATTATGATTATGACGACACACAGATTATGACGATTAACACAATTCACGTTTCACACTTGATGTTAAATGCACAAAAAAAAAAAACGATCCACGAAGGATTCGCTATTGGTTTTGTTCTCTCAGCTCAATTTTAACGATTTTGTGATGATTTGTGGACACAGAATGAACATATAATGGGGGAAATCAGAACGACACTCATTGAGCGCGTACCTCCTCCAAGCTGAGCAGTTTACGTTTTGTATCCGACTGAAAGGCCGAATCATCTGAATCCGGACCCGAACCAATATCGAATCGGCTTGTTCTTGACATACACGCCGAGCTGTCCACAAAGTTTTGTCCGAATCCGTCCGTAACTCTTTGAGTTGTCCTGCTATCTATCGCTTTGGTCCGATTTTTCATTCGTGAACATTCAATGAAAAAATTCTCGTATCCGAAGCCAGGTCCGGATCTTCACCAAAATCGAAGCAATTCGTCCTTGTCACACACCCAACCTGTCCACCAAGTTTTGTCCGAATCCGTCCGTAACTTTTTGAGATATCATACTCACGGGCAGACAAACAAACAGAGGTGCAAACATAACCACCGTCCAGTTTCGGTGGTGGCGGTAAAATTACTGTGTGTCTAGTTTGTTCATGTTGATATGCTCTGGAGATATATGTATATACACACACACACACACACACACACACACACACACACACACACACACACACACACACACACACACACACACACACACACACACAACACATGTTCAGAAAGAACGGACAGGAGTGATGATCTTGTTGCCTGCCGTGTCTTCCAACAGCCACTCAGCACCTTACAACACAGACAGCACAGCCGGTCAGTTCTACTACAGCACTGAGTACCGCTTCTGGCCAAAGACCGTAAAGGTGATCATTACAAGCTTTAGTGTTGCATGCTGCACAATCAAAAACCACCCTGACTAGTTTCTACCAAAATATCGTCTGGGCAAATGTACATTATACCCGAGTATATTCTAGACTGTTCCACATTATACCGGAGTATATTCTAGACTGTTCCACATTATACCCAAGTATATTCTAGACCTGTCCACATTATACCGAGTATATTCTAGACTGTTCCACATTATACCCAAGTATATTCTAGACTGTTCCACATTATACCCAAGTATATTCTAGACCTGTCCACATTATACCGAGTATATTCTAGACTGTTCCACATTATACCCGAGTATATTATAGACTGTTCCACATTATACCCGAGTATATTCTAGACTGTTCCACATTATACCCGAGTATATTCTAGACTGTTCCACATTATACCCGAGTATATTCTAGACTGTTCCACATTATACCCGAGTATATTCTAGACTGTTCCACATTATATCCAAGTATATTCTAGACCTGTCCACATTATACCCGAGTATATTCTAGACTGTTCCACATAATAAAAAAATAAAAAAATGACCGTTTTTACAGCCATTTTTCCCTGCTGTGCAGGGGTTTGGCTTTTTCTTGAGCCAATGTTTTATGGCCGGATGGCCCTTCCTGACGCCAACCCTGGTCGCCTCTTACGACACACAGAGATATGGTACACCTATTCTAGCCGGGGCATACACCGGGACCAGTACACTGGTACTCATTTCGCCGACCTCGGAAGGATGACAGGCTGAGTCAACCCCCTGGTGTTAATTCAGCAGCCAACGGGGCTTGAACTCAGGACACTGGGATCCCAAGCCGCCACCCTAACCACTAAGCCAACACCAGGCAATACTGTTCCACATAATACCCGAGTATATTCTAGACTGTTCCACATAATACCCGAGTATATTCTAGACTGTTCCACATTATACCTGAGTATATTCTAGACTGTTCCACATAATACCCGAGTATATTCTAGACTGTTCCACATAATACCCGAGGATATTCTAGACTGTTCCACATTATACCCGAGTATATTCTAGACTGTTCCACATTATACCCGAGTATATTCTAGACTGTTCCACATTATACCCGAGTATATTCTAGACTGTTCCACATTATACCCGAGTATATTCTAGACTGTTCCACATTATACCCGAGTATATTCTAGACCTGTCCACATTATACCCGAGTATATTCTAGACTGTTCCACATTATACCCGAGTATATTCTAGACCTGTCCACATTATACCCGAGTATATTGTAGACTGTTCCACATTATACCCGAGTATATTCTAGATTGTTCCACATTATACCCGAGTATATTCTAGACTGTTCCACATTATACCCGAGTATATTCTAGACCTGTCCACATTATACCCGAGTATATTCTAGACTGTTCCACATTATACCCGAGTATATTTTAGACTGTTCCACATTATACCCGAGTATATTCTAGACTGTTCCACATTATACCCGAGTATATTTTAGACTGTTCCACATTATACCCGAGTATATTCTAGACCTGTCCACATTATACCCGAGTATATTCTAGACCTGTCCACATTATACCCGAGTATATTGTAGACTGTTCCACATTATACCCGAGTATATTCTAGACTGTTCCACATTATACCCGAGTATATTCTAGACCTGTCCACATTATACCCGAGTATATTCTAGACTGTTCCACATTATACCCGAGTATATTCTAGACCTGTCCACATTATACCCGAGTATATTGTAGACTGTTCCACATTATACCCGAGTATATTCTAGATTGTTCCACATTATACCCGAGTATATTCTAGACTGTTCCACATTATACCCGAGTATATTCTAGACCTGTCCACATTATACCCGAGTATATTCTAGACTGTTCCACATTATACCCGAGTATATTTTAGACTGTTCCACATTATACCCGAGTATATTCTAGACTGTTCCACATTATACCCGAGTATATTTTAGACTGTTCCACATTATACCCGAGTATATTCTAGACCTGTCCACATTATACCCGAGTATATTCTAGACCTGTCCACATTATACCCGAGTATATTGTAGACTGTTCCACATTATACCCGAGTATATTCTAGACTGTTCCACATAATACCCGAGTATATTCTAGACTGTTCCACATTATACCTGAGTATATTCTAGACTGTTCCACATAATACCCGAGTATATTCTAGACTGTTCCACATAATACCCGAGGATATTCTAGACTGTTCCACATTATACCCGAGTATATTCTAGACTGTTCCACATTATACCCGAGTATATTCTAGACTGTTCCACATTATACCCGAGTATATTCTAGACTGTTCCACATTATACCCGAGTATATTCTAGACTGTTCCACATTATACCCGAGTATATTCTAGACCTGTCCACATTATACCCGAGTATATTCTAGACTGTTCCACATTATACCCGAGTATATTCTAGACCTGTCCACATTATACCCGAGTATATTGTAGACTGTTCCACATTATACCCGAGTATATTCTAGATTGTTCCACATTATACCCGAGTATATTCTAGACTGTTCCACATTATACCCGAGTATATTCTAGACCTGTCCACATTATACCCGAGTATATTCTAGACTGTTCCACATTATACCCGAGTATATTTTAGACTGTTCCACATTATACCCGAGTATATTCTAGACTGTTCCACATTATACCCGAGTATATTTTAGACTGTTCCACATTATACCCGAGTATATTCTAGACCTGTCCACATTATACCCGAGTATATTCTAGACCTGTCCACATTATACCCGAGTATATTGTAGACTGTTCCACATTATACCCGAGTATATTCTAGACTGTTCCACATTATACCCGAGTATATTCTAGACCTGTCCACATTATACCCGAGTATATTCTAGACTGTTCCACATTATACCCGAGTATATTCTAGACCTGTCCACATTATACCCGAGTATATTGTAGACTGTTCCACATTATACCCGAGTATATTCTAGATTGTTCCACATTATACCCGAGTATATTCTAGACTGTTCCACATTATACCCGAGTATATTCTAGACCTGTCCACATTATACCCGAGTATATTCTAGACTGTTCCACATTATACCCGAGTATATTTTAGACTGTTCCACATTATACCCGAGTATATTCTAGACTGTTCCACATTATACCCGAGTATATTTTAGACTGTTCCACATTATACCCGAGTATATTCTAGACCTGTCCACATTATACCCGAGTATATTCTAGACCTGTCCACATTATACCCGAGTATATTGTAGACTGTTCCACATTATACCCGAGTATATTCTAGACTGTTCCACATTATACCTGAGTATATTGTAGACTGTTCCACATTATACCCGAGTATATTCTAGACTGTTCCACATTATACCCGTGTATATTCTAGACTGTTCCACATTATACCCGAGTATATTCTGGACTGTTCCACATTATACCCGAGTATATTCTGGACTGTTCCACATTATACCCGAGTATATTCTGGACTGTTCCACATTATACCCGAGTATATTCTAGACTGTTCCACATTATACCCGAGTATATTCTAGACTGTTCCACATTATACCTGAGTATATTGTAGACTGTTCCACATTATACCCGAGTATATTCTAGACTGTTCCACATTAAACCTGAGTATATTCTAGACTGTTCCACATTATACCCCAGTATATTCTAGATCTATCCACATTATACCCGAGTATATTCTAGACTGTTCCACATTATACCTGAGTATATTCTAGACTGTTCCACATTATACCCCAGTATATTCTAGATCTATCCACATTATACCTGAGTATATTTTGGACTGTTCCACATTATAACCGAGTATATTTTGGCCTGGCCCACATTATAGTTGAGTATATTCTCGACCATAATCGAAAACAGTTTTACCCCAGTTCATGCGTTACATTGGTACAAGTTTAATGTTTATATACAAGTTTCAGCTTTGTTCAGTCAATGTGGGTTTAAGGTTTATTATGTGAGTTTACAGTTAAAATGGTTACAAAGACTTGCAGTAAATAACCTCAGTGAGGTAAGTGCATCTCCGTAGAAAACATGTATGGCTGTATAACATAAAATAAAACATTCATGGTCTGTGCCACTGGACTGATTTCATCACTTGTTGGCGAGTCATCAGCGACAGCGTAAACAGAAATGTGGACCACCGAGGCCCCCAAACATGTTAACTGCCATTGCTATTGCATGTAGTACATGTTTGGTCCACATTCGGTCCACATTTTTGTTTACGGTGGCTTCGGTGGTCCACATTTTGGTTTACGCTTCTGCTGATGACTCACCAACAAGTGATGAAACCGGTCTGCTGCCTGAGAGGCGTGTAGTATTTAGATTCTCAAGTATGTGTTACTTGTCAATGTTTTGCAGCTGTAGTGGAACCCATGTAGGGGTTGAAACAGGAAAGGGCTAACCTTGTGTTGCGTTTCATTGTTACATTGTGTACCTTTCTTTGGCGGGAACAGCATGGGGGTAATTATGGAAATCCTAGCCACCTGGCAGTAATTAATTCTGTGAAATCTAATTGGTTATTCCCTCCAATTACGAGTGAGAGACATGATTGGATCTTGATATATTGTTGCGGTTGCATGCATTCAACAGATAGAGGTCGCAAGACAGTTATTCCATTAATATACGTGTAGATAGTCCCTTCCCTTTTGTCTCGCGGGAAAAAGGGGGCGTGCATTGCGAGGATCTCATAGCTAGGTTTGTTTACATCATGTATTCGTCCTTTCATTTCTAACTTCGTTCCTACTCTTCTTTGCTGGTTATTCCTGAGGTAAATCTGAGCCACGTGTGCCCTTCGCTGTGAGATGGGTCCTCAGCAAAGGGCCAGCAGGCATTACACCCAGTCCCACACCCCTCCGTAGAAAACACAGCCTGCCAAACGCACGCACCGGTCATTTCCACTCAATGGACAGGAAACACAAACAGCACGACGCCCACGCTGCACGGACCATGTACCGAGGCCGATAATAGAAAGGCAATCCCACGCCACGTTGCACAGGATGCGAGTGTGCAAGGCGCAAGCGGTGCGTTCCTTTCAACCCATTTCTGGACTAATTATATCGATCGGGTTTCGCCCTACGCACACGATAGAATCTGGCGAACATGAGTGCTGGCCATGTGCGTAATGGCAGATCAGAACGTTAGATGTTGTACGGAACGTGCTCTCAAAGGCAGACCCGTGCGCCGCTTGCGACACTTTGTTATCGTGCAGAGCGGGGTACGAATGGACACATCTTACTGTCTGTGCATGGGTTTGCCATAACATCTTACCTTCTCGCCTCTACGGCCAGCGAAGCTGCGATCGGGTGGAGGCATGTTGTACAGCTCGGGCCACGTTGGCGCAGACGGAGCGGGCATGTTGGCCAGCACTGGTCGGGGGCGCCCGAGCGGGTGTGCGGGACCGACACCACTCTCGGCCGGTTATCAGGGCATTGCCCGGGAGTTCTTGCAGGGCGATTCATGGCGCAGAGTTCGGTGTGGGTAATTCGTATCATGTCGTGAGGTCGGGGGCAAGACATTTTTACAGCTCGGGGTAACCTTGCCGGAAGTGGAATCTTGCGGTTTCTGGCTATCGCGGCTGGACCGCGCAGGGGGTCGGGGCCAATCAGAGCGCCCGATTCGGGTGACGACACCGAGTTTTGAGGTGGTCGCCCGCCCCGCGCCATGGGGCCTATAAAGGTCCGAGCGGATCTTCCTCCTCTCTCTCTGCCCTGCCTTTCCCGCTTAAGCTGGACCTCGACTCCTCCTTCTGTCATCATCACTTCGACTCCGCCTTCTGTTATCGCTGGACTCCTCCTTCTCTCTCTCTCTCTGCCCTGCGTCTCTCACTCAAGCTGGACCTCGACTCCGCCTTCCGTCGTCATCACCCCGACTCCGCCTTCTGTCGTCATCACTTCGACTCCGCCTTCTGTCGTCATCGCTTGGCTCCGCCTCCTCTTCTCCACCCACACGACTCTGACTCCACCCTCCCAACTCAAACCCCTCCTTCATGCCGACTGTCTCGACGCGAGCTGCCCGAAGCAGGAGACGACGTGCCAGCTCTCAGGGGGGTACCATGCCATGGAGCATTCCCCCCAAACATATTTATGGTGCATTCGGGGACTACATATCAATTATATAAAGGTACCGAGAGACCGTAGCCTCAACCCCTCTCCTGTCTTGCTTCCATTCCTCTTCATCGGGTTTTCTGTGTGTGCGTGTGTGTGTGTGTGCGTGTGCGTGTGCGTGTGCGTGTGCGTGTGCGTGTGCGTGTGTGTGTGTGTGTCCTGGTGCCTGTCTATACAAGTAAAACTGCAGAAGATTGTTATTATTATTTTCGGGTTAAGTCTGCTCTGCGTCCGCTTTCATAAGTTGCTTGTTTATTGCTGCACTACACCTCTCTCCCCTATCTCTGCTTGCACACCCCAATAAATCTATTGATCGTACCACATACCTTTCCTCGCCCATTGTTAATAAATTATTGTTGGAAATGTTCCCTGCTCGTTTTTGTCTTTTCCTCCATTGATCCAGCATGGTCCAAATCCTACTCTAGCCGGGACTTTGTTCCCAACGATCCGTTCCTCTTTGCCGGTACGTCCTTGGCAGTGTCGCTTGGCTGCATCCGATCCGGTAAAATGATACAGTTCAGACAAGGCTTACTGAGGGCGTGTTCCCCAGTAATTAATTAGGCAACCCGGTTAACCCATAGATGGAGGACCCTAGGTTACGTGATTGAGTTATTGGCATCCACGGTCGGTTAAGCGACCCGCTGCGTCACGGAGTTATCCGTGTGCGACGGCCTACAATTCCGGGGAGCCTGGTGGGAGCCGAGATAGCTTCCCCCTAATGGTCTTCTCACCTGACCCCTAGCCCGCAACAATATATATATATATATATATATATATATATATATATATATGTATGTATATATGTATGTATATATATATATATATATATATATATATATATATATATATATATGTGTGTGTGAACAAGAAACTGGTTTCTAACCTGCTTTTAACTCGTGCTGAAAAAGGTAATGTTCTTTGTGGGGAATGCAACTAAATATCGAAAATAATCCCCATCAAAATTATACCATTTATCTTCTTGTGTTGAAATTCAACATCAATCTGCATCCTCCTCATTCCTGTCTCTCTGTCTCTCTGTCTCTCTGTCTCTCTGTCTCTCTCTCTCTCTCTCTCTCTCTCTCTCTCTCTCTCTCTCTCTCTCTCTCTCTCTCTCTCTCTCTCTCTCTCTCTCTTAGACAATGGATCCACAGTTTAGTGAGGATATACTTTTCCAAATACATGTAATTAATTCCTTCAGCTTTTTAAATACCTGGTTCAATGACCATCCAAATCATCATCTGTGCAATCCCTCAGGTTTTGACCATTTTAGCACAGAACCTCTCCAAACAGTGAGTCCACAACCTTAGTTTTGTCTGAAGGTCATGCATTTAGGGAGGGAGGGAGAGAGAATGAGGGGGAGAGAGAGTGAGGGAGGGGGTGGGGGAGTGGAGCAGAGAGTGAGGGAGTGAGGGAGTGGGGATGGAGAATCTGAGTAATTTATTCAGTTTACTGACTGCTTGATTCAGTGATCATCAGGATCATCACCTGCAGCCATCCAGGTTTTGTCCCATCAATCCCAAAACCTCACTGACCCGTGGATCCATTGTCTATGAAGGTGAGAAAGAGAGAAGAGAGAAGAAAGAAGAGAACAGATTGATGTTGAATTTCAACACAAGAAAATAAATGGTATAATCTTGAAGGGGATTATTTTCGATATTTAGCAGCATTCCCCACAAAGAACATTACCTTTTTCAGCACGAGTTAAAAGCAGGTTAGAAACCGGTTTCTCGTCCGCATTTGACCTGAGTTAACGGCTGTCGATAAATGTCAACGTGAAATTGAGTCAAACACGGTTTAATAACCTGAATTGATTCAAATTTCGTCATGCACCACATTTTCACGACAAACATGGTATTTGTTTCATCAATGAATCGTTTATTTCCTGATGATGCATGAAATGTTCACCGTCAAAGCTCCGGATGGGACTTCAGCAGCCCATTGTTCTGTTCGGAAGGCAAGGAGGAGTGATGGCTTTTGTCGTGACGTTTTCCCATAAATCGGAAGGATTGACAAGGTAGACATGGACACAGTCTCCACATGGGCAGAACAAGTCCTGTCTGGTCGATTTGCACTGTCTGCAGGCTAACGATCATTATGTCTACCTATCCGTTATGCCTACTTAACTGGGATTCGATTATCTTAATCTGCCGATACATAAGTACTCTCACCCCAGTTGCTCCTCGTCTTGGGATGAACCGCTGATGCCACGCACCCTCTCCACATCTCCTTCCCTTTTCGGGGACCATTGACCTGCAGGGAATTTGAATCAGACCAGAGGGGGTGTACCAGCCCGAGGGTGTCTCGAAAAACGTCGTAGGATTTCAACACACAACCGTGTGCTCCACAATGCAGCCCCCCCTATTGGTACCGTAATCATGATCTTCTATCCCCACTTGCTGTAGTTATTAACAGGAAAAACACTGACAGGTCGTTTCGCATGTGGAACCAAACTAACCAGACGTAGTTAAGTTATCTCATCGAGGATAAAGTTTGGAAACACCATTTATCCTAAAATTTTATTCCTGCGTCTACTCTCAACTGCCTGGAAGCTTAAGCTGAACTATTCGATCTTTGCCTTAATGACAGTTTTCATTGTCTTAGCACAAAGCTGAATGTATATGATGATGCTGTGCGGAAATTTCACCTCATTTAATGTGATATCAGAAAGTCCGTGTCCTAAAATATCAGTGGAAAAATGAAACGAGTCTACATCAGGATGAAAAATACATAATTTTTGCACAAATACTGTAAATAAAAATAAAATAATAAATATATCAGTTCGGTTCATCAGTCATTGTCATTGTCATTGTCAAGCAACAGACGTACTGAACGCTCTCTGAATGTGAGACCAAGTGTGGGAATTGTTTTCAGACACTAAACAAACTCTGCTTGGGATTTGGTTCAAGGATGGAAAAAATCAGTTGTTGGTGGACAAAATTATTTTATATTCCGGTGATAATGTACTGCTGTGTAGAAGAGGTTGTGAAGCACAATCCGTGTCCCTCCCGCAGGACCCTCGACGCTCTGCCCAGGGTCGCAGTCGGGTGGACAAGCGGCCCTACATGTGCAACTTCGTCGGGTGCACCAAACGCTACTTCAAGCTCTCTCACCTGCAGATGCACCTTCGGAAACATACAGGTGTGTGCCTTGTTTGATGCACCTTGTCGATGAGCGGGTATGTCATAAGGGGTTTTCAGAGAGTGGGTGTGTTATGTGACTGTGTTATTTGCTGGTGGGGTGTGTTATGGGCTGGTGTTGTGTGTGTGTTGTGTGGGGTGGGTGTGTGAAAAAACAATTCCCTGATGAGGATAAAGTTGCTTTAGCAACTACAGGTAACGTCATTACCATGAGTTCCAATAATTTATAATTTTAAACTTTCTTTGGAAATATGTTGGAACTGCTAAGCTTTGAAGAAACGAAATGTTTTGCACTATTATCTATAATTTACCATTTTGCATTCTTCATGAAATTCTGTCGTTTATTACTTCCACCACCGAAGGTGAAGGAGGTTATGTTTTCACCTCTTTCTGTCTGTCTGTTTGTCTGTCTGTGTACAGGATATCTCATACCGGATCCGGATCAGACTACTACAAATTTTTAAGTGATTCTTCACCATTGAGAGATGTGGCCAAAGATGATATATCGCACAATATCTCAAAAAAGTTGTGAACGGATTTGGAGGAAACATGGTGGACATGTTGGGTGTGTGACGAGGAAAAATGTATTCAATTTTGGTGAAGATCCGAATCCGGATCCAGATCTGATAATTTTTAAAAGTGATTCTTCACCATTTAGAGATTGAGCCAAAAACGATATACAGTAGTACTATATAGCATGATATTTCAAAAATGTATTGGGCCTGATATGTTCTCATAGATCAGGCATTACGTGGCGGAGGTATTCGCCCTACCGGGTGCCCTTCTAGTTTGTATTATGAGTTACGAGGAAAAGTTCCCGTCCCCAGTGACGCGACAAAGTTAAATTAATGCATCAATTTAAATTATTTCATGGACTTTTTTTTTTTGAAAAAAAAGTGAATCTAAAATTTTATGGATGCCATTCCAAAAGTGAATGTTGAGTTTTGACTGCGTGCACAGCTTTTCAAACGCAGCATGGGAAGCGGTCACTGTTAACGGCAGACAGACAAATGCACAGACAGACACCGCAGGTCGGAATATAAAATAGATGATACGGATATTGATGGCAATCGTTAAAAGAAAGTCTTTCACTTTACCATCGGCTTCGATTTGATAGTGGAAGATACGGGAGAGATTCTTTGATACCGCCTCCTCTTTTTGAGTTACTCGCCGGACTGGAAACCTCCATGGTGTTAAATCATCTTGCCGTGCGCATCAACCTTTCATCATGTTCCCGTGAAGGCGGAAACATTACTTGACTCTTTGTCGGTGAAGTCAGAGCTGGAATATGGTCAGAATAGCGGCACACAATCGCTTATTCTTAGCGAGAGATCTTGTGGGGTATTTAACACACACCGACTAATAGCAGACAGGACAGCTTAACGTCTTTTGGACAGACGGCGCACTTTGTGATCCAATTCCCTCCCTCTGAAGCATCAACAGTTTCTAATCGTGTCGGCAATCAAACCCAGAATAGACAGCTCATGGGTGAGTGCGCTACCTGCCATCGCTACCTGAGTGGTTGGCCCCCTCATTGCACATAATTCTTTGCACATTGATTGGAGTACCTCGAAAAATGGTCACTGTATTGAATCATGTGATCGCATCTGCTGGTATATGTGGTGACCTTCCTTTCCTCATCACCCCCACAGGAGAGCGGCCGTACCAGTGTGAACACACGGACTGCGGGCGGCGTTTCTCCAGGTCGGACCAGCTGAAACGGCACCAACGGAGGCACACGGGTAAAGAACCATGCGAAGGCGGCAAAGGATACAATTGGACGAGGGTCTACAGAATTGGTCCATTGTAAACACCATTTGGGAAGGGAAAGAATATTTGATTATTGGACTTGTACATTGTGAAGGAGAGCGGGGAAGATGAGACAAGGGGGTGGGTGGGGAGGGTATAGATAAAATATAAATATCATTCGCTGTGCCCTTCGGGTGATATCACGTCCAGTGTGAAGGGAAAAGACCCTGATGGTGACCTTTACTGCCAAAGAGATTGTGAGTGAGATTCAGATTCAGAGGTTTATTATGCTGTTTGCTTGGATTGATCTGTTCCTCAAATATTTAATAATTAATTAGCAATGTGGAAGGGGTCTTTGTGCATCGACCATTCCTTTGTGGTAGCCTTGACGTTCACACACATCGTCACAGAAAGAGGACAAAGCACACTATCTATCGCCAACAGATACAGGGAGGCTTGGGGGGGGGGGGGTGGGCAAAATGTGGTGACTTCAGTGGCCTGTTGTCAACCCATTATCATTTCACTATCTTCACAGCGATGTAACAAGGTACTACACAGTAGGTTTTTGCTAGCAAGTGGTACTGCACACTGTCCTTCGAACGAGATATAAATTTCACTCGTGCGGTCCAAACAATGCAAAAATATGAAATTCTCAACGAGTGAAAGAGTTTTCAATATGGTTAACGGAGTTGTTTCTCAAAAATGAAAACTAATTTGTTTTGGGTTGTGAGCAGTTTGAAAATAAATGGTTGACCATCTTCAATAACAGGGGCTGGTGGGAGAGCCTAGGCCCAAGAGGTATGCACACTCACCTTATAGGTGAGCTGACAGGATGGCCTCGAGGTACGCACACTCGCCTCCAAGCAGTCTGGCTTGGGTTTGAATCCTGACTCAGCTATAAACTGTCATCCCGACATTTCACAGGAAGGGCGATTCGACAACGTGTGTGCCGTCCCTCGGATGGGTGTTAAACTGGCGTCCCATCTGCCAGCATTCGTTTGTGGACGTTAAAGATCCCATGGTGTTCTTCACGAAGAGTATGCGAGCTGTCACTGGCACCATGGACAAATTCCAAATTCCTACCCTAACCACCAGAGGGCGTATTGCATCCGTGGCACAGCCGCACCCTCAGCCAATGATGCTACCCCGCAGCATTGTGCTGCATACGAATGAACGAACCTTAGGGCTGTCTAGCCTGGATTCGAATCTGAGACACAGCTACAAACTGTCATCCCCGTGCATCAACATGTGTGCCGCCCATCGGAAGGGAAGGATGTTTCAAGACTCATTTACCAGTACTGCTTGGTGGTGGGTGTCGAAGCCTCTTTCATGAAGAGGAGATGAGCTATTGCCGGCATCGTGAACCTATTACAAATTTCTGCACAAGACACCTTCAGATGAATGTCAGGTGTGGCTAACTGTTTTGTGAAAGACTTGGGCCGTAAACCTTCCCCAGCCGACCTCCCAATGTCAAAATAATTGGAGCCATTAACGTAGTAGCAGTAGTAGTTGTAGTACTAGTAGTGCTATAAGAAGATGATGAAGTAGTAGTTTATTCATTAATATAAGGCTTGCATGTTGAAAAATCTACTTTGTGTGGGGATGGGGATGTGTATGATCAATGATACAGTTAGTGACTAATTACCTCCACCACCGAAGGTGAAGGAGGTTATGTTTTCACCCCTTTCTGTCTGTTTGTCTGTCTGTTTGTCTGTTTGTGTACAGGATATCTCAAAAAGTTGTGGACGGATTCGGATGTAACTTGGTGGACATGTTGGGTGTGTCGCAAGGACGAATCAATTTGATTTTGGTGAAGATCCGAGAATTATTTAATTTTTAAAGTGATTCTTCACCATTGAGAGATCGGGCCCAAAACGATATAGTACTGAATAGCATGATGTTTCAAAAATATATTGGGACCGATATGTTCTCGTGGATCAGGCATTACGTGGTAGAGGTATGCGCTCTACCGAGTGCCCTTCTAGTTGAGATATATTTTTGGGTGATTTGTGAAAATCAAATACCCAAACAAACCTATGTTTACAAACTTAAAAAACATATATTTTTAAGCATTCTGTGGTTGCAAATGACTTCACTGTAAATAATCGAGTGATCACTTTGGGTGTTCATGATGCAGGAGTGAAGCCTTTCCAATGTAAAACCTGCCAACGCAAGTTCGCCCGCTCAGACCATCTGAAGACTCACACGAGGACACATACAGGTAAACCAAGTGCGTACTATTTTATTACCTTTTTGTTCCGCCAACCCCCCTCCTTCATACTTACACACCTTCAGCACGAGATTAACACTGAACTTGTGCAAAACTCATCAAATGTACCACAAATATACACTCCAGTCAATACCACAAGTACATTTTGAAGGAGTTCTGTGGAAAGTATAATTTTTTTTATTTTTTTTGAGATCTCTCATCATCGGCGCTGGAATACTTGAGAAAAGTCTCAAGTCGGATACTTTTACTGGCAAGGTTCAGAAAAATGTCCATGGAGCTTAAAACGTTGCCCCAGATCCCCCCCTGCCCCCCTCCCCCATCTCACCCGACCTCCACAGGCGAAAAACCATTTTGCTGTCGCTACCCGACCTGCGAGAAGAAATTTGCGCGTTCGGACGAACTGGTTCGCCATCACAACATGCACCAGCGGAACCTCACAAAAATGCACTACCCCATGTGACACCGCAGCAATAGCTCAAACTGTTAGCCAGTCAGGTCTGCAGGACACGTCAAAAGACCAAAGTTTTCCATTTGGAACCCATCCTCTCGTGTTAGCTGTATTTCTCTCCACGCTCATTGACCTGTCATTATTTGAGGTGTCGACAGCGTTCTCCAATAACTGAAGTTGTGAATTAGATATTTATTTCGTTTTACCTTTCTAGATAACTAAACAAAGCAAACATTGTATATTTCCTCACCTTTTCACATGAAATCGTTACTTGCATGACCTAAGCTGAGCTTAACTCATCCTGAGCCAATAATGATCGACTGTTTCACAGTATGTCCGCTTTGAGCCACAGAACCGAACCTTCTACGTCTTGTTTTTTTCTTTTTTTTCTCTATCTTGTGTTCCTACTAAAAACTTTGATTACATATTGGGACAATATAAATGAAATATTTGATATTTGCACTAGGTATGACTCCTAAAATTGATTAGATTACTCAAGTTGCATGAGATTCCTTTGATTGGAGATGCTGGGGGAAGGTGGTGACGTGAATACTGTATATAGACATGTTATCCTTTCATAGAAGTATTATAAATGCTGCACTGGTTCTGTGGCTAAGTTGACGCTCCATCCGGCTGGTCCAACATGAAGTGAGTCTGGAAGGAAGTTCAGCGTACAAGACGAAGAAACTACTGTATTTCAGCGTTGAGCTTCACCCCTTCAAATCATGTATGTGTTTTATACCGTGCTGTTGCTTTGTAAGGTGTATTCCGACTCGTGGAACGCATGACGCCATTCTATTTGAATGTTTTGCAGTCTGCCATATACCATATGTTATTACCTTTAAATAAAGGATAAAAAGAATAAAACTTTCCGATCATTTTTGGCCCAACATTTATGATCCAGCTCGATGTGCCCCAAAAACAAGTACGAGGGTTCATCCGTAGGCCCAGCATTATGGGTTGGGAGGATAGCCCAGAGGTATGTGCTCTCGCCTCTGAGTTGACCAGCCTGGGTTCGAATCTCTACCCAGCTTTAAACTGTCACCCTGGTACTTCGCAGATGGGGTGAAGCATCATTGTGTGTGCTGCCCCTTGGATGGATGTTAAACAGTGTTCTGTCTGCCAGCATTAGATGGTGGAGCTGGATAAATATCCAACGGCGTCCTTAATGAAGAGTTGGTGAGTTATTGCTGGTACCCTGGTTAAATTCCAAATTCCTGTTACCTTCAGTCGAGTGTCGGGCCTGGCCAGTCGGTTCGTGAAAGACTTTGAACCAAAGCGTTCCCTCGCTGACGCTGCAAGAAGGGGGGAATAATTGGTTCCATTAAAGAAATAGTAGTATATCCATAGTCCCAATGCTGAGGTGTTGTAATATCATAAAACAACAAAGGTAATGGTTCAATTAAGCTAGTTAAATGTGTGGGGTTCCCCAAGCATATTTTTGTGCCATTTGTCTTTAAATGAGAATCAGTCCATAAAGGTATATATTTTTCGACTGGCTCTGTGATGACTAAAATATCTGTAAAACCAATAAACTGAATCACTGCACACGTTTATCTTTCTCACTTGTACACACCTGGGTGAAGCAAAGCATATAAAAAAATTTTTAATTACAGAGGTCGAACTGCATGAATAATTGAACAGAGGATGGGACTGGCAGAGGATGGAGGAGAGCAGGCAGATGTGAGACAGAGATACTATAGAGTTCATGAAACATCTCACCCCACACAGTCTTGAGATAAATCTATCTATACTAATAAAAGGCAGTGTGTGTGTGTGTGTGTGTGTGTGTGTGTGTGTGTGTGTGTGTGTGTGTGTGTGTGTGTGTGTGTGTGTGTGTGTGTGTGTGTGTGTGTGTGTGTGTGTGTGTGTGTGTGTGTGTGTGTGTGCACGCGCTCGCGTGCACAGTACAGGGACAGCAGGCTAGATTAGTTGGTCCAGCAGGTCAGCCAGGACAGCACTGCTGATTGGTGACCTGACCATCCCAAATTATTCAAGATGGTACTAGCTTTGCCAGGTGGGCAGCGGTTTAGCAGATCTCTCTTCTCTCTTGAGGATCATGACCGAGTTCAGGACAGCTTCCAACTGCAGTTCGTTTGTAGTGATATTCCCAGGGATGGTTTTTAATAGATCTGTGAGGTTCTTCTTCATCATAATTCCCATGAGATTCTTCGTTATCACTGGTACAACTTTGGCATTCTTCAGCTTCCAGGATCTTTTCACTTCTTGCTCGAGGTCTTGGTATTTGGTCATTTTCTTGATTTCTGCATCGTTTGTCCAAACTCACTGGGATTGACACCTCAATTAGCAATGCCTTCTCTTTTTTTTTGCACCTCAGTATGATATCTGGTCGCCGTGCTCTGTTTTCGATGTTCACGCCTGATGGGATCATAAGGTCGTACTTGAGCGGTACTTCAATGTTTTCAGTGATTCCTTTTGATTCATTTTCCCACAAATTTTCCGGAACTGGAATATCAAAGTTTTTGCAGATGTGCCAGCAGATTACTTCACAAACTCTGTTGTGTCGTTGTGTGTACAGCTGTTCTGACACGTTATTATTATTATTATTATTTTTAAATCTTTTTTTGTGTTTGGTCATGAAGCATCACATATCATTATTTTTGCGAACCCCACCTCCACCCCTCACCTGTCATTTTTTTCTCTCCACTCCTCCACCCTTTTCTCTCACTCTGTCCTCTCCTCACTCCCCCCTCCTCATAAAATGCAGCACTCTCCTCCCACACCACTGTCGCTCTCTCACTGTCTCTGCCTGCCTGTCTGTCTCTCTCTCTCTCTCTCTCTCTCTCTCTCTCTCTCTCTCTCTCTCTCTCTCTCTCTCTCTCTCTCTCTCTCTCTCTCTCTCTCTCTCTCTCTCTCTCTCTCTCTCTCTCTCTCTCTCTCTCTCTCACATACACACACGCACCCCTCCTTCCCACAGTAAATAGCAATGTTTGGTGAGGTGTCGCTCTTTCTCTCCCCCCCCCACACTTTGTTGACTCGTCAGCTTAAGCGATGGAGTGTATCTGCGAGAATGGATTTCAGACATAATTTCGTTTCCATCTCCACTGTTATTCTCTGCAGAATCATTTTGATGAGACGGTATGAATCGTAATTAACGCTCCAATGCATGTCTGCCTTCCCTTCCCCTCACGCTGTCTTCCTTTCCCCTACCTCTCCTTGCTCCCCCTCCTTGTTCTCTCCTTTCCCCTCCACCTCTTCACTCTCATCCCTCTATCTCCCCTGTGCTGTATCATGTGATTGGGTTTTCGTGTATCATGACTCGCTCGCTAGGGGTGGCGTTGATGTACATCCGGTCAGGCAATAAAGCGGAGTCACTGCTATGCTCTCGCCCTCCATGTTCCGCTGCGCCTCGGACACCACATTTGGCTGACGAGGATGGTTGATTGACGAGTCACGGTGCATGGACAGGTGCCCGTTTTCGTCGGAGACGACTTCGAATTGTTTTCAGAACAGTTGGGGTGCTATTTCCACGCAAATGATGTGGTCGCCGAGAGCAAACAGAAGTCGATCTTGCTCGCCTCGCTATCGGCGGAACATTATCGACTACTGAGTGATTTGGTGGCGCCGGACAAGCCCAGTGATGACGGGCTGTCGTTTCAGGACATTGTGCAGAAGATGAAAGCACACATGGCGCCGGAGAAGTCATCACAGCTGGCTCGATACCAGTTCGATCGCCTCGCGAAAGGTACAGGGGAGTGCGTCGCTGATTCCGTGCAAGTTCACGGCAGAGGAGCGTCCAGCTCGGCTCAGAGATCGTTTTATTTACGGTTTGCGAGATGCGAAAATAGTTTCGGCGGTTCTACGGCTGAAGGGTGAAGCCATTACATTTACCTCAGCGGTCGACACTGCTACAGCTGTCGAGCAGACTCTCGGAGATGTTCGGGCCATCACCGGCCGCGGCATGCCGGATGGCCCGGGGGCCCACGCGGTGTCGTGAGCGCCCCGGGACGCACGCACGACCTTCGGTGCGGGTCGGGGTCAGACGTCGCCGCGCGGCCGCACGAGCGGCGAGGTAACCCCGCGGACGTGTTTGGGATGCGGAGGTCGACACCTGCGCCGTGTGTGCCCGTTTAAAAGCACCGTGTGTTTACGTTGTCGCAAGGTGGGTCATCTGAAGCGTGTGTGCCGAGGGGCGTTGGCCACCGTTAAGGTCATGGACGGCGATGTGCGAGGCGACCTGGGGCGAATGCGGCGGCCGTTGATGGGCCTTTTTTCAATGGGTCCTGCGGCGGCGCGCCCGATGACGGTGGAAGTCGAAGTGAACAACACGCCGATCACGTTTCAGGTTGAGACGGGAGCGGTGGTGTCGATCATCGGCGAGCAGACCACGCGTAGACTCAATGACCTGAAGCTTATCAGGTCCGACCTCACACTGTTCACGTACACCCAAGAGAAGATAACGCCAGTCGGGATGGCAGACGTGTCTGTGCGGTACCAAGGCCAGGTCGCCGCGCTTCCGTTGTACGTCGTGCGGGGGAGGGGTCCGTCTCTCCTTGGCCGAGACTGGCTGACCCGCATCAGGCTAGACTGGGCCGCCGTTCACCTTGTGCAACCCGTGCCGAGCCGGTGGGAGGATCAGTTGGAGAAGATTCTTCAAAGACATCAAGCTTTGTTTTGCGACGACCTTGGGAAACTCAAGGGCGTGGAGGCAAAGCTCTTCCTGAAGGAGGGGGTGGTTCCTCATTTGTGTAATCCACTACCGGTGCTGTATGCTCTGCGGGACAAGGTCAAGGGTGAATTGGATAGGCTGGAGGCCTGTGGAGTGATCGAACGGGTGTCGTAATCAGATTGGGCCACCCCGGTCGTCACGGTGCTGAAACGGAATGGAGACGTCCGATTGTGTGGGGACTTCAAGTCCACGGTTAACCCGGGGCTCAGCGTGGAGAAATATCCACTGCCCTCAATCGATGAGATATATGCACAATTGGCAGGGAGTCAATACTTCACGAAGCTTGATCTGCGTGATGCATATTTTCACCTGCCGATGGATCCCTGGAGTCGCGACCTTTTGACAATCAACACGTGTCAAGGGCTCTATTGATATACCCGACTC
Organism: Eptatretus burgeri; assembly: GCF_056783735.1. Taxonomy (NCBI): domain Eukaryota; kingdom Metazoa; phylum Chordata; class Myxini; order Myxiniformes; family Myxinidae; genus Eptatretus; species Eptatretus burgeri. The sequence continues at coordinate 14,417,234 of NC_140966.1, forward strand.
TGTTTTGGGATTGCTTCGGCCCCCGCCTTGTGGCAGAAAGCCATGGATCAGGTTTGCATTGGCCTGCCCACTCAAACCTACCTGGACAATGTGCTCATTGCGGGGAAAACGGCGGACGAGCATCTTGCGAACATTGCCTAAGTGCTGACGAAGCTAGAAGCGTGCGTCCTGCGCTTAAACAGAGACAAGTGCGCGTTCTTCAAGCAGCGCTTGGAATACCTCAGGCACATCATCACGCCGGAGGGGCTGTTGAAAGGCCCTCGGAAGGTGGAGGCGATTCAGCACATGCCACCGTCTCGCGACAAGACGCAGCTGTGCTCGTTCATTGGTATGGCCCAGTATTACCAAAGGTTCGTGCGTGGGCTTAGCTCACAGCTTGCGCCGTTAACGCGGTTGCTCAGGAAGGACGAGCGCTGGACCTGGGGGCCTGCACACCAGGCGGCGTTCGACCGCGTCAAGCGGCTGCTCACAGAGGATACGGTCCCCGTGCACTACGAGCCTGCGTGTCTGCTCTTATTGGCATGCGACAGCTCTGCATATGGCATCGGGGCAGTGCTCTCCCACAGGATGGATGATGGTTCTGAGCGGCCTGTTTGTTTTGCATCCTGGACCCTGTCCGCAGCAGAGCGGGAATATGCCCAGATCGAGCGCGAGGCTCTCAGCCTCGTCTGGGGTGTGCGGAGGTTTCATCAATACCTGCTGGGGCGGCATTTCACTTTGCAGACGGATCACAAACCACTTCAATTCATCCTGAGACCCGAACGCGGGGTACCGGTGGTAGCGGCCACGCGGATACAGCGGTGGTGTCTGTTTCTTGCTGCTTACGATTACGATATTCAGTTCCGGAGCACCGAAAAGCATGCTAACTGTGATGGGCTCTCGCGCTTGCCTTGCGCGGAGGGTCCAGCTGCGTCTGAGTCGGCCGACCGGGTCGATGTGTTCACGCTGGGCCAGGTCCAAAGCGGGCCGATCACGGCCAAACAGGTCGTGGTGGAATCGGCTCATGATCCAGTGCTCGCCTGTGTCGTCCAGGGGATTTCTACGGGGAATTGGAGCGATCTACCTTCAACGCCGGCATTTCAGCCTTTCGCGTCGCGCGCATCGGAGCTGTCGTTGGTCCAACGGTGCGTTATGTGGGGAATGAGAGCGGTGATTCCGCCGAAGTTCAGGCAGCGTGTTTGGAAGAACTGCATGTCGGTCACCTTGGCGTCGTGAAGACCAAGAGTCTTTCTCGTAGCCGTTGTGGTGGCCGGGGTTGGACAAAGACATTGAGCAGTTGGTTAAGCGTTGCACCACGTGCCAAACAGATGCTGATAACCCGCGTCGAGCTTCAGGACTATGGCCGACCCCAGGCAGGGCCTGTCAGAGGGTCCATGTAGATTTTGCGGGGCTGGTTAATGGCAAAATGTTTTTGATTGTGATCAATGCATTCTCTAAATGGCCGGAGGTTGTTGTGATGCAGCATCCATCAGCAAACATAACAGTAGAAAAACTGCGGACGATCTTTGCTAATAAAGGATTACCCGAGGTTCTGGTCTCTGATAACGGTCCGCAGTTCATCGCAGGTGTATTTGATGAGTTTATGCGTCAAAATGGTATTCGACATCTACGGTCCGCACCGTATCATCCTGAGACGAATGGGCAGGCTGAGTCGTTTGTTAAGATGTTGAAACGGGCTTTGCACAGGGGGGTGTTGCACCTGTGCAGACGGTGGTCGATGTCTTTTTGTTCCATTACAGGAACGCGATTCATCCTGTCACGGGTGATTCTCCTGCCATTTGTCTCTATGGACGGGCATTGCGGTCCAGACTGGATTTGCTACTTCTGGAGGGTCGGGGAGTGGGGTGGTGTCGCGTCCGACGCTGCTGCGCGGTTTTGATGTGGGACCAGACCCGTCGCTGGGGGGGGGGGTATTTGGGTGCAATGCTCTCCCATGGTGCATCTGGTGCCCCCCCCACTTGTACGCCACCCATTTATGCCCTGTTGCACCCTGTGAACAACTTAGTGTTTAAGGACGAGCGCCCACTGTGAACTTGCTGTTTAAGAGTTCACCTGTGTGAACTAAAACCCTTATTCCAGATGTTCAAAGTGGTGACTAACAAGGCCTTCTTGGATAAACTGTTCTATAATAATATCCTTCTTTGAATAACAGTCAAGAGATAAGTGTGCGCTTCCCAGCGCATCTCCAAAAGCAATTGGCAAGACAATACAGTCCAAGCCCACAAGATAAAAGATAATAACGCAAGCACCAACGCCAGCAGCCAAGACCTCGTGTCGAATGTCGATGTTGTGGGTGGTTAAATATACTAGTACGTGCTCGTAAAAAAAAAAATAATAATAAATAAATAAACCACACAGGCCGTTTCTTCCCTCTCGCGTGCCCGTACGTGTGTGACCCGGAAGTTCGAATATTATTCGCAGAAACGATTATTCGCAATTTATTTTTAATACCCAATTATTCAATTAGCGCCAACGTATTTTACCTTTTCGCAATGTCGTGGCAAGGAAAAACAAAAAGAGAAGAAAAGAGAGAGAAAAAAAATTTACTTCCTGGTTCAGAGCATACCAGCACTCTGATGTTCCCGAAATTTATACACCGTCTAATATGAAAACGATCATAACTTGGGCCATTCCGTTTATCTATAAATGCGCATAAGAAATCGAGAAATTATTAGAATACACGAAGTCATCACTCTCCGGAAGCCCGTACGTTGTAACCTGTAATGGGGAACGTGGCTGTGCTTCCCTTCCCCATCGGCCACGCCTACGCAACAACGTGTCTTGTGTGATGAATTAAAGGATGTGACGCGTGATCACGTGTCGTGCGGCTCGCACACGAGACAGATAAAACCGTGATGCTGCGCGGTCGGTGGGATTGTCCCTGGGACATTGTCATTTACGGCGATGGTTCACTTGGTGCTCGTTGAATGGTGAGAATTGAGAGTATACCGGACTCCGTGCTTATGCTGGCTAATTGCTGATTTATTTTGCGGTGATCGACTGCATGTGTATTCCTTTATGTGTCTGTAGAATCGGCTTCAATCAAGTGAAATAAAGCCTTATACTCCGAAGGTTTTTCCCTCGCATTCACTTCATCTTGTCATTGGTTGGTAAATAAATGGCCATAACTTGGGAACCACTTGTCCGATTAATATCAAACCTTAAAAAGGCACATCCTCAGGTCCCCAGCAATATACCTGGCAAGTTTCAATTAGATCGGACCAGAGGTTGTCGAGAAACAGCGGTCACTCACACACACACACACACACACACACACACACGCACACGCACACACACACACACACACACACACACACACACACACACACACACACACACACACACACACACACACACACACACACACACACACACACACACACACACACACTGCTGGAATTATATACATATATATATATATACATATATATATATATACATATATATATATATATATATATATATATATATATATATGTATATATATATATATATATATGGTGGATCATTTAGTTTTAAGGAATAGCCAATCAGTGTATTCGATATGGAGGTCCTATTGAGCAGGTTACCTGATTGGTTGTAAGTTAGGTATAAATGTAATATAGTCATAATATGATTCAGGAAAAGACATAAATTTACATAATTAAAGATGAAGTGCACGTGCATCACGTGACCTTCACAACCAGTCAACCCTCCATCTTACAAAAGTAATTTTATAATAAAAATTCAAAGTATGTGTGTTTGCAATCGTGCTTACATTTGAAATGATGCAGATAAAACCTGTTTTTGATGGATGGATCATTTAATAAATAAAACCGTCAACCATAAAATCTCGTGAGTCATGAGATGAGTGACGTGAGTCACGAGGGACGAATCACAGAGCACGAGCTCGCAGCAGGAGAAAAGGACATGGATGATGGGATATACGAAAATGGGCCAGAAAAGGAAAAAAATGCAAGGGATGAAAATAAAGATGATGATGAAAGACATGTTATGGGAGGAGTTGGAGGAGGAGGAGGAAAAGACGATCATGTCGATGAAATACCGACAGAAGCTGGCCAACCTGGCCAAGTCAGCAACGTTAGCCCTGCGGCTAGAGCCCCAGTGCAGGCAGCCGAGTTGCCACGCTCGGCGGTGGCCTCGGGGTCGGGTGTGACTGTCAAGCTGCTTCCCGATGATCTTGGAAGTGAGAGACCGAATCAAGTTGTTCTACAGCGGTACCCTGGCCATCTGTTGCAGAACAAGAGTCGCTCGTTTGTGTCCTCGTGGTACCAGACTAATGAATGGCTGGAATACAGTGTGCAGACAGATGCAGCATTCTGCTATCCATGTAGGAAGTTTAACACTGCACGCAGCCCAGTGGACTACTTTCACAGTGCGAGGCTACCGGAATTGGAAACATGCCGTTGAGAAAGGCAGGGTATTTTACAAACACGCAACTTCAAAGGAACATTTAACTTGTGTTTTGAGGTGGAAGGAGAATGAGAGGCGCATCGATTGTGGTAAGGAGATTTCCACACTCCTCAATGCTGACCGGCTAAATAGAAACCGGTACTATGTGTCCGCTTTTATAGATGTGGGATTTCTCACCGAAAATCAGATACCTTTTAGAGGGAGCCTTGATAATTTTGAGGATATGTCAGACGGGCACAGTGGGCACTTTCTCTCGCTTTTAAACTACACACAAAAAAGGCACCGAGCTAGGCGAAATAATAAAGCATTTCCCACGAAACGCAAGCTATACTAGTCCGGAAATGCAGAATGAACTGATCTGCACACTGAGTAATGTTGTGACGGATGCCATCATGGAAGAAGTCGGCACATCGTGGTTTACCATCAAGGTGGATGGGACGAGGGACCCCACTGAATGTGAGAACATATCAATCATCATTCGCTTTGTATCGGCATCAAATGAAGCAACAGAGCGTCTACTCACAATAGCTACATCCGACACTGGAGATGCAAAAACATTGACAGACCTAATAATTGCAGAGCTGACAAAAACAGGACTTGACACGTCAAAAATATTAAGTCAGGTGTACGACGGGGCTTCAGTACTGGCTGGGAAGCACGGTGGGATGCAAAAGTTGTTGCAAGAGATATTGGAAAGAGAGATCCCCTCTGTGCACTGCTTAAATCACCAATTCCATCTGGTAGTTGTCCACGCACTGGCAGCAGAGAAAGCTGTCACTGATTTCCTCGAGGTTTGTTGTTGCCTGTACAAATTATTCAGAAAGCCCACTGTTGCTGCACAGTATAAAGGTGAGCGGTTAAAACGACTTCTTGATCAAAGTTGGACGGGACATTTAGCCACCGTGTCTGTGATCATAGGATCTTTAAAGGATATCACATCCTTACTGTCGGAGATTGATGCAGAGCGCGCCTACGGTGCAGAGATGAGGATGGAGGCTATTGGGATTTTGCGGGAAGTCTCTGGGCCTGCCTTTATGTTCATTGCTATCTTTGTACAAAAACTGCTGATGTTGTTAGATGGCCCTAACAGACTCTTGCAGGGAGAGGACATGGACTTGCTAATGGGGTTGGAACTGGTGGCGAGTGCTGCAGAGTGCGTGAAGAAACTCCGCTCTGAGGATGAGTTCTCTGATCTGTGCAACAAGGCCAACGATGCTCACACTTCTACACCTGCACCACCAAAACGGAGACGCACAATGCATAAGAACTTGGAACAGTTTGTAGTTTTGGAGACTACAGGACAAAAACAGCGACAATGACAAGATGGAACTGCAGAGGGTTTTTTACAGCGCAATTGACACTGTGCTTGGCGAGATCGCTCAGCACTTCAGTGAGCGCAACACACAACTCGCCCGTTCACTCGCTGCCTTGAATCCTGAAAATGGCACGTTTTTGGATCCCCACTTGCTCCAGCACATCATGACATTAACAAAGTCAACCATCAGTGAAACAGAGTGTGTGGTTGCAAAGCAGTTTATTTCTTCACGGACAGAAAAGCAGCCAAACGAGAGATGGACAACACAAAAACTCCTCTCAACATACCACAAAACGCTGGAAGCCATGCCAAGTGTAGTGACTGCTATGAGACTTGGACTACCATTTGGTGCGTCCACTGCCATGTGTGAAAACTCATTCTCAACATTGAGGAATGTCTTCACTGACCATCGACGGTCCATGCGCCATGCACTCAAGGCACAACTGGTACGGCTGGCCTTCGAGAGAGACCTCACACGTAAATGCCTGAATGAATGGAAGGAGAAGGTCCTCACAAGATTCTACACCGAGACACGTCGCCTGCAGCTCTTCTGACAGCGAGTACAGTGGTATAAAAACTATACGAGCAGTTCAGATTGTGTGTGTGACTGCTGGTGATGCGTGTGTGGTTGTGGTTGCAGTGTGGTTGTCAGCACCCGCCGTGGTCGGCTGCTTTGTACTTCTGATGTTTAAGTTAAATGTTGTGTTTGGTGCTTTGCATATCCCATATCTAGTGCTTTGTGCATAACCTTACCTCTGTGTAATTGACTGCTTTAAATGCGGACCTTGTGGTATCTTCAGGCTGGTCGTATTTGCTGTTGATAGTTTAATGTGGTGATCGCAGGTCATAGCCCACTGTATCTTATTTCAAAGTGCACTGATTGTGCTGCCAACCTCCCCCGTTTAGTCATTGTATCTCTGGTATATTAATTTTTTAATGCCAATTCTTGACAACACCTTGTATAAGTGCACCTGAATTGGTGCCAATTGTCTAATCATTGAATATCTGCATTGTGAATGCACCAGTTTGTTACGGTTCTCCTGCATTCGAATAATTTTAGGCCAAAAACATCGGAACATATTGTTGTGGTTACCAAATTCGCAAACCACCATTCAGGTCCCTTAGGTGAGATATCTCGGTAAGTACATGTGTAGTTAGGCCCAAACCCGTTGTCTAGTGGGAATGCATGTCATTTGTGCGTGCTGCGACTCTTCAGGATAGCCGTTTTTCTTTTACTATCTTTATTTTGGACCAACCGCCATTGTTACCACCACCAGTCACAACATCAACCACCAACCACAACGCCACTTCACCACAACCGCCACGACCTTCACGTCACACCTCGCAACCGTCGCATCGCCACCGTTCTTGCGCCGCTTGTGGGTGCCGGTGTTGGACTCGTGCAGGGCGCGCGCCGAACAGCGTGTACAAAATCACGGATTTTGTGCTTCAAAAACGGATCAAAAACGACACACGCCCACTTTTTGCCGTCCAATCGGTGAGCGAGGGGCGATTTGGCCCCGCCTCCAGGGCGTTGGAGGGCGATCGATATATGCAAATTTATGGATCAAAAAGCATTCACGCCCACTTTTTCTCGGGCCAATGGGGAGCGAGGTGAAAGGTCGAAGGGAGGGGGTCAAAGATGAGAGGGCGAAGCCACGGGGCTGATAAAAAGCGACCATGTTCGTCAGTCCAGTGAGAGTAGGAGAGTCGAGAGGGAACAGAGAGTCAAGACTTCGCGGGCGGTGGAGTTGGCAAGAAGGAGCTGGTCGTCGTGTGCGTTGGAGTCGGAACGGAGGGGACGGAGCTGTGGAGAGGCGGCGAGGGCAGACGAGGGGGTGCTCGCGTCGTGCAGGGAGCTGCACCCCAGGGAGGCCGACAGCGTGACCTGGCCGAGGTGGAGACGCTCGTCGCGGGGCAATAAAAATCCTCTATACCCCGAGCATCAGCAACCCCCTCCTGTTTCCCCCCGCGCTGAGATAGTGCGACCAAGTGGGCCCCTTTCCCACCCCCTACCAGACATTGCCCGCGAGGCCCGCGGAGTTGAGGCACCATCGCCGCTCCGCGTCTCATCACCAGACGGGTAGGCCCGACCCGGTCTCGGCCTCAGGCCCGCCTCATCCTTGAGGGTATTCTTTTCCTTGGTTTTGGGTATGTGTTGTCGGCGCCGTCTGTGAAGTAGAATTGTATAAGTGTTGCCGTGTGCTCGGTAGTCGGTATTAGCTCTGCATTGTGTCTTCGCTTTTACATTTGCTTTTTGTGTAAATTGCATTGTGTTTTTCTTTTCTGTGTGCATTTGGTGGAATTGTATATGTGTGCTTCCCGTGTGCCGCGAATAAATGTGCTTTGTGTTGAACTGTTTCCCGCTTCGCTTCGTCATTTCCTTCATTGAATCCTCATCTTGCTTCACGTAAAGGGTTGGTAGTGGGCTGAATACGCCCGATAATTAATCGAACCGTCGAGGTCGACGATAACACCGCTCGGTTATCCCGATAGTACGGAACGGGTCGCTTAAGTGGCCCGTGTCCGAAGTCGACCTGCGGCGAGGTGCGATCGCCCGGTCTACCCTCCGTGTGGGTACTTAGGTAGGTCGAATTTGGCGAACAACCCTATCCCACACGGGGGCTGATTGGCTCGATCGCGGTGAGACCGAAAGGTCCACCCGTGACTGGTTCCCGGCGTTAGTCCGAGAGGGTCACGACTGGATTGTCCGTCCGGTGGGCGACGTGCCGCGATTCGAGTTACGTGGCCGTCAGCACGCCGGCGGGCGCGAATCCGCAACACTGGTGTCAGGAGTGGGATACAAATTCATCGCCCTCCTCGCGGCACTGGTATCGGAGAACAGGAAAACGGGCTCTCCTGTCTCCGGCTAAATTCACGGGAATCGGTCCAGGGGTGAGAGAAGCGACCCCCGATTCCCTCCAAATTACGAGCGAGCGAAATTAACCCTTTAAGAGAAGCAAGATGGCGTCTCAAGGCGAGCGGGAGCCGGGGGTATTAGAAATGGATGTAGAATGTGTAGAATCCATGGTCCAGGATGGAATCCCCGAGCAGGAAATGTTGATTGTGCAGGAACACGGACTCGCCCAACTGAACCCAGAGCCCGGAATAGGTGCGGCAGCGGCCGCGGTGTATGACACCTCCCCCCCCCTCTCCACCAAAACCCTTCCCCAACCCCTGCCGAAACGGCTCACCCAAGCGCACCCGACATGGCCCAGCTATTCGCCATGCTGGCGGCAATGACAGCGAGGATGGATGCGAATACACAACAAATAATCGAAAAGATGGATGCAAACACAACTGAATTTATAAACGAAATGAAAGGCATGAACAAGCAAATGAAGGAAGAAACGAAAAAGCTGCGGGGTGAGACGCAGAACATGGGCCGATGCCTGCAGGCGGGCATGAAGGCCGTGACAAAGGAAATAATAATAGTTGAGACAAGGGAGGTAAAGGGTGAAGAGGTGACCGAGTTGGCAGAGACACGGGAGACAGAAAAAATAGAGGAGAGACTGCACGATGCAGACGGGGTAAGTGACGCACACACACACACGGAGGTAGTGGAGGATAATGGGGGTGAGCTGGCGGACCGTGTAGGGACCCAGTGCGAGCACCTGGATGGCCTCCTCCAGGAACGAGGGGAGGGAGTATGCCCCCTTGAGGCGAGTCACGACCAGGTGAGTTCGGTCGTGCTTTGCGAGGTTGAGGGGACGAGTGCTGTGAACGGGTGCACGGAAAGCTTGGGGGGTATAGAGGCCCCGGAGACCCTTGTGGGGACACGAATCCCCAGTGTGGTTGTCCCTGTGTGTGTGGTGCAAGGTGTGAGTGCGGAACCGTGTGTGGAAGCGACCCCGTGTGTGAGTGGTGTGGTGGCGATGGTGCCGGAGTGCGTGCTTCCCAGCACGCCGTGTGTGGATGAGGAACCGTGTGTGGAAGAGGCCGTGTGTGTGGATGAAACGGCCAGTGTGAGTAAGGCACCGCGGTTGAGTTCCCCCGCGTGTGTGAGTGAGGCACGGAGTGTGGATGAGGAACCGCGGGTGAGTGGCCCCGCGTGTGTGAGTAGTATGGTTTGTGTGAGTAGTGAGGCACGCGTGAGTGAACGGCCGTGTGCAAGGTCGCTGTGTGTAAGGGAGACCGTGTGTGTGAGAGAGCGGTATGTGAGGGAGATGTCGGTTGGCATGCGGGAGCACGCAGCCGCATCTCCCGGTGTGAATGTGATGGAGTGGACTGTGTGCGTCGTAACACGCAGGTGTGCGTGGGTGGAATGGAGGCGACGACGGCGACATGACAGGAAAGGAAGCCGAGTAGCGGCTGTAGTTGTTTCGAGGAACGTGCCGGGTTCACCCAGCAGTGAGCACGCGGTTCGTGCTGTGCAACGCACGAGGCCCCCACGTGCTCGCTTGCGAGAGTGAAGTCCCGGTCCGGAAACGCACGCGGTGGATTTGCCGATCCCGCGGACGGACAAAGTTTAGGCTGGTAAACGGATTTGGACCGGACGGGTTCTCCACGCGATCGTGTGTGTTAAGCTCCAACGGGCAAAGCACATGTGTTCGCGTGGGGAACCCCTCGAGACGTGGGGCTTGTGTTTTTTTTTTATGCGCACGGTGACGCCATGGCTGCACGTGGGGTTGGAATCCGGCAGGAGGGATATCCCGGCCGGATGGTACCGTCCAAGGAGGGACGAGGTACACGTGCAGCTGCATGACGTCAAGGGCAGGTGTAAAGTGCGCGAGCTCTGAGTTGCCGCGCAGGTGCTGCGCATGAAAAAAAAAAAAAAAAAAAAAAACAAGCCTCACTTTCGGGTGCAAAGGATTCCTGGGCAAGGGGTGGAAGACCCCCTTACCAGGGCACAGGAAGGAAACTAGTTAGGGGGAAGGGTTAGCTTAGTTAGACCGACTTCATGGGGCAGGGGTAAGTCCTCATGGAGTCCGTGGAATGGATTAGTTAGAGGGATTTAGGTGAGCTTTTGGTTGGGAAATAAAATGATTTATTTGAAGACAGTGACAGACTTGTGGATGTGTAGAGTTGACGTAGCTTAGCGACGTAGTGTTAAATGGAACGTGCTGTAGTTTAAGGGACGACGTGGGAGCACGAGTTAGTTAGGGGATGCAGATAGGAGGATGGCAGAGTTCAGTGGTGTGTGTGTTGAAGAGTTGGTGAGTTGTGAGGTGAGCGGGTCTGTGTGAGTGGAGCGAATGGGGAATGCATGGTGCGATGAGTGATTGGGGGGAGGAGTGACTCCCGCCCAAGGGACCCCCGGGGTCAGTGTAGAGTGAGTTAGCTGGGTTAGTCAAATTGAAAAATGGAGGTCGTTTTGTTGGTGGGAAAGTAGGCTCGAGACCCATTTGGAGGGGTGCAGGAGCCCTGTTGACGGGCTTGGGAGCGTGGCTGCGAAAGGTGAGTATCGCTGAGTGGGTACCCCGGGCACCAGGCTAGTCGGCCGCGGTAGGCCATGGGCCCATGGGGGGCCGGGATAGAGTAGTGGGCACGGGTGCGCCTGCTTGGTGCGGGGGCCCGGGGCGCCATTAGCCGCGTGGGCAGTGTTGTGGGCACGGGTGACCCTCGGAAAGGGGCCCGGGAGGCCGGCCTGCCACGTGTGCGTTTCAGGGGAGGTGCCATGGGGGGCACTCCCCGGTGTTAGGGAGCTGGTAGGCTCGGAGGCAGTGTAGTGCCCGGGGGTGCCATAGCGGGAGAATCGGCAGAGGGTCGTGCCTGCCAAAGGGAGCCACGTGTCCCAGCCAGGAGACCGTGTGAGGGCACGGAGAGAAAATTGGGGGGCGAGGCCCGAAATTGTGAGGACACCAACACAGGCGACGGGAATCTGGGTTGTTAGAACCAATAGTTTAAGCGAGAAGCGCTTGTTGAAAGCCCCGGGGTAGTTTAACAGTTAAATGGTTAGGGTAGATTAGGAGATGTACCCCTCCGCACCATCCATCCCCTCGCTGTCGTTGTGGGCCGCTGGACCCACTTTGGTTATAGATCGCCGAACTCTGGGGAGGCCATTCTGAGGCTTCGTTGGGCCTCGACACAGGACGTTAGCTCTCCCTTGTTCCCCTCCGGGAAAGGAACGTAGGGGTTGGGAGTAGGCTAGGTGACAGGATAGGGTAGCCGAACAAGGAGGATAAATGGGGTTAGGGGACGATTTATAGTGGGGGAGTAAAAATAAAAACAACAAAAAAATAAGTTGGGGCTAAATTGGGGTTTGACAAATTAAGGGAGTGGGTATGTACAGTGACAGGCAAAGGCGATAGGTTGGGAGGGAGACAGGTAGGTAGGTCCGAGCCCGCCTTCCAAGTGGCCAGCACCACCGCACTCCCTCCACCAACCTCCACTGAACGGCAAAGGCTGGCCAGCTTCATCTGCAGCTGCTGTGCTGCAAGGCCTGTGCCGGCTGGATCGTCTGCCGGCTGGCTGTTTTTCTGCAAGGCCTGTGCCGGCCAGTTCATCTTCTGGCTGTTTTTCTTCAAGGCCTGTGCCGGCCAGTTCATCTGCCGGCTGTGTTTGCCTGCAGCGGTCTTCTTCTGCGGGCTGTGTTTGCCTGCTGCCTTTGCCATGCCATGCCCACTGCCCAGGTTCACCAGCCCCGTTCAATTTTTGCTTTGCCCCCCCCCCTGTTCATTTCCATGTGCGCCAGGATCCGCAAGGCAACAGTTTGCAAGCTGCGAGAACTGCCCTGTTGGCAGCTACAACACGGGCCTGCAGTGGCGGCCCGTGCACCGTGTTTGTGTTCATCCATCCATTCGTTGTGCTCATTGCGTGTGCCACTTGAGCTGACACGGAGACTACGTTGTGCAGCCCATGCACCGTTGTGGTTCACTGCGTTCAGTTCAAAAGGGAAGGCCTTGGACTGCGTGTGAGCAGCCAGCCACGTTCCCTGTCACCTGCATTGTTTTGAGCCAGAGACTGCATGCGGGCAGCCTGGCTCCCTGCTAACTGCTTTCTTTTTGCAGAGTTCATTGATCCTGGGCCATGGTTTAGTGTAAAATTTGTAAGTTAAGGTTAAGATGTACTGTAAATATGAGTGCGCCCCCGGCATGTCTGTCTAGCGCCGGCAATTTTATTTAAGTCGTCCGTGTGAGTGAGTTTGTTTCGGTAGTTACGCAGCCCTCAGGTTATTTATTTTGGGGACACGAATACCATGAATGTCGCACTCAGGGATCCGTAGGTAAAATGTACTAGGGGAAAACTACACATGATGGCACACAAAAATTTGACGACTCGGGACGAGTCTGTAAAAAGGGGAGGGGGTAGTGTTGTGGTTACCAAATTCGCAAACCACCATTCAGGTCCCTTAGGTGAGATATCTCGGTAAGTACATGTGTAGTTAGGCCCAAACCCGTTGTCTAGTGGGAATGCATGTCATTTGTGCGTGCTGCGACTCTTCAGGATAGCCGTTTTTCTTTTACTATCTTTATTTTGGACCAACCGCCATTGTTACCACCACCAGTCACAACATCAACCACCAACCACAACGCCACTTCACCACAACCGCCACGACCTTCACGTCACACCTCGCAACCGTCGCATCGCCACCGTTCTTGCGCCGCTTGTGGGTGCCGGTGTTGGACTCGTGCAGGGCGCGCGCCGAACAGCGTGTACAAAATCACGGATTTTGTGCTTCAAAAACTGATCAAAAACGACACACGCCCACTTTTTGCCGTCCAATCGGTGAGCGAGGGGCGATTTGGCCCCGCCTCCAGGGCGTTGGAGGGCGATCGATATATGCAAATTTATGGATCAAAAAGCATTCACGCCCACTTTTTCTCGGGCCAATGGGGAGCGAGGTGAAAGGTCGAAGGGAGGGGGTCAAAGATGAGAGGGCGAAGCCACGGGGCTGATAAAAAGCGACCGTGTTCGTCAGTCCAGTGAGAGTAGGAGAGTCGAGAGGGAACAGAGAGTCAAGACTTCGCGGGCGGTGGAGTTGGCAAGAAGGAGCTGGTCGTCGTGTGCGTTGGAGTCGGAACGGAGGGGACGGAGCTGTGGAGAGGCGGCGAGGGCAGACGAGGCCCGCGGAGTTGAGGCACCATCGCCGCTCCGCGTCTCATCACCAGACGGGTAGGCCCGACCCGGTCTCGGCCTCAGGCCCGCCTCATCCTTGAGGGTATTCTTTTCCTTGGTTTTGGGTATGTGTTGTCGGCGCCGTCTGTGAAGTAGAATTGTATAAGTGTTGCCGTGTGCTCGGTAGTCGGTATTAGCTCTGCATTGTGTCTTCGCTTTTACATTTGCTTTTTGTGTAAATTGCATTGTGTTTTTCTTTTCTGTGTGCATTTGGTGGAATTGTATATGTGTGCTTCCCGTGTGCCGCGAATAAATGTGCTTTGTGTTGAACTGTTTCCCGCTTCGCTTCGTCATTTCCTTCATTGAATCCTCATCTTGCTTCACGTAAAGGGATGGTAGTGGGCTGAATACGCCCGATAATTAATCGAACCGTCGAGGTCGACGATAACACCGCTCGGTTATCCCGATAGTACGGAACGGGTCGCTTAAGTGGCCCGTGTCCGAAGTCGACCTGCGGCGAGGTGCGATCGCCCGGTCTACCCTCCGCGTGGGTACTTCGGTAGGTCGAATTTGGCGAACAACCCTATCCCACGCGGGGGCTGATTGGCTCGATCGCGGTGAGACCGAAAGGTCCACCCGTGACTGGTTCCCGGCGTTAGTCCGAGAGGGTCACGACTGGATTGTCCGTCCGGTGGGCGACGTGCCGCGATTCGAGTTACGTGGCCGTCAGCACGCCGGCGGGCGTGAATCCGCAACAATATTAAATCTCGCTGAGATCAATTTGGTTAGTATGCGACGGCAACCTCAGTATAGATGTGTCAATGCTGCATGAATGCAATAGTATTCCGGGTTATCAAAATATTAAATATAATAATTGTGCCCCCCCATCCAGTTCATATGCCCCCCTTAATACTGAGTCCTGGCTACGGGCCTGTGTGGGACAGCGGGTAATGGTGCGCGATTATTTCCATGGGTCCAAATGGGTGCCGGCTGTGGTCTCTGTGGTGCTGGGGCCGGCGAATTGCATGGTGCGGACTGATGGTGAGGAGGTGTGGAAGCGGCACGTGGACCAAATGCATGATCGCTGTTCAGCGTCACCCCTCCCCCCCCCCCGTGCAGAGCGATGTGGGACCCCCACCTGTGATGTCGCCGTGGCCAGACGTTGTATCACCAGGGCCAGACGTGTCGACGCCCGCGGGGTGTTCACCTGATTCAGTCCTGCTCAAGGACGACGAGCAAGCTTGTCGGCCGGGGGCGGTTGTTGTTGCGGATGGGGCAAGTCCGGCGAGGGTGTCACGTCGACCGAGCCGGGAGGCGTCTGAGCCTGGGCCGTCTGGCGTCACTGCCCGCCCGAGGCGGGTCAGGAGACGGCCGCGGTACTTGGAGGATTTTGACTGTGGATTGCTTTCGTTTGGTCATGTTATAATTGTCATTTCATCATTTGAATTGTCATTTTACGATGGGAGGAGTGTGCTGTATCACGTGATTGGGTTTTCGTGTATCATGACTCATCCGCTAGGGGTGGCAGTGATGTACATCCGGATGGGCAATAAAGCGGAGTCACTGCTACGCTCTCGCCCTCCATGTTCCGCTGCGCCTCGGACACCACATCCCCCACCCCTCTCTTCCTCTTCCACCCTCTTTTTCTCTCCTCCTTTATGAATGCCATCAGCAAAGCAACGGATGGTATTTGTTAGTATACTAATGAAAGGGTGTGTGTGTGCGTGTGTGTCAGTGTCTCCTCCATAACTTCAACTCCAAAACTATAAAACCGAGCAGCCTGAAACTTTGCAGGCACACTAATAAAACTCCAAGGAAGTGCAAGAGTGAAATTTGGGTGTTTCGTTTCAGTAAAACACTCCTTTTGAAGAAAATTTAGGGGGTTCTCGTTGCAAAAAAAAACAAAAACAAAATAAGCCTGACCAAGATGGCGGCGGCCTGCTCGCCGCCATCTTGGTCAGCCCTCTGGTTTCTGGAGTTTTCAGCCGCCATTTTGTTCGGCCTATTGAAGCATGCCTTGATTTGGAAACACGATCGACTTTCACGGACTAATTAAAGTATGTAATCGAAATATTATGTCGGATTTGAGAATCCGATCTGGTGAACAAAATAAGTGTCGAAATCTGGAGAGAAATGCGAAACTTTTCACAAATGAGCGATTTTTAAAACAAATTAATGTATTTATTGAAGTAAAGCATTAAACTTAACTTTTGCAACTGTTCGGATGATTATATTTGTGATGTACTGTATAGAAGATGCTTAGCAGGCAGACACGAGCGGGGGAACAGTCGAGCCGGGCTGTGTTGCACAAGCGCGAGCATGGGCGTACTTTGCCCGCGGCTCTCCTTTATTCCGTATTCAGCACACTCACGAGCCGGGCGACTACTGCATTCCTACAACGCCTCAGGCGGCGCGCACACCTTATATCCCTGGCAGACACGATGACCACCACGACCACTCCTCCCCTCATCATGCCCCGCCCTGCATGCCCGCAGGCTATACCACACTCCTCCCTCCTAAAAGTATGATTATTAAATGATCACCATCATAATAAGCATAAACAGCACGAAGGACTACGGTATAACAGTAGACAAGGCACAAAAAAAGAAAACAGCGAAGCAGCACATCACATCATATAATGCGTGGAAGCGAGCTACTGGAGAAGCACAGCAGCACTACACAGCGAAAACGCCCCCAGGCGGCTCATGCTTACATGGCCCTTGGCGAGGTCGCGGCGACCTCCCGAGCGAGCAAACCTCCCCCGGCACCATCAAACGCCTCCGGCCCACTCCCCCCAGGCAGACCCGACGTAGATAAACATTCCGAGGCCGGAAGCCCGCTGTCTGGAAGCCGTGGCGCCAGCGCCAGCCTCGATCGACCTTGGCTGGGGGCGCTGAACAGCGCCGCTGGCTGGACGCACTCCCTGCTCCAAAACAACCCACGCACCACAATCAGTTGAGACGCCAACGCCCGTCTAAACGGCCTTGAGCGAACACAGAGAGCTGCGCCCGCAACCAGAGGTGGGGGTAACGCCGACCAGCGCACCAGTCTTGGCTCCGAGTCGATCTCCGAGATCCACACGGCAGTTAGACGACAGCAATTCCATTTAAACCACACTTCAATCATAGGCTCGTTATAAATCACTACGAACATCATGTGAACCATTGCAAACTCATTTTTCCGTACAGCGCGCTCTTTTGATAAAATCCCAGCACATGACAAAGCAACTACCCATGGCCCGGGACAATGGAAGGCCAACCCAACCTTTTTATTCGCCACCACCGCTCCCAAAGCCACCACATCACATTGATCATAACACAAATCCCATTGATTGATCTCCACCAAACTCACTCTCACACGGGAACTGCTGGCATTTATCTCAACAACGTTAAACCGCATCACTCGAGCAATGAAAAACAAATATGCAATGAACAGCAACCCACAACCCACATCACGAGTCCGTCTCTTGGTTGTCGACTCGATGTTGTGACTCGCGACTTCCTTTAACGCCACGGGCTCACCACAACCTGTCGAAGCTGCTCGAACAACACCGCACCTCGCACCATGCACGCAGCCGACGCGCGAGAGCCCATCGCTATAGCTGGCACGGCCCCTGCTGCTCCCGAACCGCACACCGCCGTTGCAGGCAGCAACGAACGGCCGCTCCCGTTGCATCGACGCGGCTCCCGCCGCCAGAACCTCGCCCTCGGTACTCGACGAAAGCATCGAAGAGAGCACCGGCACACCTGGAGGTACGAACTGGAGATCCAGCCCGAGGTGCGCCAGCCAGTCCCGACCCAAAAGGACGGGCCCCTCCCCTCGCACCACAAACACCGTGAGTAGGGCGCTTCACCCCCGGTAAAGCACCGAGACGTCGGGCGCTGCAAGCGGCGCAACCGCTTCGCCGGTGTACGTGCGCGATGCGCGGGCAGCACGAGTGGACTCAATTCGACACCCGATCAGTGCCCCGATCACTTCAACCCCCCCTGCCACTGATCTTGTCATCTCCGGATCAATTGGAAGCAGGTCTAACTCCGGACCATCTGCTGTGCCCCGACCATCGAGACCCCGGACATTCTTCAGAGCTTGTGCGACGTCCCACGCCGCGTTCGAGCCGAACCGCGTGTCCTCGTTCTTTAGCCGTGGCTCTTGCAGAAATCATTCCCCCGATTCGTCGTGCCTCAATAAAACGAACAGTGAGCGCGGCCGTTGCCCACTCGACATGGCCGAAGTCGATTCCGACGAAGGCGGGCATGCGTTCCTGCGCCGTGCACCGACCTTCTGCCATGCTCGTGCTGGCGAGACCCTTGGCTCCGTAGCCTGGAACCGCACGGGTCATTTGCCGCCCTGCACACGCCGATCCGAAGATCCTCGTCAGCCAACTGTGATGTACTGTATAGAAGATGCTTAGCAGGCAGACACGAGCGGGGGAACAGTCGAGCCGGGCTGTGTTGCACAAGCGCGAGCGCGGGCGTACTTTGCCCGCGGCTCTCCTTTATTCCGTATTCAGCACACTCACGAGCCGGGCGACTACTGCATTCCTACAACGCCTCAGGCGGCGCGCACACCTTATATCCCTGGCAGACACGATGACCACCACGACCACTCCTCCCCTCATCATGCCCCGCCCTGCATGCCCGCAGGCTATACCACAATATTGAGTGAAGAAAAAATTATGGGATGTGCAGAAAGTGTAAATTAATTGAGTGAAACGCCGTACTTCACAACTCTGTTTTTGTAATCCATGACGGTACAGTCCACAGCAGGTCGTTTTTTTTTCGGTAATTACATCCGCAGTTTGCTGTTTCTGTTTTGGCTGATTTACTAACATTACTAAATATTAATATAAATCTATACTAATAAAAGGGTGTGTGCGTGTGTCTCCTCCATTACTCCAAAATCATAAACGTAGCAGCCTAAAACTTTGCATGCACACGAAGAAAACTCAAAGGAAGTGTAAGAGATTAAAAAATGGTGTTTGGGTTAATTCAAAAAACCCATTTCGAATATAATTGACGGCATTAATTATATCCATAGTCAGGCGATCCTCGGCCACCTCGCTGTCTGGGGTCTTAAGGCATTTCCTTGGTAACCTCGCTGGGATCTGAAGCCGCCATGTTTTTTTTTGGCCTGGATGTAAACTACAGATTTGAAAGTATCAGCAGTTCCGACTCCGAAATACGTATTGATTTGTTCAATTCGGACATTGCACGGGCGTTTCCGGGTGCACAGTTGTATCGACGGCAATTGGTAATCGCTTGCCAAGCCAGGCGTACCGTTGGAGTGCTTGAGTGCTAAAGCCACTTACCGAGCTGCACGGTGCAGTTTGTGTCCTGATCGGGATGCACAGCCAAGAGTTACCACAAGGTCGAGGTACATACACAGCACACACGGACGGTTGGTAGATTTGAATCTGTACGGACACTCCGTGGGTGTGTGGACATGCCATGCCAGTTACGGCACCGTGGTTTCAGTTTCATCCCGTATCTTGTGGAGATTCTATCAGGTTTTCCTTTGTCCTCACACTTGTTTCTAAAGCATTTGGTTATCGGATTTGCTTTACAAAGGTTCTATGTTTCTCTTTGTGAGTTACAAAGGAAAATATATTTGATAACGCCCGATTTCTGAGCCGTTTGCAGAATTAACGGATTTTCTAAATTATCGGGCCAATTTTTTGAAACGTCGATATAAATGTAACGTCGTTTTTCGGTGAAAGGTACTTAAGGGTGTGTGTGTGTGTGTGTGTGTGTGTGTGTGTGTGTGTGTGTGTGTGTGTGTGTGTGTGTGTGTGTGTGTGTGTGTGTGTGTGTGTGTGTGTGTGGGTGTGTGTGTGTGTGTGTGTGTGTGTGTGTGTGTGTGTGGAGTCCTCCCAGGTCGGGTTCAAAGTATCCACCTTCATTTCGGTTAGGGGTCACGATTAATGGACTAAGCTGCGAAGTTTCTGTTCTTATCGTTTTGTGCCGAGGGCTCTCTTCAGGATCGTCACTGAGCCCCAGACAGCTTCCAACTGTAGTTGGTTTGTAGTGATATTCCCAGGGATGTTTTTTAGCTCGCCTGTAAAGTAGTTCCAGGAAGCTATGGGATGGCGCGTCGTCCGTCTGTCCGTCCACAAATACTTACAACTTCTCAGAAACTACACAAACGATTTCGATGAAATTTGACCACAACCTTCATCACCTGTGACGGCATAAAAAAACGGGATCTGAAGGGGTCTACAGAGGGAGTTTATGGGGGGGGAAGAGTGGGTTGCCTCCCCAAAGAGGAATTTGCTTTCTTCTGAAACGATACACACCATTCTGATGAAACTTCATGACAACCTTCATCACCCATGACGTACCAAAGTTTCTTTGTGACATTAGAAAAATCTGCTCTTATGGGATTTAAGGGGGGTTGCCCCCCCCCCCCCAAAATATGCATTTGCTTTCTTCTCCAAAACTACACATACAATTCCGATGAAACTTCACCACCATCTTCACCACCCGTGATGTACTAAACTTTGTTCACGACATAAAAAGAAAAATTTGGCATCTCAGAGGATCCATGGGAGAGGGGGTTTCGCCCCCAAAATATGCATTTGCTTTCTTCTCAGAAACTACATATGCAATTCCTATGAAACTTGACCACCATCTTCACCACTTTTGGTACATGATGTACCAAAGTTTGTTCATGACATTCACAAAAATTGGTGTCTAAGGGGTTCTACAGGGAGGAGGGGGCTGGGTGGGTTGCCCCCCAAAAATGTATTTACTTTCTTTTCTGAAGCCACACACAATTTCGATGAAACTTGACCACAACCTTTATCACCCTTGATGTACCAAAGTTTGTTCATGGCATAAAAAACTCCAACAGTATTTACTTTCTTCGCCATTAAATATTTCGTGGGTCATCCATGCCAACCAGTGGTTGCCTGATTATCTTATCCAGCCATTACCAGTTGAGCGCCCAGGGGTATTGCTGCTATGTTTAATATCTCTGTGAGGTTCTTTGTCATAATTCCTGTAGGTCCAGCTATCACTCGTACAACTTTGTCATTCCACAGCTTCCAGGATCTTTTCACTTCATTCTTGAGGTCTTTGTGTTTGGTCATTTTCTTGATTTCTGCATCATTTATTCCAAAATCACTGCTATTAACACCTCAATAAGCAATGCCTTCTATTTTTTTTTGGTACCTAAGTATGATATCTGGTCACAATGCTTTGTTTTCGATGTTCACGCTCGATGGGATCATTGGGTCGTACATGAGCGGTCGGTACTTCCATGTTTTCAGTGATGACTTTTGGTTCATGTTCCCACAAATTTTGCAGAACTGGGACGTCAAAGTTTTTGCAGATATGCCAGTGGATTACTTTACAAACTCTGTAGTGTCATTGTGTGTACAGCTGTTCTGATACGAGTTTGTTTTTGTGTGTATGTTCGGTCATGAAACATCACATATCATTCCCTTTACTAACCCCACCTCCACCCCTCACCTTTCTCTCTTTTTTTTTTTTTTCATACTCCCTCTCTCTCCCACCCCTCCTCGCATCCCTCCATCCCATGGTATAACAACGTTTGGTGAGGAAAAGCTCTCCCCACCTCCTCCCCCCTTCCTATCTTCCCCTCCCTAGTGCCTTCTCTCTCTCCTCTCTTCCTCTCTCTCTCCCTTCCCTCCCTCTCTCAACCCCCTCCTTAACACTCCCCTTCAGCGAAGCGATGGGTTGTATTTGCTAGTACAACAATAAAACTAGAACTGCCACTTATAACTGCAAGCAGTTATGCCAGGTACCAAACGATGCCCATTCCAATGACGAAGACATCCTATTATGTCATTTTTAATCACAAACTAAATTTCTCATGGCCAGTAGATCCCAGTAACTACCACTTACAAGTGTGAGCAGTGATTTCTCTGTGGACACTTAAAAAACTGCGAGCCATGAGGAATATTTTCATAAGTATGACGTCACAGTTCACATGGTTTGGCAACCATATTGGATTTAAGGAAAACCTTCAAAAAAGTCTTCTGCTCTGAAACCACTTTACCACTGTTTTTGTGGTCAAACTTTTATCCCCATGCATACTTGATCATCCACTTAAAGTTTTGCATCAATTGGTTTAGCAGTTTGACAGGTTATTTTTAAAGGTTTTAGCTTAAATCCAATATGGCTGCCAGACCGCACAGCCGATGATGTTCTAGTTATCAAACTTTATTTAGCACGGGTAGGAGATCATGTAACAGGGCAGTCAGAGAATCCACATTTAAACAGAAAAAGATCATCCATCGTTCAAATCTTCCACTTTTTTGGGATTCTGCAATCAAAATAATTATCAATCAATAACATCAAACAAAAATCAATTAATAATCAAAATAATAAATTTTAAAATAATAATGAAATTGTCGTGACTATTGTTCCGGCAACTGCCCTATTACTTCTGGGCCACCCTGTGTATGTATGTATATATGTATATGTATATATGTATGTATATATATATATGATCTCTCGGACTCATCAATGATCTCTCGGACTCTCTGGAAAATCCTCTATTTCTCTTTGCCGATGACTCCACCCTCTGCCGTACCATCTGTCATCCCTCAGACCGGCAAGCAGCAGCTTCTTCGCTCACTGCAGATCTGGATAAAATCACAAACTGGTCCAACACGTGGAACATGTCTTTCAATCCAGACAAATCTCACACTCTCACTATGTCTCTTCGAAAGGACCGTTTACAAAACCCCCCCATCCACTTTCTCAACAATCCTCTGGAAGAAGTCTTTTCTTTCAAGCTTCTGGGTCTCACTATCTGCCATGACCTTTCCTGGGAAAGTCACATTTCCAACCTTGCCTCAAAAGCCAGTCGCCGACTGGGAATCCTCCGTCGTGCAAAGTCCTTCCTCGGCCCTCTTGAGCTCCTGACCACTTACAAAGCTTTTGTCCGTAGCCTGATGGAGTACTGCTCTCCCCTCTGGGCTGGTGCTCCTGCCTCCCACCTTTCTCGACTTCACGCTGTCGAAACCAGGGCTTTTAAGATCATTGGCATCTCCCGCAATGAAGCTGAGTCTTTGGGCCTCTCACTCAATCACCGCAGGTTGGTCGGTGGTCTTTCTGTCTTCTACCGACTCCTCTCCAGCCTTGCCCCCTGCTCTCTCTGTGATTTGTCCCAACCACATTTCCACAGGGCGCTCAAGGTCCGCCAACAACCCCCTTCTGGTAAAACTACCAAAATCACGAATCACTGCTCATCTTCACTCTTTCATTCCTCTTTTTCCCGCCTTTGGAATAAACTTCCTCACTCTATTCTTTCCCATTCTTCCCTCCAGGCTTTCAAAACAGCTGTTCACCACCACCTCTTATCTTCCCCCATCCAAATCCTCGATCTTTTCTACCCCCGATAATCCACCCAAGCCCA
Organism: Eptatretus burgeri; assembly: GCF_056783735.1. Lineage (NCBI taxonomy): Eukaryota > Metazoa > Chordata > Myxini > Myxiniformes > Myxinidae > Eptatretus > Eptatretus burgeri. Next base: position 14,440,344 of record NC_140966.1, read on the forward strand.
CTTCCTTCAATTCTCCTGCTTTCCTTCCTGAAAGTCCCTTTAATGTCCATCTTCCCCTCGCCATGTTCCCCGTCCCATCCCCATCCCTCCCCCTTCCACAGTTCACCTGTGTCTGTTCCCCAATGTTTTGTCCCTTCCACTCCCGCCCCTCTTGTCTCATGCCTCCTTGCTGTGAGTTGTGTGTTAGCTCTCATACGAGCCTCGACCAAGGTATACAAAAAAAATAAAAAAAAAAAAAAAAATATATATATATATATATATATATATATATATATATATATATATATATATATATATATATATATATATATATATTGTTGTGGTTGACGAAATTCACAAACCACCATTCAGGTCCCTTAGGTGAGATATCTCGGTAAGTATATGTGTAGTTAGGCCCAAACCCGTTGTCTGGAGGGAATAAATGTCATTCATGCGGGCTGCGACTCTTCAGGATAGCCGTTTTTCTTTTACTATCTTTATTTTGGACCAGCCGCCATTATTACCACCACCAACCACGTCTCAACAGCCATCACACAACAACCACCAACCACAACGCCGCTTCACAACAACAACAACCACCAACCACAACGCCACTTCACAACAACAACCACCAACCACAACGCCGCTTCACCACAACCGCCACGACCTTTACCGTCACAACTCGCCACCATCGCATCCACACCATCTCGCGCCACTCGTGGGCGCCGATGCTGGACTCGTGTAGGGCGCGCTTCGAGCAGCGTGTTCAAAAACATCACGGACTTTCCACAGAAAACGGATCAAAAACGACTCACGCCCACTTTTGTTCCGTCCAATCGGTGAGCGAGGGGCGATTTGGCCCCGCCTCCAGGGCGTTGAAGTGAGGACGCTATATGCAAATTCATGGATCAAAAAGCATTCACGCCCACTTTTCCTCGGGCCAATGGGGAGCCAGCAAGAGAGGTGAAGGGTCGGAGGCAGAGGGTCAAGGGTGAAAGAGCGAAGCCACGGGGCTTATAAAAACAGCTGCGTTCGTCAGTCAAGGCAGTTCAGTTGGAAGTTGAGTGTGGAGTGTGCGGAGTTCAAGAGAGTCGTCGGTGGAGCTGGAAAGAAGTGGTACTAGTCAGAGTGAAGAGGACGGAGCTGTGGAGAGGTGACGGCGGCGAAGGCGGACGAGGGGGTGCTCGCGTCGGTGCCGGGAGCTGCACAGGGAGAGGCCAGCAACGCGACCGAGGTGGAGGAGGAGACGCTCGCCGCGGGACCCGAGACAGGGTGATATCCTCCTTCCCCCGAGCATCAGCAACCCCCTCCTGTTTCCCCCCGCGCTGAGATAGTGCGACAAAGGGGGCCCCCTTCCCACCCCCTACCAGACACTGTCCGCGAGGCCGGCGGAGTTGAGGCACCACCGCCGCTCCGCGTCTCATCATCAGACGGGTTTGCCCGACACGGTCTCGGCCCCAGGCCCGCCTACCCCCCTCATCCTGGAGGGTGGTTCTCTTTTCTTTTGCTTTGGGTATCTGTGTTGTCGGCGCCGTCTGTGAAGTAAAATTGTATAAGTGTTGCCGTGTGCCCGGTAGTCGGTTGGATCTGCATTGTTGCATTTGCTTTTTGTGTAATATTGCATTGTCTTCTTCTTTTACATGTGCTTTTGGTGGAATTGTATATGTGTGCTTTCCGTTCATCGCGGAATAAATGTGCTTATTGTTGAACTGTTTTCCCGCTTCGCTTCGTCTTTTCTTTCATTGAATCTCCATCTTGCTTCATGTAAAGGGTTGGTCGTGGGCTAAAATGCCCGATAATTAATCGAACCGTCGAGGCCGACGAATAACAGCGCTCGGTTATCCGATAGTACGGAACGGGTCGCTTAAAGTGGCCCGTGTCCGAAGTCGACCTGCGGCGAGGTGCGATCGCCCGGTCTACCCTCCGTGTGGGTACTTAGGTAGGTCGAATTTGGCGAGCAACCCTATCCCACGCGGGGGCCGATTGGCACGATCGTGGTGAGACCGAAAGGTCCACCCGTGACTGGTTCCCGGCGTTAGTCCGAGAGGGTCACGACTGGATTGTCCGTCCGGTGGGCGACGTGCCGCGATTCGAGTTACGTGGCCGTCCGCACGCAGGCGGGCGCGAATCCGCAACACTGGTGTCAGGTCGTGCGAGATAAATTCATCGCCCTCCTCGCAGCACTGGTAACGGAGAACGGGAAAACGGGCTCTCCTGTCTCCGGCTAAATTCACGGGAATCGGTCCAGGGGTGAGAGGAGCGACCCCCGATTCCCTCCAAATTACGAGCGAGCTAAATTAACCCTTTAAGAGAAGCAAGATGGCGTCTCAAGGCGAGCGGGAGCCGGGGGTATAAGAAATGGATGTAGAATGTGTAGAATCCATGGCTCAGGATGAAATCCCCGTGCAGGAAATGTTGGTTGTACAGGAAAACGAACTCGCCCAACTGAACCTAGAGCCCGAAATGGGTGCGGCAGCGGCCGCGGTGTATGACACCTCCCCTCCCCCTCTCCACCAAAACCCTTCCCCAACCCCTGCCGAAACGGCTCACTCAAGCGCACCCGACATGGCCCAGCTATGCGCCATGCTGGCGGAAATGACAGCGAAGATAAATGCGAACATGAACGAAAAGATGGATGCGAATACAAAGCAAATAAACGGAATGGAAGCAAACATGAAGGAGGAAATGAAAGAGCTGCGGGGTGAGACGCAGAACATGGGCCGATGCCTGCAGGCGGGCATGAAGGCCGTTAGCAGGGAACTCAAAATGGCGACTCCACGTGTAGGAACGAACGAGCTGGGAGGGGGTGCAACGGCTGACAGGCCCGCGGTGGAGGCGGGTGAAAAAATAATTCGGGGGGCGTGTTGGGCGAGGGTCGTGACGATGACCGAAAGGGAAAAATTAAATGGGGAGACCAAAACGTGTGAGACGAGACACGAGGTGACGACAACGGAAATAATAGTTGAGACAAGGGAGGTAAAGGGTGAAGAGGTGACTGAGTTGGCAGAGACACGGGAGATGGGAACGATAGAGGGAAGACTGCACGATGAAGACGGGGTAAGTGACGCACACACACACACACGGAGGTAGTGGAGGATAATGAGGGTGAGCTGGTGGACTGGGTGGAGGCCCGGTGCGAGCAGCGGGATAGCCTCCTCCAGGAACGAGGGGAGGGAGTCTGCCCCCTTGAGGCGGATCACGACCAGGTGAGTTCGGTCGTGCTTTGCGAGTTCGAGGGGAGGAGTGCTGTGGACAGGTGCACGGAAAGCTTGGGGGTATAGAGGCCTCGGAGACCCTTGTGGGGACACGAATCCCCAGTGTGGTTGTCCCTGTGTGTGTGGTGCAAGGCGTGAGTGCGTCCCCGTGTGTGGAAGCGACCCCGTGTGTGAGTGGTGTGGTGGCGATGGTGCCAGAGTACGTGCTTCCCAGCACGCCGTGTGTGGATGAGGCACCGTGTGTGGAAGAGGCCGTGTGTGTGGATGAAACGGCCAGTGTGGATGAGGCACCGCGGTTGAGTGCCCCCGCGTGTGTGAGTGAGGGACGGTGTGTGGATGAAGCACCGCGGTTGAGTGCCCCCGCGGGTGCGAGTGGAGTGGTTTGTATGAATGGAGCACCACGTGTGAGTGGTATGGTTTATGCAAGGGAGACCGTGTGTGTGAGAGAGCGGTATGTAAGGGAGATGTCGGTCGGCATGTGTGAACATGCAGCCGCGTCTCCCGGGGTGAATGTAATGGTGTGGTGTATGAGCGTCGTAACACGCGGGAGTGCGTGTGTTGAATGGAGGCGACGACGGCGACATGTGAAGAAAGAAAGCCGAGTAGCGGCTGCAGTTGTTTGGGGGACCGTGCCGGGTTCACCCAGCAGTGAGCACGAGGTCCGTGCTGTGCAACGCACGAGGCCCCCACGTGCTCGCTTGCGAGAGTGAAGTCCCGGTCCGGAAACGCACGCGGTGGATTTGCCGATCCCGCGGACGGACAAAGTTTAGGCAGGATTATGGATTTGGACCGGACGGGTTCTCCACGCGATCGTGTGTGTTAAGCTCCAACGGGCAAAGCACATGTGTTCGCGTGGGGAACCCCTCGAGACGTGGGGCTTGTGTTTTTTTATGCGCACGGTGACGCCATGGCTGCACGTGGGGTTGGAATCCGGCAGGAGGGGTATCCCTGCCGGATGGTACCGTCCAAGGAGGGACGAGGAACACGTGCAGCTGCATGACGTCACGGGCAGGTGCAAAGTGCGCGAGTTGCCGCGCTGGTGCTGCGCATGAAAAAAAAAGAAAAAACAAGCCTCACTTTCGGGTGCACAGGATTCCTGGGCAAGGGGTGGAAGACCCCCTTACTCAGGGCACAGGATGGAAACTAGTTAGGGGGAAGGGTTAGCTTAGTTAGACCGACTTCATGGGGCAGGGGTAAGTCCTCATGGAGTCCGTGGAATGGATTAGTTAGAGGGATGATAGCGAGATTTAGGTTGGGTAAATGGATTTATGGGATTATTTTGAAGACAGAGACAGACTTTGGATGTGTAGAGTTGACGTAGTTTAGCTACGTAGTGTTAAATGGAACGTGCTATAGTTTAAGGGACGACGTGGGAGCACGAGTTAGTTAGGGGATGTAGTTAGAAGGATGGCAGAGTTCAGCGGTGAGTGTGTTGAAGAGTTGGTGAGTGAAGTGGAAGCATGTGCTTGGTGAGTGAGTGAGGCCAGCGGGTCTGTGTGAGTGGAGCGAATGGGGAATGCATGGTGCGATGAGTGATTGGGGGGAGGAGTGACTCCCGCCCAAGGGACCCCCGGGGTCAGTGTAGAGTGAGTTAGCTGGGTTAGTAAAATTGAAAAATGGAAGTCGTTTTGCTGTTGGTGGGAATGTAGGCTCGAAACCCGTTTGGAGGGGTGCAGGAGCCCTGTTGACGGGCTGGGAGCGTGGCTGCGAAAAGTGAGTATCGCTGAGTGGGCACCCCGGGCACCAGGCTAGTCGGCCGCGGTAGGCCAAGGGCCCATGGGGGGCCGGGATAGCGTAGTGGGCACGGGTGCGCCTGCTTGGTGCGGGGGCTCGGGGCGCCATTCGCCGCGTGGGCAGTGTTGTGGGCACGGGTGACCCTCGGAAAGGGGCCTGGGAAGCCAGCCTGCCACGTGTGCGTTTCAGGGGAGGTGCCATGGGGGGCACTCCCCGGTGATTAGGGAGCTGGTAGGCTCGGAGGCAGTGTAGTGCCCGGGGGTGCCAAAGCTGGAGATTCGGCAGAGGGTCGTGCCTGCCAAAGGGAGCCACGTGTCCCAGCCTTGAGACCGTGTGAGGGCACGGAGAGAAAATTGGGGGGCGAGGCCCGAAATTGTGAGGACACCAACACAGGCGACGGGAATCTGGGTTGTTAGAACCAATAGTTTAAGCGAGAGGCGCTTGTTGAAAGCCCCGGGGTAGTTTAACAGTTAAATGGTTAGGGTAGATTAGGAGATGTACCCATCCGCACCATCCATCCCCTCGCTGTCGTTGTGGGCCGCTGGACCCACTTTGGTTATAGATCGCCGAACTCTGGGGAGGCCATTCTGAGGCTTGAGTTGGGCCTCGACACAGGACGTTAGCTCTCCCTTACTCCCCTCCGGGAAGGGAACGTAGGGGTTGGGAGTAGGCTAGGTGACAGAATAGGTTAGCCGAACAAGGACAGTACAGGGGGTTAGGGGACGATTTATAGTGGGGAAGTAAAAATAAAAACAACAAAAAAATAAGTTGGGGCTAAATTGGGGTTTGACAAATTAAGGGAGTGGGTATAGACAGTGACAGGCAAAGGCGATAGGTGGGAGGGAGACAGGTAGGTAGGTCCGAGCCCGCCTTCCAAGTGGCCAGCACCACCGCACTCCCTCCACCAACCTCCACTGAACGGCAAAGGCTGGCCAGCTTCATCTGTTGGCTGCGTTGCTGCAAGGCAAAGGCCGGCCCACTTCATCGGCAGCTGTTGTTTTGCTGCAAGGCCTGTGCCGGCCCACTTCATCTGCCGGCTGGCTGTTTTTCTTCAAGGCCTGTGCCGGCCAGTTCATCTGCCGGCTGTGTTTGCCTGCAGCGGTCTTCTTCTGCGGGCTGTGTTTGCCTGCTGCCTTTGCCATGCCATGCCCACTGCCCATGTTCACCAGCCCCGTTCAATTTTTGCTTTGCCCCCCTGTTCATTGCCATGTGCGCCAGGATCAGAAAGCAACAGTTTGCAAGCTGCGAGAACTGCCCTGTTGGCAGCTACAACACGGGCCTGCACTGGCGGCCCGTGGACCGTGTTAGTGTTCACCCATCCATTCGTTGTGTTCATTGCGTGTGCCACTTGAGCTGGCACGGAGACTGCATTTGTGCAGCCCGTGCACCGTGTTTGCGTGCATCCATTCATCCATCCATTCGTTGTGCTCATTGCGTGTGCCACTTGAGCTGGCACGGAGACTACGTTTGTGCAGCCCATGCACCGTTGTGGTTCACTGCGTTCAGTTCAAACCATTCATCCATCCGTTCGTTGTGTTCATTGCGTGTGCCACTTGAGCTGGCACGGAGACTGCGTTTGTGCAGCCCATGCACCGTTGTGGTTCACTGCGTTCAGTTCAAAAAGGAAGGCCTTGGACTGCGTGTGAGCAGCCAGCCACGTTCCCTGTCACCTGCATTGTTTTGAGCCAGAGACTGCATGCGAGCAGCCTGGCTCCCTGCTAACTGCTTTCTTTTTGCAGAGTTCAGTGATCCTGGGCCATGGTTTAGTGTAAAATTTGTAAGTTAAGGGTAAGATGTGCTGTAAATATGAGTGCGCCCCCGGCATGTCTGTCTAGCGCCGGCAATTTTATTTAAGTCGTCCGTGTGAGTGAGTTTGTTTAGGTAGTTACTCAGCCCTCAGGTTATTTATTTTGGGGACACGAATACCATGAATGTCGCACTCAGGGATCCGTAGGTAAAATGTACTTGGGGAAAACTACACATGATGGCACACGAAAATTTGACGACTCGGGACGAGTCTGTAAAAAGGGGAGGGGGTAGTGTTGTGGTTGACGAAATTCGCAAACCACCATTCAGGTCCCTTAGGTGAGATATCTCGGTAAGTATATGTGTAGTTAGGCCCAAACCCGTTGTCTAGAGGGAATAAATGTCATTCATGCGGGCTGCGATTTTTCTTTTACTATCTTTATTTTGGACCAGCCGCCATTATTACCACCACCAACCACGTCTCAACAGCCATCACACAACAACCACCAACCACAACGCCGCTTCACAACAACCACCAACCACAACGCCGCTTCACAACAACAACCACCAACCACAACGCCGCTTCACCACAACCGCCACGACCTTTACCGTCACAACTCGCCACCATCGCATCCACACCATCTCGCGCCACTCGTGGGCGCCGATGCTGGACTCGTGTAGGGCGCGCACCGAGCAGCGTGTTCAAAAACATCACGGACTTTCCACAGAAAACGGATCAAAAACGACTCACGCCCACTTTTGTTCCGTCCAATCGGTGAGCGAGGGGCGATTTGGCCCCGCCTCCAGGGCGTTGAAGTGAGGACGCTATATGCAAATTAATGGATCAAAAAGCATTCACGCCCACTTTTCCTCGGGCCAATGGGGAGCCAGCAAGAGAGGTGAAGGGTCGGAGGCTGAGGGTCAAGGGTGAAAGAGCGAAGCCACGGGGCTTATAAAAACAGCTGCGTTCGTCAGTCAAGGCAGTTCAGTTGGAAGTTGAGTGGAGTGTGCGGAGTTCAAGAGAGTCGTCGGTGGAGCTGGAAAGAAGTGGTACTAGTCAGAGTGAAGAGGACGGAGCTGTGGAGAGGTGACGGCGGCGAAGGCGGACGAGGGGGTGCTCGCGTCGGTGCCGGGAGCTGCACAGGGAGAGGCCAGCAACGCGACCGAGGTGGAGGAGGAGACGCTCGCCGCGGGACCCGAGACAGGGTGATATCTTCCTTCCACCGAGCATCAGCAACCCCCTCCTGTTTCCCCCCGCGCTGAGATAGTGCGACAAAGGGGGCCCCCTTCCCACCCCCTACCAGACACTGTCCGTGAGGCCCGCGGAGTTGAGGCACCACCGCCGCTCCGCGTCTCATCATCAGACGGGTAGGCCCGACACGGTCTCGGCCCCAGGCCCGCCTACCCCCCTCATCCTGGAGGGTGGTTCTCTTTTCTTTTGCTTTGGGTATCTGTGTTGTCGGCGCCGTCTGTGAAGTAAAATTGTATAAGTGTTGCCGTGTGCCCGGTAGTCGGTTAGATCTGCATTGTTGCATTTGCTTTTTGTGTAATATTGCATTGTCTTCTTCTTTTACATGTGCTTTTAGTGGAATTGTATATGTGTGCTTTCCGTTCATCGCGGAATAAATGTGCTTATTGTTGAACTGTTTTCCCGCTTCGCTTCGTCTTTTCTTTCATTGAATCTCCATCTTGCTTCATGTAAAGGGTTGGTCGTGGGCTAAAACGCCCGATAATTAATCGAACCGTCGAGGCCGACGAATAACACCGCTCGGTTATCCCGATAGTACGGAACGGGTCGCTTAAAGTGGCCCGTGTCCGAAGTCGACCTGCGGCGAGGTGCGATCGCCCGGTCTACCCTCCGTGTGGGTACTTAGGTAGGTCGAATTTGGCGAGCAACCCTATCCCACGCAGGGGCCGATTGGCACGATCGCGGTGAGACCGAAAGGTCCACCCGTGACTGGTTCCCGGCGTTAGTCCGAGAGGGTCACGACTGGATTGTCCGTCCGGTGGGCGACGTGCCGCGATTCGAGTTACGTGGCCGTCCGCACGCCGGCGGGCGCGAATCCGCAACAATATATATATATATATATATATATATATATATATATATATATATATATATATATATATATATATATATATATATATATATATATATATATATATACAGTAGACTAGGCGTAAGTTGTCACCATCCGGACCGAGAAAAAGTGACGACTTAGAAATGTGACGACTTACGCGTATGCGAACATTCATGATGACTGTGGGGTGAAGGATGAAGTCGCGCGTGGCCTGGACACATATGTGTGAGAGCCGGCTATTGTACCAAAAGGAAAACACAATCCTCGGGGCATAGGTGGGGGTGAGTTGGTGAGTTGGAAAGTGATCAAGCAAAGATGGAATTCATGAATCAGTTTATCAAAAGTAAAGATAATGAACAACTCTGTAAGACAACTCGTATACCATTGGTGATGGTATGGTGACAAATTACATGACACACAGTCATCGTGGTGATGATTACCACTCAATGCCTATGTGTAAGTGAGTGCAGTAATGTACAAAACAAGCCAATATAACAGCATGATCGGACTTCAACACTAAGCTCGATCGATCCTTTACTTCTTCGCGAAGTAATCCGTTATGTTTGACTGCCTCAAACTCTTGGGCATCTGGTGCATGAGAAAGGATTCAAACCAGTCATTGTATTCTATGATGTTGGCTGGGCAATCCTCCACCGAAAGACAGTATCGGCCGAATATTTTGCCGAATCGGCCGAAACCGAAAATTTGGCTGAGCCGACATTTGCCGAAACCAGATGATGAGCGCGTCATCGACATCTTCAAAGGACACACATTTCACGCATTTCACACTTCCCACCGGCCTCACGATCTTCTCCACTTGTCCAAATATCTTGTTCGTTCAAAAGATATCGTTCAATGTCTGCCGTTTGATGTCCAACTTCTCAGCTATGTCTGCTTCCTTCATCAGTGGATTTGCCTCGCAAAACTGGATAATGTCGTATTTTTCTTGGTAGTTTTAGTTGTAATCTTACGCTTAGTCGCCATTGTCCTGCCTGCAGTGCGATCAACGTGTGTACTCAGTTATAAATAGCCTATCACTGGCGGTGTACACCAATGAGCGAGCATCACGATTCCATGAAATCGGGCTTCTCATGAGGCAGCAGTTCCGTGTGATGAGTTAGGAGTGGTAATTTACTTGAGTTTCCATTACGTGGGAATGGACAACATCTGACGACTTAGACGAAGTGACGACTTAGAGATGACGACTTACAGAGGGATGACCCTTTATTCAAAGGGATTTAACATGAGATGAATTCGGGACTTTTTGACGCTGCCGACTTAGGCGAAGTGACGAGTTACACGCTGCCGACTTACACCTAGTCTACTGTATACATATATATATATATATATATATATATATATATATATATATATATATATATATATATATATATATATATATATATAGTTTTACATTGGTCTGTTAAGTGGTTTCAGAGAAGAAATTTTTTATAGGATTTTCTTATGCCTCTGTTGATAAAGTCACCAGAGGCATTGTTTTCAGGTTGTCCACCCGGCTGTCCGTCCGGCTGTCTGTCCGTCCGTGCATCCGTGATAAGTTTTCGTTACAGTGATAACTTAAGAACGGCTAAAGGGATCCAAGTCAAACTTGGTACAAGTATGTATAATGATTTAAAGATGAACCGATTCGATTTTGGGTTAAAAAGGTCAGAGGTCATGTTCGGTAAAATTATGTTTCCATGCTAACTTGTGAACCAGTGATGGTATTTTGACGAAACTTGGTGCAAGTATACAGTGTGATCCAAAGATGAACTGATGAGATAGATGGTGGCATCATCACTGCAATAACTTAAGAATGGCTGAAGGGAACAAAGTCAAACTTGATACAAGCATATATAATGATGTATGCATAAACTGGTTAGATTAAGCGGTCAAGAAGTCAAAGGTCAGGTTATGTCAGGTAAAAAAATGTGATATGTGAGAAGAGCTGAAGGGATTTTCATTCAACTTGGTACAAGTATTATAATGATTTAATAATGTGGGCACAAGCTTATATCTGATGACGTTGCGACGACGAAGAGTGCCGTTGTCGTTTCAATCTGATATGACTGACTGACACCACGTAACCTATGACGTCATAAATTGAAACCCGACTCAAACTGGGGAGTCGATCACATATGTAAAGTTTCGCATTGATCGAATAAGGTTCTTTTTTTATCCAATATGACTGGCACACAACTTCACCGATGATGTTATTGTTATCACTGTATGTGCGCAGTGGTCGTCAATCCTGCCTGTAAAGTTTAACATCAGTCGGTTAAGCAGTTTCAGAGAGAATTTTTTGAAGATTTTCCTTCAATCCAATATGGCTGCTAGACCACTTGACCATTGATGTTTTGGTTATCAAACTTTAATCCTCATGGGTAGTCGATGATACCCTTAAAGTTTTGTGTTGATCGGTTGGGTGTTTTGAGAGAGAGAGGGAGGGTTCTTAAAGGGTTTCACTAAAATTCAATGTGGCTGCCACACCACATGATTTATTGTTGTGGGGCCGGGCGTCGGCCGCGAACACGACCGCTAGATGGAGCTGCAGAGTCAGCTCGACCGATCGCCCGGAATTTAGATCGTACCTTATCGGAAAAGTACGGGTCCCTCTCGGACCGTGAAGGGTCAATATTTCTACCACGTGGTACAGGGTTATTCGCCAATTTTCAAAATACCTCGAGACCACGTGGCAATTTACCGAGTCTCTGCACCCGTACGGAACGAGCCGCTTAGCCTACTCGAACCGTGTGCGACCCGAGCGGACGGTCACCAAAGTCCCATCGGTCCAGATGTCCCCTTACGGCGGCACAACGGCCTTGCTAATTTCCCAACCATGCAGCACACTAAGTCAATGAAGGAAAGGACGAGGACGAGCTGAAACATTCAATAATAGCATATTTATTTACAATAGGGAAATGAGGGGGGCACGAAAGGGCAGATTTATCACGACTATTGATAAATGCAGTCAATGTACAAGGCACTTAACAGTTGCTACTTAAAGACGGGCCCACACACAGACACACACACACAGACACACACACACACACACACACACACACACACACACACACACACACACACACACACACACACACACACACACACACACACACACACACACACACACACACACACACACACACACACACACGGACTCCAATGGTCTTTATTGAAGTCTTCCAGCTTGAGGACAGGGAGCTGGAGACCAGAGCCTGCGCTTGGACCTGTCCACCTCGTTTGGTCTTCGACAATCCGGCTCGACGGGACTCAAACCCACTACACAATTCCGCTCAAAGTGTCGGACGCCAGGTGGACAAGACGAGAGACGACCTGAACACTCCGAGCACTCCAAGCTGACCAGACCAGACGAGTCGATCTCCGGCACCTCGAACCCGATCACTGCCAAGCCGACCAGACCAGACGAGTCGATCTCCGGCACCTCAAACCCGATCACTGCCAAGCCGACCAGACCAGACGAGTCGATCTCCGGCACCTCAAACCCGATTCCTGCCAAGCCCACCAGACTAGACGCTCAACCCTGACGATGACTCTGCCGTTCACCCTGCCGTTCACCCTGCCGTTCACCCTGCCGTTCACCCTGCCGTTCACCCTGCCGTTCACCCTGCCGTTCACGCTCTTTCCATGGCCCTGGCGTTTCTTATATGGCATTTCTCCTGCGGAGGGGGTGTCGTGGGAAGGATTACTGTCTGAGACATCTCGCCTCCCATTGGTCCGGGGTTCGTGAGAAAGTCGATGTCTGTGGTGTTTCACGCCTCCCATTGGTCGCGGGGAACATTCCATCTCTCTGGAGCGAGTCAGAGCCCTGGTGGCTGAGAAAACTCCGCCCACGTACGTGGTCGAACGCAGGAAGACAATGGCGTTGGTGTGAGGAAGCGAGGTGAAGGCGTGTTGTTGTTATAAGGGGTGTAAACATCCTAACTATTAAAATAACGCACAGCGCATTTACATTTAATTACCCATTAAACAAGGGACGGGACCCTAACTGAAAACACGTACTTACCGATATAACTGCTCTATAGGCCCTGTATGTGGTGTGCGATAGGTTTCCAAATCTGTAACAGTATGACGTCAAAGTTATCATTTAAAAAGTCTCCTTGGGTATGTGCTCCTCTGTTGAAAGTTTTGTGTCAATCGCTTAAGTGGTTGTGGAGAAAACAAATTTAAAAGCGAATAAAGTTGAAAAAGTGAGGGCAGAAGTTGAAAAAGTTTGACTGACTTAATGCTGATCCAGATAAGCTTCAGGATGTGCGGTCCTATTTTTTTTTTCTTCCTCTGAGATTTTGCTGGTTTATTCCATTTTTAATTCATTTCTCTGCAACCGCTTGTCCTATTGACATGAAATTTTCACCATAGATGTGACGACTCGTGTATAATTTTTTTTCATAATCGTGACGTCATCGGTCACGTGGTGTGGCAACCATGTTTGGAAAAAAAAAAAAGGAAAAACTTTGGACTGCTATCTACAAAACTGCTCCATGGAAAAAATTGAAACTTGGCACAAATCAAGTACTCCCCATGGGGAATAAGTGTTGTTGACCATGACATCATCAGTACCTTTGTTATAATGTCATAATTGCTTTTGTCAAACGCTTTATCCGATCAGTATGAAAATTCTTGAGATTCATCTTGGGAAAAATTGGATGGGAGAAAAAAATTGATGATGTCATCGGTCACGTGGTTTGGCAGCCATATTTTTTTGATCATAAAAATCTTTAAAAAAAATATTTTTCTCCGAAACGGCTGAACAGATTGAGGTGAAACTTTACAGGTATGATCGCCAATCCATGAGGAACAAAAGTTCCCCACGGATGATGTCATAGGTCATGGATTGGCAGCCATGATTTTTTGAAGAATAAATCTTTAAAATCCTTCTTCTGCAGAATAGCTTGACAGATAAAGGGGAAACTTCATACACACGTTCCCCAAGCCTTGGGGATACCAGGGTGATCACGAATAATTCATAGGTCGCACTGTCTGGCAGCCGTATTAGATTGAATGAAAATCTTCAAAAAATTCTTTCTCTTGAACTGCTTCATCGATCAAAGTGAAATTTCACAAGTATGATCAAGTCGTGATGGGGAATACAGGTTTTAAATTTCAACCTGATTGGACACAAGGTCTGGCAGCCAGAATTATTTAATATTTTTGAATTTGGGTTCTTTTTGAATAAGGCTCACTTAGCTGTAGTCCGGGAGCAGAGAGGGTTAACCCTGTATTGTTGTATTAGGTTTTTTTTTACTGTTGATTTTGTTAGCCAAGGGTCTCTATTTTCAGAAACTGCTTGATGACATGTTGTCACCCTTGAGCAATTTGAGAAATTCAAGATGGCATCCAAGATGGCCACCATTACCTATAAATGACCATAACACCCTAACTATTCACCCTAGGAAGGTGATTTTTGTCTCTATACCTTCATGCAAAAATGCTTCATGCAACTCAACTGAATTCGGGAATGTAGAGGTTTTAGGGGTCAAGCTATCCATTAGAACTAAGTATTATGTTAATATCGTATTACATAATGGTAATTTCTAAGATGGCTGCCGTAACGCTAAAACTAGCATATCTACTTAACTATTTACTCCAAATTAGTCGTTAAATTCTCCATCACTGGGTATTTTGGAGACACATCTATCTGTATCAGATCAAAGTTCATATATTGATGATGTCATCTAGAAATCCAAGATGGCTGCCAATTTACAAGCACTGGTATATCTTCTATACTATTCAATCTTGGGGAAACTTTTTCCCAGTGAGCATTTTCGACACACCGCCAAACACAGAGGATGTTATATCTGACAGACCGGTATCAGCCATCAGTGTTCCGATAGATCCAATGAAGCTCATTAGAGAGTGCATTCCTCCCAACCGTAGAATAACATTTGAGAACCTTTCTGGATAAGTCCACTGAACTTCAAGAGCGACCCTGTACAGCTGCATATCACAAGTAAAAACTACGAACTGTTTCCCGATATTGCATGTGTTGACCTTGCAATGGCCATTGATGTCATAATGGTATCTGGGTGTGACGGGATCATGTCTATTAAGGGAAGGTAAACAGCCTTCGTCTTTGGTTGTGCTGAATGACCCTGTCGACGTGCAGCCCCAGTGTTGTACCCATTGTACTCAGGACAATCTAGTGTGTAGTTCATGTCTTGAAGGAACGCGAAGTCCATCTCACTGGCTCTTCCCTTTGAAATTACTTGTTGTGCCAGCACACGCAGAGGCTGAACTGATCGTTTGGGGGTGTTCTGTGGCATTGGAGGCTTCTTGGGACCATTATATCTCTCTATCTCGACGTCATACTTGAGTGGCTCAACCATGTCTTCCTTTTTCACACGCCAAATGGTGTCTTCTTGGACTGTTTCACCACTGTTACTATCTGGTTGTGTGAGCAGCATGGCAAGGGAATGGGTGGATGACTTTCCGTTTGGAGATGATATGTCAGTATCAAAATTGTCTACAATAACCTCAACCAAGCTTGAACTTGGAGTTGATAGGCCTGGTAGTGAAGGTTCCATGGTTGTGGCTTTGGCAGCTGAATGTTTAAAACGCCGTACTTCATCGTAGGTACATGTAACATGTTGATAAGTTTTTTTTTTTTGTTTGTTTTTTTTAATCTCCTCATCTTGATGCCAAGAGTAATTTGCAAACTAGTGGGCTGGTTTTTCATCACCCCAGTTACCATTGAACCAATGAGAAGTGCAGGTTGGGCCCTATCGAGGTTAGGAGACAGCTTCCTTAAAAGTTTCATCAAAGTGTCACTTACGGTCTCTCTACATTCCTGTCGGTTAACCCGAGTATCATAACAATCTTTATCTAATGTTATTAGTTTGACCTCATGCCTGATGACTTTGCACAGTTTGTTAATTGTTACATCAATGTCATCGTCCTCGTCTTGAACCAATCGTATACATTTTGCAGCTATAGATCACAAGCTAACAATGTCTGCTAACCCTGGAGACTTTAAAACCACCAACTCATCTCCGAAGCGTACGCATAGGTTTGGGACAATTAAACGACGTGTCAGCCTATCACCCCCGAATTCTTTGAACGCTTCATGCAACTCAACTGAATTTGGGATGCCGGACGAGTCATTGATCATTATAACAAGTGATTCAAAGGCACGATCAATGTTAACTTGGCTATCAGACTTGTTTGCAGCTGAAGCCACATTTTTTTCTGACAAGAAACTATTTCGGCAATCCACATGATACCTTGCATCAGCTGCGTGAAGGTCACTTAAAGCACTATCTATCCTTTGCCGCACAACGTCTGATAACTCATCTTGAAGCCGTTTGCAGGCTTCAAGAATAGTTTGCTTGAGTGACTTCTTGCCACCTGCGCCGCCTATTTCCCGACATGAATATGCTGGTCGCCAACGTTTTGGGTTTTTCGGATCTTTTTCAAACACGCAAGTTTCACCACAAAACAGATAATGTTCTTTGAAGATAAATCCTGGTAGTGATGAACGTCTCCTGGTCTTTGGTGGAATGTAAGATGAAGCACTTTCTGGATTGTTCCTTTTGCGCCTTTCAACCTGGACGCTTGAAGTGTATGTTGAAGCACAGTTTCTGTGACATTTAACTGTGCATTCAGGATTTTCACTAACTTTCTCTTCAAGAAGTTCATGATACTTGTCCCCGTAGATTTTGCTATGCTTGATAAAGTTTTGAATTCTGACAGGGCCAGTGTCTTTCAACGGTTCGGTCTTATTCTCACATCCAAATTTGGACACGAAAAAGCATTGTTTTTCATTCATTTTTTTTACTCGTCATATGGGCAGCACCTGAAAAGACAATAGTGAAGTATTAATGCCCGTCTATTACAATATGATATTAACATAAAACTTAGTTCTAATGGATAGCTTGACCCCTAAAACCTAGGTATAGAGACAAAAATCACCTTCCTCGGGTGAATAGTTAGGGAGTTATGGTCATTTATAGGTAATGGTGGCCATCTTGAATTTCACAAATTGCTCAAGGGTGACATGTCATCAAGCAGTTTCTGAAAATAGAGACCCTTGGCTACCAAAATCAACAGTAAAAAAAAACTTAATACAACAATGCAAGGTTAAGGGAAAAAATGGCAATTGGCTCCCAGACTACTATGATTGGAGGGGTTTGAGGGTAGAGGAGTGGCAGCATTGTTAATAAAGATTTGAGGATTTAGTTCAATATTCCCTCATTTCCCCTAAAGACATACTTAATTTGAGGATCGTTGCAATTTAGAATCTTCCTTAAGTTTTTCCTGAAATCCTTCCTTAAACTCAAGGGAGCACCATGCCCCCCCCCTGACATTATTAGTTCGTGTTCAGGTTATTTAGATACCAATTAAATTGATACCTATGAAGACTCCAAGAAAAAGGGTCAACGGCTAAGTAATAAATATATTGAAGGTGGCGTGTTACTTGGTGCATAACTCGTCAATCCCGTGTCATGGAGAGACGTGTGGCTCTGGGGGTCCCGTTTTGTTCTGTGGACCCACGCCTTACCCAAATCAAGGGATTCTTAACAATTATGCAGTTTATATTTATGGTGTTGTAATTAAACATAAAGTACTTCAACAACACCGTTATCGAGTGTGAGTGCATGCAGTGGTGAGGGGGTGGTGAAGAGTGATAAGTGGGTAGCGAGGGCAGACATTGGTGAGGAGTTAGCGAGTACAGGCAGTGGTGAGGGTGCAGTGTATGTAGGTAGTGTTGTGGGTGTAATGCGTGCAGGCAAAGGTGTGGGTGTATCGAGTGCAGTCATTCATGAGGGTGTAGCGAGTGCAGGCAGGGATCAGGGTGCAGCAATGGAGAAAGGTAGGAATGAGGCCAGGGAGCTAGTTTTTTGGCGAGTAAATTATTAATGTGGTGATTCTTCATTCGCCAGGAAGGATTGAAGACATAGAGATGTGTAGTTAGGGATATTTAAGGAACGTTAAATGAAATCATATTGGGTCACGGCAGGAAGGCGTTGGTTGTGGTCCACCTCGGAGTAAATGATGTAAGGAAAGTTTACTCGGAGGATTTGAAAAAGAGATACAAGACATTCAGTTAGCAACTGAAAGAAAAGGGTTGCAAGAAAATGTTTTCTGATATTCTCCCAAGATTAGGAAATTGAATAGAATTTATGAGCAGAGCGATAGAAGCTAACCTATGGCTGGAAGGAGGAGGAAGGTATTGGTATAGGGAGGAAGGTTTTGCATTTAGCAAGGGGTGGGAATTATTTTGGGGGTAGAGTGGGTGTTTCCAGAATGATGGCCATATGCTAAATAGAAAAGGGGCAGAATTGCAGTGCGAATTGAGGAAGGAATTCAGGCTTTTTTTCAGCTGGAGGAGGGTTGAGAGGCTCCAAAGGAAGAAACTGATGATGTAATTTTTGATTGGTAAGGCAAGGCTGGAAATATATAATTTCAGAAAGGGAAAAGTTAAACATTCTATACCAATTGCAGGAGGTTAAATAATAAGATGGAAGAGCTTGAGGCCAAAGTAGATTGCGAGGAGTACGACACAGTGCCTATCGAAAGTCTACACCCTCTTTCAAATTTTTCACCTTTTGTTGCCTTATGGCCTGAAATTAAATTGCATTAAATCAGACTTTTTCCACCTTTATTTACACATCGTAACCCATAACTTCCAAGTGAAAAACAAATTCTACAAACTTCAGAAAATAATTAAAAATACAAAACTAGAATATCTTGGTCAGATAAATGTCCACCCCCTTATTATTGCTATTGGAAATTAGGTCAGGTGTAACCAATCACCTTCAAAAGCACACACCAAGTTAATTGGCCTCCACCTGTGGTAATTGCAGTGATTCTGATTATTACCTCCACCACTGAAGGTGAAGGATGTTATTTTTTCACCCCTTTCTTTCTGTCTGTTTGTCTGTGTACAGAATATCTCAAAAAGTTGTGGACAGGTTGAGTGTGTGACTACGACAAATTGATTTGATTTTGTGAAGATCCGGATCCGGATCCAACAACCAGAATTTTTTTAAGTGATTCTTCACCGTTTAGAGATGGGGCTCAAAAACTATATGCGCGCGCGCACACACACACGCACACGCACGCATTTAAAGGCCATTTTCCCCAGGCTCAAAAACTATATATGGCACGATATTTCAAAAATGTATTGGGTCAGATATGTTCTCGTGGATCAGGCATTACAGGGCAGAGGTATGCGCTCTACCAAATGCCCTTCAAGTTTCAGAATAAAATCAGCTGTTCCTGTAGGTTTCCTCTGCTGGGTAGTGCATTTCACAGCAAAGACTCAACCGTGAGCATCAAGTAGTTTTCAAAAGATCTCCGGGATAAAGTTGTGGAAAGGCACAGATCAAGGGATGGGTATAAAAAATATTTCAAAGGCCTTGAATATCTCTTGGAGCACAGTCAATAAATAATTAAGAAGTGGAAGATGTCTGGCACCATCAAGACCCTGCCTAGATCAGACCATCCCTCCAAACTGGATGACCAAGCAAGGAGGAGATTGATCAGAGAGGCCACCAAGAGGCCAATGGCAAGTTTGAAAGAGCTTCGGGCCCTTATTGTAAAGATTGGTCACTGTGTGCATGCGCCAACAATATCCCAAGCACTCCACAAGTTTGGCCTGGACGGTAGGGTGGCAAGAAGCAAACCATTACTCAAAAAAGCCCACCTTGATTTCTGTTTGAGGTATGCAAAAAACCACTCTGGAGATTCTGAAGTCATGTGGCAAAAGGTTTTGTGGTCTGACGAAACCAAGATGGAAACGTTTTGGCCTAAATTCAAAAAGCTACGTTTGGTGGAAACCCAACACATCACATCACCCAAAGAACACCATCCCTACTGTGAAGCATGGTGGTGGCAGCATCATCTTGTAGGGATGTTTCTCAATAGCAGGGACTGGGGCACTTGTCAGGATTGAAGGGAAAATGGAAGGAGCAGAATACAAAAAAAAACCTTAGAGGAAAACCTGCTGCCCTCTGCAAGAAAGCTGAAATTAGGATGGAAGTTCACCTTTCAGCATGACAATTACCCGAAGTACACAGCCAAAGCTACACTGGAGTGGCTAAGGAACAAAAAGACAAGCCGGTAGGCGGCGATGGGTCGCAGAGCATGTAAACTATAAGATATAGAGCAAAATGGATGTCATATAGTGGATAGGGAATCACCTTAACATTATGCATATCAAATCTCATCAAGTTCCATCTACTGATAACTACTCGGTATCCATTTGAATGAAAAGTACCGAAAATGCGGTTTGAAATCGGAAGTCCCCAAAGTTTGAGGGGGTGCTGTGGTAGAACAAAGATCTACATCGAAAATCCGGCTCGATCGTTTGTGCACAATGTATTCCAGACAATTAGTGTGAATTTTCATGACCATCCGACCATAACCCTAGGAGGAGTAGCATTTGGTGCGAAGGCACCTCCAGCTCTCGCATATTATAGATTTTTGCACCAATTGACCTTTGACCCCTGACCTAAGCGAAATCGGTCAATATGTCCTGAGGCAAAGTTGTAGTACTCTTTGAGTACCATGAACCTGCAAAGTTTCATTCGTATCGATGCACTCACCTGGTTGCTAGGGGGCCTTCAATTTTTGCCAATTTTCGCACATACCCTAATTGTAGGGGGCGCTGCGGGTAAAGTATTCCATATATCACAAAAACCGGAATATATTTGATAGAGCATCACCTGTACATCATTTGTGCCAAATTTCATAGCTCTACGTGGGATAATGGCTTTCGGAATTGATTTCGCGTGAACGGTACCGATTTTGAAGGTTTTTCGGTTGTTGCTAGGGAACCAAAGCGTCCCTAGCAACCATCACAATTTCCAAAGCACAAGGTCATAAGATGTACCGACCACCCGAGTTTGGTCAAAATCCGCCCATGTTTACTACCAATTATGCTGATGACAAACGAACAAACAGACAGAATTACTGACAATAAGGGTCACGTACTATTTCGGCGACCCAATAAATGCCCTTGAGTGGCCCAGTCAGAGTCCTGACCTAAATCCAATCGAAAATCTGTGGCATGACTTGAAGATTGCTGTCAATCAAAGCTCCCCACACAACTTAACTGAGCCTGAACAGTTTTGTGCAGAAGAATGAGCAAATATTGCCCAATCAAGGTGTGCAAAGTTGGGAGAGACCTATCCCAACAGACTCGCAGCTTTAATTGCTGTCAAAGGTGCTTCCACCAACTAGTTAGTCAGTGGGGTGGACACTTACTTACCCAACCAAGATATTCTCGTTCTGTATTTTTAATTAATTTTGTTTGATTTGTCGAATTTGTTTTTCACTTGGAAGTTCTGGGTTACTGTGTGTCAATGAAGCTGGTTAAAGTCTCATTTAATGTCATTTAATTCCAGGCTATAAGGCAACAAAAGGTGAAAAATTTGAAATGTGCTGTGGACCTTCTATAGGCACTGTAGTTGCAGTAAGTGAGACATGGTTTAATGAGGAGAGTAACTGAGAATAGGATTTGAAGGCTGCAAGGTGTATCGGTGTGATCGGAAGGAGAAAATAGGAGTAGCAATCTGGGTAATAGACAGTATTGCATCGAGAGATAGGGGTGGCATTAAGGAGGAAATGAATGTTGAAGATTCTGTATTTTTTATATTTTTAAATTTTGGATACCAAGTCGAGGCTCATGTCAGGACTAATACACAGAAACATATAAGAAGGCAGGTGACAAGAGGGGTGGGAGAAGGAAGCACAAAATAGTGGGGAACAAAGACAATCGGATATTTGTGGAAGGGAGAGGGATGGGGTGGGGTACATGGGGTAAACAAGATGGTACGACAGGAACTTTCAGGAAGGAAAGCAGGGAATTTGAAGGAGGTGGGTTTGGGGTGGATTAACGGGGGTAGTAAAGATCAAGATTTTGGATGGGGGAAGATGTGAGATGGTGGTGAACAGCCGTTTTGAAGAGCTGGAGGGAAGAGTGGGATTGAAGAGAGTGTGCAAGTTTGTTCCAGAGGTGGGAAAAAAAGAGGAATGAAAGAGTGAAGGTGAGTGGTGATTCTTGAATTTGGCAGTTTCACCATAAGGAGGTGTTTGGCAGACTTTGAGTGCCCTGAGGAAACTGGGTTGGGATCACAGACAGAGCAGGGGAGGGGGGGGGGCAAGGCCGGAGAGGAGAGGAGAGGAGAGGAGAAGGTAGAAGACAGAAAGACCACCGACTTGCCTCCGGTGTATGGGTAGAGATAAAAAATAAAAAACAGCCTTTTTACAGCCGTTTCTCCCTGCGATGCAGGGGTTAGCTTTTT